>NC_039247.1:4996614-5334114 GCF_003368295.1 Carassius auratus | reverse complement strand
TTTAACAGTGACCCAGAATATTACTGAATTAATTTTTTAAGTTATTTTACTGTATAGCGTTGGAGAAAATTAATGGCAAAATAACTCCAGAAAAGTGCATTTTAGCACCTGCACCGTTACCCATTTTCATACACTCATAAAAATCTTTGCTTCATGGGTTTGCTCTTTCTTTCAGTGGATTCCTATTCACAGTCACTCTTACCATTGATATATTAATTTTCAAATATTTCTACTGTATAGTTTTGGAGAAAACTAAAGCAAAATTCAACTCCAAGAATCTAATCACATAAGCTTTTTAACACCATGTCCCATTTTCAAACATTTACAAAAATCTTTGCTTTATAGGTTTGCTCATTCTTTCACTTGATTCCTATTCACAGTCACTCTGACCATTACTGCGTTAATTTTAAATTATTTTTACTGTATAGTTTTGGAAAAAATCATTGGCAAAATCATGCCTAATCAAAGTTTATTCTATCTGTTGCACCATTACCCATTTTCAAACACTCATAAAAAATCTTTGCTCTATAGGTTTGCTCGTTCTTTCAGTTTATTTCTGTTCACAGTCAATCTGATCATTACTGTATTAAGTTTCAAATATTTCTACTGTATAGTTTTGGAGAAAACTAAAGCCAAAATCAACTCCAAGCATCTAAGTGCATAAGCACTTTACATCATGTCCCATTTTCAAGCACTCATAAAAATCTTTGCTTTATAGGTTTGCTTGTTTTATCAGTTTATTTCTGTTTACAGTCAATCTGACCATTACTGTATTCATTTTTAAATAATTCTACTGTATAGTTTTGGAGAAAACTAAAGCCAAAATCAACCCCAAGCATCTAAGTGCATAAGCACTTAACATCACGTCCCAATTTCAAGCACTCATAAAAATCTTTGCTTTATAGGTTTGCTCGTTCTTTCTGTTTATTTCTGTTTACAGACAATCTGACCATTACTGTATTAAGTTTCAAATATTTCTACTGTATAGTTTTGGAGAAAACTAAAGCCAAAGTCAACCCCAAGCATCTAAGTGCATAAGCACTTAACATCATGTCCCAATTTTGAGCACTCATAAAAATCTTTGCTTTATAGGTTTGCTCGTTCTTTCAAATTATTTCTGTTTACAGTCAATCTGTCCATTACTTTATTAAGTTTCAAATATTTCTACTGTATAGTTTTGGAGAAAACCAAAGCCAAAATCAACCCCAAGCATCTAAGTGCATAAGCACTTTACATCATTTCCTACTATCAAACACTCAGAAAAATCTTTGCTTTATAGGTTTGCTCGTTCTTTCAGTTTATTTCTGTTTACAGTCAATCTGACCATTACTGTATTAGGTTTCAAATATTTCTACTGTATAGTTTTGGAGAAAACTAAAGCCAAAATCAACCCCAAGCATCTAAGTGCATAAGCACTTTGCATCATGTCCCATTTTCAACCACTCATAAAAATCTTTGCTTTATAGGTTTGCTCGTTCTTTCTGTTTATTTCTGTTTACAGTCAATCTGACCATTACTGTATTAGGTTTCAAAGATTTCTACTGTATAGTTTTGGAGAAAACTAAAGCCAAAATCAACCCCAAGCATCTAAGTGCATACGCACTTTACATAATTTCCTATTTTCAAACACTCATAAAAATCTTTGCTTTATAGGTTTGCTCGTTCTTTCAGTTTATTTCTGTTTACAGTCAATCTGTCCATTACTGTATTACGTTTCAAATATTTCTACTGTATAGTTTTGGAGAAAACTAAAGCCAAAATCAACCCCAAGCATCTAAGTGCATAAGCACTTTACATCATGTGCCATTTTCAAGCACTCATAAAAATCTTTGCTTTATAGGTTTGCTCACTCTTTCAGTTTATTTCTGTTTACAGTCAATCTGACCATTACTGTATTACGTTTCAAATATTTCTACTGTATAGTTTTGGAGAAAACTGAAGCCAAAATCAACCCCAAGCATCTAAGTGCATAAGCACTTTACATCATGTGTCATTTTCAAGCACTCATAAAAATCTTTGCTTTATAGGTTTGCTCACTCTTTCAGTTTATTTCTGTTTACAGTCAATCTTACCATTACTGTATTAGGTTCCAAATATTTCTACTGTATAGTTTTGGAGAAAACTGAAGCCAAAATCAACCCCAAGCATCTAAGTGCATAAGCACTTTGCATCATGTCCCATTTTCAAGCACTCATAAAAATCTTTGTTTTATAGGTTTGCTCGTTCTTTCTGTTTATTTCTGTTTACAGTCAATCTGACCATTACTGTATTAGGTTTCAAAGATTTCTACTGTATAGTTTTGGAGAAAACTAAAGCCAAAATCAACTCCAAGCATCTAAGTGCATAAGCACTTTACATCATGTCCCATTTTCAACCACTCATAAAAATCTTTGCTTTATAGGTTTGCTCGTTCTTTCAGTTTATGTCTGTTTACAGTCAATCTGACCATTACTGTATTCATTTTTAAATAATTCTACTGTATAGTTTTGGAGAAAACTAAAGGCAAAATCAACCCCAAGCATCGAAGTGCATAAGCACTTTACATCATGTCCCATTTTCAAGCACTCATAAAAACCTTTGCTTTATAGGTTTGCTCACTCTTTCAGTTTATTTCTGTTTACAGTCAATCTGACCATTACTGTATTAGGTTTCAAATATTTCTACTGTATAGTTTTGGAGAAAACTAAAGCCAAAATCAACCCCAAGCATCTAAGTGCATACGCACTTTACATAATTTCCTATTTTCAAACACTCATAAAAATCTTTGCTTTATAGGTTTGCTCGTTCTTTCAGTTTATTTCTGTTTACAGTCAATCTGTCCATTACTGTATTACGTTTCAAATATTTCTACTGTATAGTTTTGGAGAAAACTAAAGCCAAAATCAACCCCAAGCATCTAAGTGCATAAGCACTTTACATCATGTGCCATTTTCAAGCACTCATAAAAATCTTTGCTTTATAGGTTTGCTCACTCTTTCAGTTTATTTCTGTTTACAGTCAATCTGACCATTACTGTATTACGTTTCAAATATTTCTACTGTATAGTTTTGGAGAAAACTGAAGCCAAAATCAACCCCAAGCATCTAAGTGCATAAGCACTTTACATCATGTGTCATTTTCAAGCACTCATAAAAATCTTTGCTTTATAGGTTTGCTCACTATTTCAGTTTATTTCTGTTTACAGTCAATCTTACCATTACTGTATTAGGTTCCAAATATTTCTACTGTATAGTTTTGGAGAAAACTGAAGCCAAAATCAACCCCAAGCATCTAAGTGCATAAGCACTTTGCATCATGTCCCATTTTCAAGCACTCATAAAAATCTTTGTTTTATAGGTTTGCTCGTTCTTTCTGTTTATTTCTGTTTACAGTCAATCTGACCATTACTGTATTAGGTTTCAAAGATTTCTACTGTATAGTTTTGGAGAAAACTAAAGCCAAAATCAACTCCAAGCATCTAAGTGCATAAGCACTTTACATCATGTCCCATTTTCAAGCACTCATAAAAATCTTTGCTTTATAGGTTTGCTCGTTCTTTCAGTTTATGTCTGTTTACAGTCAATCTGACCATTACTGTATTCATTTTTAAATAATTCTACTGTATAGTTTTGGAGAAAACTAAAGGCAAAATCAACCCCAAGCATCGAAGTGCATAAGCACTTTACATCATGTCCCATTTTCAAGCACTCATAAAAACCTTTGCTTTATAGGTTTGCTCGTTCTTTCAGTTTATTTCTGTTTACAGTCAATCTGACCATTACTGTATCAAGTTTCAAATATTTCTACTGTATAGTTTTGGAGAAAACTAAAGCCAAAATCAACCCCAAGCATCTAAGTGCATAAGCACTTAACATCACGTCCCAATTTCAAGCACTCATAAAAATCTTTGCTTTATAGGTTTGCTCGTTCTTTCTGTTTATTTCTGTTTACAGACAATCTGACCATTACTGTATTAAGTTTCAAATATTTCTACTGTATAGTTTTGGAGAAAACTAAAGCCAAAATCAACCCCAAGCATCTAAGTGCATAAGCACTTAACATCATGTCCCAATTTTGAGCACTCATAAAAATCTTTGCTTTATAGGTTTGCTCGTTCTTTCAAATTATTTCTGTTTACAGTCAATCTGTCCATTACTGTATTAAGTTTCAAATATTTCTACTGTATAGTTTTGGAGAAAACCAAAGCCAAAATCAACCCCAAGCATCTAAGTGCATAAGCACTTTACATCATTTCCTATTATCAAACACTCATAAAAATCTTTGCTTTATAGGTTTGCTCGTTCTTTCAGTTTATTTCTGTTTACAGTCAATCTGACCATTACTTTATTACGTTTCAAATATTTCTACTGTATAGTTTTGGAGAAAACTAAAGCCAAAATCAACCCCAAGCATCTAAGTGCATAAGCACTTTGCATCATGTCCCATTTTCAAGCACTCATAAAAATCTTTGTTTTATAGGTTTGCTCGTTCTTTCTGTTTATTTCTGTTTACAGTCAATCTGACCATTACTGTATTAGGTTTCAAAGATTTCTACTGTATAGTTTTGGAGAAAACTAAAGACAAAATCAACCCCAAGCATCGAAGTGCATAAGCACTTTACATCATGTCCCATTTTCAAGCACTCATAAAAACCTTTGCTTTATAGGTTTGCTCGTTCTTTCTGTTTATTTCTGTTAAAAGTCAATCTGACCATTACTGTATCAAGTTTCAAATATTTCTACTGTATAGTTTTGGAGAAAACTAATGCCAAAGTCAACCCCAAGCATCTAAGTGCATAAGCACTTAACATCATGTCTCAATTTTGAGCACTCATAAAAATCTTTGCTTTATAGTTTTGCTCGTTCTTTCAAATTATTTCTGTTTACAGTCAATCTGTCCATTACTTTATTAAGTTTCAAATATTTCTACAGTATAGTTTTGGAGAAAACCAAAGCCAAAATCAACCCCAAGCATCTAAGTGCATAAGCACTTTACATCATTTCCTATTATCAAACACTCATAAAAATCTTTGCTTTATAGGTTTGCTCGTTCTTTCAGTTTATTTCTGTTTACAGTCAATCTGACCATTACTGTATTAGGTTTCAAATATTTCTACTGTATAGTTTTGGAGAAAACTAAAGCCAAAATCAACCCCAAGCATCTAAGTGCATAAGCACTTTGCATCATGTCCCATTTTCAAGCACTCATAAAAATCTTTGCTTTATAGGTTTGCTCGTTCTTTCTGTTTATTTCTGTTTACAGTCAATCTGACCATTACTGTATTAGGTTTCAAAGATTTCTACTGTATAGTTTTGGAGAAAACTAAAGCCAAAATCAACCCCAAGCATCTAAGTGCATACGCACTTTACATAATTTCCTATTTTCAAACACTCATAAAAATCTTTGCTTTATAGGTTTGCTCGTTCTTTCAGTTTATTTCTGTTTACAGTCAATCTGTCCATTACTGTATTACGTTTCAAATATTTCTACTGTATAGTTTTGGAGAAAACTAAAACCAAATTCACCCCAAACATCTACAGTAAGTACATAAACACTTATCCAGTTCCTTTTCAGGAACTCGAGCTGCGTCTTAGCGCTTTGGGGAAAGTCCCTGACGAGACCTACTCTGAATATCGTGTGCAATCTTGTCCAATGGACGGGCGTGGCGTCACGGAGCGGGGTGACGTAGCGACCAGGAAGCTATATAAGCACGTGCCGTGCAGCTGGCTTCAGCTTCAGCAAGCGCTCTGTGTGTGCATGTCAAAAGTCTGTCCCGTTGGTCCTATTTATTGTTGTCTGTCCCTAGCCATTAAAACATCGCTAAACAGCTCAATATGCCTAAAGCAAAGCAAAAGACCAAACATATAAAGGGTGATTCCAAGCCACATTACAGATTGTTTGTTCCTCCCTGCCCTCGCTACATTACGAGCGGGGATACACACAGTCTGTGCGTGTCTTGCCTGGGACCAAAGCATGTTGAGTCGGCTCTCGAGGGGGCCGACTGTCCGCATTGCGAGCGATTGCCAATGCGGACGCTTCGATCCCCGAGGGCTCTCTTCGAGGAGGGAGCCTTCACCAGCGTTCCTCGCGATAAATTAAAAATCGAATGGCCTGCAGAAAAACATACTGAGCCGCAGAAAAGCAAGCTAGATGAACGCTTTCTGCGGCCGAGGCAACCACCTCCACGCCGGAGTCTACCGTTTTTTTCCGATCTCCATGACGAGTTATCGAGATCGTGGAAGCACCCATATTCTACCCGCCTCTTTGGCCCCGATTCACTATACTATGGCAACGTGATGGGGCTGGGAGAGCACGGTTATAGAACGATGCCACGGGTCGAACAGACGCTCGCGGGCCGAACAGACGCTCGCGGGCTATCTGTCACCCGGCTCGGTATCGTCCCTAAAGGCTCCGGGGTTGCCCACTAAGCCGCTGCGAGTTACATCATCGCTTGTGGGCAAGGGTTATGTGGCAGCAGGTCAGGCTGGGGCTTGCCTTCATACTATGGCAGTCCTACAAGCTTATCAGGCCGACCTGCTGGGAGATGTCGATGAGGGAGAGGGGATTAAGTCTGAAGATATTGAAGAACTCAGAAAGACCGCTGATCTCTCCCTCCGCTCCACTAAAGAGACCGCTCGCACGATTGGACGGTCTATGGCAGCCTTAGTGGCCGCGGAGAGGCATTTGTGGCTGACCCTGTCGGAGATAAAAGAAAGAGACAGGGTCTGCCTTCTGGACGCCCCGCTTCAAGCCTCGGGCCTGTTTGGCGACACAGTCGACACAGTCAACACTGTCGTCGACAGGTTCCAGGAGGCACGCAAACAGGCGGCGGCATTCCAGAATTTCCTCCCTCGTCGCTCTCGTGGTGCATCTGGGAGATCACCACGCCACATACCAGCTCCTCATACCGGGAAGCGCAAAAACAGAGTGTCGCCGCTCGGGTTCCCCCACGACGGGACCGAGGGCCTCAGCGATGCCCTGAGTCGGGGACTTCCAAAGTAAAGGCCAGATTTAAGAACAGTCATCGAGGCCCGGAAGTCCTCGACGAAAAGATCCTGACGCCAGGGTCCAGAGGTTAGCCCCTACTGGGGTAGAGCGCGGTCCACCTCAGTGCCCTCAGGAGGTCGGTCTGCCAACCCTGCCAGAGTTTCAGGGCGCAGCGGACTCCAGCGAGCACTACTCCCAGTTATTTCCGCCCGTGAGCGCAGCGGAGCTGGGATGCTCGCCGCCCCTTCGGGGGCCTCTTACACCAGAGGTCAGTCTTGAGAGACTGATTGCCTTAGTAGATTATTTAGCAGCGTGGAAGCTACTGCCAAATGTATCTCATTGGGTCCTGCGTACAATAGAAAAAGGCTATTGCATTCAGTTCGGTCATCCACCACCGAAGTTCAACGGGGTTACACCGACTGTGGTCGGCCCCCGGCAGGCTCTGGTTATGGAACAAGAAGTGAATATCCTATTAAGGAAGGAGGCCATCGAGGTGGTCCCTCCTCTAGACAGGGAATCCAGATTTTACAGCCGGTATTTCATAGTTCCAAAGAAGGATGGGGGGTTGCGTCCGATCATAGACTTACGTCACCTGAACTGCTGAAGTTCAAAATGCTCACTGTCAAGCAGGTTGTAGCTCAAATCAGATCCGAGGACTGGTTTGTCACAATAGATCTCAAAGACGCATACTTCCACATATCCATCCTTCCACAACACAGGAAGTTTCTGAGGTTCGCTTTCGGGGGCAAAGCTTATCAATATCGAGTACTTCCCTTCTGCCTTGCACTCTCACCCCGCACGTTCACGAAATGTGTAGATGCGGCTCTGGTATCCCTCCGTATGCAGGGCATCCGCATTCTAAATTATATCGACGATTGGTTGATCCTAGCTCAATCAGAGCAGATGGCGGTTCGACATCGAGATGTCGTTCTCACACACATGGGGGAGCTGGGTTTGAGACTAAATGCCAAGAAGAGTGTACTTTCTCCAGTTCAGAGAACCACCTATCTAGGCGTAGTGTGGGATTTGACCACGATGCAGGCACGTCTGTCTCCTGCTCGGAACGAGTCGATCCTCACATCAGTCGAGAGAGTCAAAGAAGGCCAGTCACTCACTGTCAAACAATTCCAGAGATTGTTAGGGCTGATGGCAGCTGCGTCCAACGTGATACCTTTTGGCCTGCTGCACATGAAACCCCTACAGTGGTGGCTCAAGTCCAAGGGCTTTTCCCCCGAGGGGAAATCCACTTCGAGTTATCAAGGTCACGCGCCGATGCCTTCGTGCCTTAGACATGTGGAAGAAACCTTGGTTCTTGAATCAGGGCCCGGTGCTGGGATCTCTTCGTCGCCGTGTAACACTAGCGACAGACACGTCCCTCACCGGTTGGGGTGAGGTCATGAGTGGCCACCCTGCCCGCGGTCTGTGGAGTGGTCGCCATCTGACATGGCACATCAATTGCCTAGAGATGTTAGCAGTCTATCGAGCATTAAAATATTTCCTCCCAGACCTGAGAGGTCACCATGTGTTGGTGCGCACCGACAACACATCAGTGGTCTCTTATATCAATCACCAGGGGGGTCTGCGCTCACGCCCCTTGTACAAGCTGGCATACCAGATCCTTCTCTGGTCCCAGGGCAAACTCCTCTCGATCAGAGCAGTGTATATTCCTGGGAGATTGAATGTGGGAGCAGACATACTGTCGAGGCAGGGGCAGAGGCCCGGGGAATGGATGCTTCACCCCGAGGTGGTGAAGCAGATATGGAGAGTGTTTGGCAAAGCTCAGGTGGACCTCTTTGCGACTCAAGAGACATCGCAATGTCCCCTCTGGTTCTCTCTAGTTCATCCAGCTCCTCTGGGACTGGACGCTATGGTACAGACCTGGCCGAGGCTTCGTCTGTACGCATTTCCCCCTATCACTCTGCTCCCGGGAGTTCTGGCGAGAGTACGCCTGGACGGGGTCCGTCTTCTATTAGTAGCCCCGTTCTGGCCGGGCCGAATATGGTTCTCAGATCTAGTCTCACTCCTCGATGGCTCTCCGTGGGAGATACCGATCAGGAAAGACCTACTCTCACAGGCGCAGGGCACGATAATTCACCCTCGCCCGGAGGTGTTCAAGCTGTGGGTGTGGCCCCTGAGGGGGCACAACTGTTAGCAGCTGGTCTCTCAACCGAGGTTGTTGAGACCCTCCTCCAGTCCAGAGCTCCCTCTACGAGGAAATTGTACGCCCTGAAGTGGAAACTTTTCACTTCATGGTGCAGAGATCGCCACCTTGACCCTGTTAACTGCCCAGTTGGTACAGTTCTGGAGTTTTTACAAGCTAGGCTCTCTGCGGGGTTATCCCACTCCACCTTAAAGGTGTACGTGGCGGCCATAGCTGCTTTCCATGTCCCTTTCAATGATCAGTCAGTGGGTAGACACCCCCTAGTTACACGTTTCCTCCGCGGTGCGCTGAGGCTAAGACCTCCAGTACGGTCCCGTGTTCCCCCCTGGGATTTGGTTGTGGTTCTAGAGGCTCTCTGTAAAGCTCCATTCAAGCCAATACAAGATATCTCAGATTGACATCTGACACTTAAAACTGCCCTGTTACTGGCAATCACCTCACTAAAAAGAGTTGGAGATCTCCAGGCCCTCTCGGTGGCCCCTACTTATCTAGACTTTGCCCCTGGTATGGCCAAAGCATTCTTATACCCTCGAGCGGGTTATGTTCCAAAGGTTCCCTCTGTAACACCACAACCTATCGTACTGCAGGCCTTTTGTCCTCCTCCCTTTCGGGAGCCAGACCAAGAGAAGCTAAACTGTATGTGTCCAGTGCGAGCACGCATACGTCCACAGAGCTGCCCTGTGGAGAAAATCCGACCAATTGCTTGTTTGCTACGGTCCTACTAACAAGGGTTCTCCTGCCACCAAGCAGACCCTTAGTCGTTGGATAGTCGAGGCTATCAACGTCTCTTATGAGTCCTCTGGTCTTCCCCCTCCTTTGGGGGCCAAGGCTCACTCTACTCGGGGTATGGCGGCTTCCAAGGCCTTCTTAGCAGGTGTGTCCCTCTTGGACATCTGCAATGCTGCGGGGTGGTCCACGTCCTCTACATTTGTCAGATTCTACGATCTTGATATGCGAGCCGCTCCGGGCTCTTCTGTTCTCTCGCCTTAGCTGTGCTCTACGGATACACACTAGGCAGGGATTTGGTAGTCTGGCAGCGTGGGCACATCGTTCCCCAAAGCGCTTCGACGCAGCTCGAGTTCCTGAAAAGGAACGCCTCAAGGTTACGTATGTAACCCTAGTTCCTTGAAGGAACGAGACGCTGCGTCACAGAGCCATACTCCCGGCACCCCTGCCGGCGCTTGCTTCCCTACTCGAAGCTGAAGCCAGCTGCACGGCACGTGCTTATATAGCTTCCTGGTCGCTACGTCACCCCGCTCCGTGACGCCACGCCACGCCCGTCCATTGGACAAGATTGCACACGACATTCAGAGTAGGTCTCGTCAGGGACTTTCCCCAAAGCGCTACGACGCAGCTCGAGTTCCTGAAAAGGAACTGGATAAGTGTTTATGTACTTACTGTAGATGTTTGGGGTGAATTTGGTTTTAGTTTTCTCCAAAACTATACAGTAGAAATATTTGAAACTTCATACAGTAATGGTCAGATTGACTGTAAACAGAAATAAACAGAAAGAACGAGCAAACCTATAAAACAAAGATTTTTATGAGTGCTTGAAAATGGCACATGATGTAAAGTGCTTATGCACTTCGATGCTTGGGGTTGATTTTGTCTTTAGTTTTCTCCAAAACTATACAGTAGAATTATTTAAAAATGAATACAGTAATGGTCAGATTGACTGTAAACAGAAATAAACTGAAAAAACAAGCAAACCTATAAAGCAAAGATTTTTATGAGTGCTCAAAGTTGGGACATGATGTTAAGTGCTTATGCACTTAGATGCTTGGGGTTGATTTTGGATTCAGTTATCTCCAAAACTATACAGTAGAAATATTTGAAACTTGATACAGTAATGGTCAGATTGACTGTAAACAGAAATCAACTGAAAGAACGAGCAAACCTATAAAGCAAAGATTTTTATGAGTGCTTGAAAATGGCACATGATGCAAAGTGCTTATGCACTTAGATGCTTGGGGTTGATTTTGGCTTTATTTTTCTCCAAAACTATACAGTAGAAATATTTGAAACGTAATACAGTAATGGTCAGATTGACTGTTAACAGAAATAAACTGAAAGAACGAGCAAACCTATAAAGCCAAGATTTTTATGAGTGTTTGATAATAGGAAATGATGTAAAGTGCTTATGCACTTAGATGCTTGGGGTTGATTTTGTCTTTAGTTTTCTCCAAAACTATACAGTAGAATTATTTAAAAATGAATACAGTAATGGTCAGATTGACTGTAAACAGAAATAAGCTGAAAGAACGAGCAAACCTATAGAGCAAAGATTTTTATGAGTGCTTGAAAATGGGACATGATGTATAGTGCTTATGCACTTAGATGCTTGGAGTTGATTTTGGCTTTAGTTTTCTCCAAAACTATACAGTAGAAATATTTGAAACTTAATACAATAATGATCAGCCTGACTGTGAACAGAAATAAACTGAAAGAACGAGCAAACCTATAGAGCAAAGATTTTTTATGAGTGTTTGAAAATGGGTAATGGTGCAACAGATAGAATAAACTTTGATTAGGCATGATTTTGCCAATGATTTTTTCCAAAACTATACAGTAAAAATAATTGAAAATTAACGCAGTAATGGTCAGAGTGACTGTGAATAGGAATCAAGTGAAAGAATGAGCAAACCTATAAAGCAAAGATTTTTGTAAATGTTTGAAAATGAGACATGATGTTAAAAAGCTTATGTGATTAGATTCTTGGAGTTGATTTTGGCTTTATTTTTCTCCAAAACTATACAGTAGAAATATTTGAAACGTAATACAGTAATGGTCAGATTGACTGTTAACAGAAATAAACTGAAAGAACGAGCAAACCTATAAAGCCAAGATTTTTATGAGTATTTGATTATAGGAAATGATGTAAAGTGCTGATGCACTTAGATGCTTGGGGTTGATTTTGGCTTTGGTTTTCTCCAAAACTATACAGTAGAAATATTTGAAACTTAATACAGTAATGGATAGATTGACTGTAAACAGAAATAATTTGAAAGAACGAGCAAACCTATAAAGCAAAGATTTTTATGAGTGCTCAAAATTGGGACATGATGTTAAGTGCTTATGCACTTAGATGCTTGGGGTTGACTTTGGCTTTAGTTTTCTCCAAAACTATACAGTAGAAATATTTGAAACTTAATACAGTAATGGTCAGATTGTCTGTAAACAGAAATAAACAGAAAGAACGAGCAAACCTATAAAGCAAAGATTTTTATGAGTGCTTGAAATTGGGACGTGATGTTAAGTGCTTATGCACTTAGATGCTTGGGGTTGATTTTGGCTTTAGTTTTCTCCAAAACTATACAGTAGAAATATTTGAAACTTGATACAGTAATGGTCAGACTGACTGTAAACAGAAATAAACTGATAAAACAAGCAAACCTATAAAGCAAAGATTTTTATGAGTGCTTGAAAATGGGACATGATGTAAAGTGCTTATGCACTTAGATGCTTGGAGTTGATTTTGGCTTTAGTTTTTTCCAAAACTATACAGTAGAAATATTTGAAACTTAATACAGTAATGATCAGATTGACTGTGAACAGAAATAAACTGAAAGAACGAGCAAACCTATAGAGCAAAGATTTTTGTAAATGTTTGAAAATGGGTAATGGTGCAACAGATAGAATAAACTTTGATTAGGCATGATTTTGCCAATGATTTTTTCCAAAACTATACAGTAAAAATAATTGAAAATTAACACAGTAATGGTCAGAGTGACTGTGAATAGGAATCAAGTGAAAGAATGAGCAAACCTATAAAGCAAAGATTTTTGTAAATGTTTGAAAATGGGACATGGTGTTAAAAAGCTTATGTGATTAGATTCTTGGAGTTGAATTTGGCTTTAGTTTTCTCCAAAACTATACAGTAGAAATATTTGAAAATTAATATATCAATGGTAAGAGTGACTGTGAATAGGAATCCACAGAAAGAAAGAGCAAACCCATGAAGCAAAGATTTTTATGAGTGTATGAAAATGGGTAACGGTGCAGGTGCTAAAATGCACTTTTCTGGAGTTATTTTGCCATTAATTTTCTCCAACGCTATACAGTAAAATAACTTAAAAAATTAATTCAGTAATATTCTGGGTCACTGTTAAAAGTTATCAATTGG
This sequence comes from Carassius auratus, assembly GCF_003368295.1. Taxonomy (NCBI): domain Eukaryota; kingdom Metazoa; phylum Chordata; class Actinopteri; order Cypriniformes; family Cyprinidae; genus Carassius; species Carassius auratus. The sequence goes on along the minus strand of NC_039247.1, from coordinate 5,320,864 downwards.
AAAAAGGAGCAAACCTTTTAAGGAAAGCATTTTATGAGTTAGTGCTTTTTATGAGAAAAGAGTGAAAATGCACATTGACTTTTGGAGTGATTTGCCTTTAAATTGTACAAAAATTTTATAATAGTTTTAACTTGAAAAAAAAAATACAGCAATAGTCAGGATCACTATTAGTTGAAAGGTATACACACACAAACAACACACACATACGCATTACATATTGTATCAATGTTGATATATATATATATATATATATATATATATATATATATATATATATATAAAATGTATATTTATAAAATGTATATATAACATATATATATAATATATAATATATATATATATATATAATATATATATATAAATATATATATATTATATATATATATATATTATACACACACACACACACATATATATATATATATATATATATATATATATATATATATATATATATTTAAAATATATATTTATAAAATGTATATATAAAATATATATATATAAATATATATATATAAAATATATATAATATATATATATATATATATATATATATATAATATATATATATATATTATATACACACAGACACACATATATATATATATATATATATATATATATATATATATATATATATATATATATATATATATATATGTATATATATATATATATACACACACATTGATAAATTATGTATATTAATGTAAAATAAAAATGTTAATGTACAAAAATAATGTATTCAGAAACATTAATTCAATGTTCAAGTCATTTAAAAAAATGCATTATTTATATCATGACATGAAATAGCAATACATAAATATTCTGATGTCCCTTTAAGTTCTTTTTATGGGTTAAATGACGTTTTATGCAGATTTTATTTCATTTATTTTTTTTTTGGGAGGGGGTGGGCACCCGTGAACTATTGAAAATATCAGAAAAAGTATAAAGGAAACGCCGTTACGACAGCTTCTTTACATCTATTTTGACCGCTCCCTGCACCCGTACCGTCAGTGCACGATTAGACGCACAAACAAAAAAAAAGTGCGGCTGGCTTGACCGTGTACTTTCAAACCGCGGCTGGCTTGACCGCAGTCAAACACAGGGGGTTCATGAGCGCGTGTTAACCTCAGAGGAGAGGATAAGGCTAATAATGGCTTAAGAAAAACAATAATAGCTATAACAAATCTAGCCGTTTAAGAGCTCGAATAGCCACGTTAAGCTACTAATCACTTATAAAATAGCAATAAGCATGTCACATATTCAGTGCAATTTAAGCATTAATGCATCTCTTTTGTTTTACTTTGCTGCAAAGGGACAAACAACTTAAGCAAGATGTTCATAAAAGCAATTCCGCGCTCCAACAATAGGCTACCAGTTATAAAAGGTGCAAACTGATTGTTGTCAGCGAAATCTTTAGAGAAAACAACAAAGAAACTCTGTGCCCGATGTGGATACAAAACAAAGACTCGTGTTTTGTGACAAAACCAGGAAGCGCTAAATGAAACGGAGACTACATTTCCAAACACCAATATCAATGTTACATTGTATGATTCATGCAATCAAAATGCCATATTTGAGTTTTATTCCGTGTAATTAACATTTATAAATCGCGTGCATGCATCCGGCTCCACATTTTTTCTCCACTGACAGAAAGGAATGGTTTTGAGTTTTTCAATTTACTAACAAGCTTTTTAACAATAATCATGCTTTCACATGGCAAATATATGAGTATCTTTTAGCTTCAAATGAACGTAGAGTGTCAACTTACCACCTGAACAGGATCTCACTTCAAAGTTTGGCATAGATTTTCTATAGGGAAGCTGAAGCTTTTTTTTTCTCAGAGCATACTTTGTGATATTTTTTTTGGTTTCGGTTGTCGTGTCTAGGTGCAGATTCCGTCTGAGACCTCAGACTATGACTATTTGTCAGTTGTGTGTGTCGGTTAGGCTGTACATTTCTCTAGTCTTGGTTGCACTCTTTGTGTTTTTGTGATAGACTTGCTGCTTTGTGAGTGGGCGGGGCGTCGCCTTACTGGCGTGTGGAGTATCCAATTGATGGTTTGCAGGGGCGGGGCTATCAGCCAAGTGAAAATAATCCCGGATGTGTAAATAAATACAATGTAATTTAACGATTATATAGGTTAAGATGATGACTTCATCTGATTGGTGTTTTGCATTATGTCCCCTACAAGAGCTACATGGATGAAGAACAACGAATCAAAAAGGACGGAAATGTTTTAGATTTTTTTTTTTAAAGTGAGTAGTAAAATAATCAATTTAGTAGTTGTTAGTTGAATGCCTTGCATTGTAATATGCAGTTATTAGAATCCTAGCTACTTTCAGCCAAATAATGTCACTGGTTCCTTTTTCCATAATAATAATACACCCACAAAGGCCACATGCAAATCATGACAACACATCAAGTCATTTTAGAGCAATACTGCTTAATAAATGGTTTGAGGTTCATGTAGGGGTAGGTTTCACAGCCTGACAGCACTAAAGAAATAACCCCATCTCTATGCGTCAGAGAGCATCTGCTACGCCTTATAAATAATAAGTGAAGAGACTGCCTTAAATAAATGGTCACAAAAGAACCAGCCCAGTGTTTTAGTAATTGTGCGTAACTATAACGCCAGATGCATTGCAGAACGTTAAAACTTCCTTAGTCTACATTGACATGAATGTCACTGACATCATATATGTTGACAGTTCACATATAAATAAATAATTACCCATTGAACCGACACAGTGGTCCGACGGTGATAAATATTGGTCAATAGTTTTCAAAAGTGAATTTGTGAAGTCTTCGGCTAGATAAGGAAGCCTGTCCCGATGATGTCATATGTTTTCATTCTGCGTCCCATTTTATAACTCCGCAGCATGGTAACCCACAGTAAAAGCTTTTCCCACGAACACAAGCAAATTATTACCCAGCTCACATAATAAAATAAAAAATAAAGACTGTTGTGTTTGAAGGCGTCGTGTTTTAACTTACTGCTTGCTGAATAAATTAAAAACAGCACACCAATGTGACCTTCGCTGAGGCACTTAGGATGCAGTGCTCTTAAAGCAACTCATACACTGGGTGTTATGCATTGAAAAATATCATCAAATCTGAAAAGAAAACAAGCCAAATATTGAATGATGCACAATGCAATACCTTTTGGGAGGACGTGGATCAGCTGTTCTCCCCACTGCAGGGTTTCTCATTCAGAAGCGCTGCTGTGCCCGCATGTGTCACGACGGTCCAAGATGCTGCTGTTGTTGTTGTTGTTCAGAGTCTACTGTTCATAGTTCTTCCGCTGTGACAGTCTTCTCCTCTCTTCTTTTTTTTTTTTTTTTTTGAATGAGACTGTGATGCGGTTGCGTACGAGGCGTGGGTCTATTAGTGTGCGCTCCACGCTCACCAACATTTAGCTACTTCTGTCCTGTCTTCATTCACAAATGCGTGGGAATTTTACGGAATGCATTTCTGCAGCTGCATGAATGCAATGAAAATATTTCGAAAAATAAATACTGGTTATCCAAAAATAAAACGATCACATTAATTTATAAAGAAGCAGTTTAGGCAATTTGTAGTCCACTCAAATTCAATAAACAACTATATACAACAATATGCATTAAAAAGCCAGGGAGATTTAATAAAATGTAAAGGAAAAAAATACCTAGGCTAATAACAATAATAAATACTTTTTATGTTAACTAATGTGGTTCATTTAATATCTTGATTTTTTTAATTCAAGGAGTAACGTTATACGCAGTAAGCCTGTGAAATTCAGGTTGCTATTAGTACATTTAGCATAATACGCGACAATAATAATACGACTAATTAAATAAAATATTTTTATTAAGATAAAAATTTTTTTTTATTATTTATGTATTTATACTCCCATTGACTGCCTGGATAGATTTTATCATTTAAAAGACACCACATTGTTTTATATGTTTTAACGCCATCCGTTTGTTTTTGAACATTTCTGTTGAACGTGTTTGCGAATATATAGGTTTGTTATGACGAAATTCTCTTCCGCAGACATGAAAACCAATCAGGTCGAGTATAGTTTGTGTCAAACCAATCAGCTGCCGAGAGTGATAGCCTCAAGCTCCGCTCTCCAGACAAACTCGAGCCCGCGCACACAACATATCGCTTGTTTTCGATAATGCGCGTTCACAGCAAAGACACGTGCCAAAGCGCACGGTAGCGCGCAACAGTCCTCAAAGCCATAACACGTGGTTCAGGTAAACAGCGCGAAGGCCCGGATGTTGGCGCTATCTTTTTCTTGAGAATCAGACAACAACAACGTCATCAGTTCTATTTGAACGTTTAGTTGAAACGATACATATGATAAAGTGATTATTATTAAATAAACCCGTTTGACGAAATGGAAATAGAGATCTTGAGAACTGCCTCTAATGATGGTCAAATAAGCCACTCGCAACCAAACTAACTCACATTCTCCATCAGCGGGTGTTTTCTGTTTTTTTTTTTCCTTTTTTTAGAAAATGCTGCCATCTACTGTATCAACACTGATATTACTACAGGCATTTTCATGATAATCACTGAAATTGTCCAGTGGCTGTGATAACCTTACAGTTCAAAGACTATATTTATTATAGTCTTTGAACTGTAAGGTTATTATTTTAGCTTAGGGCTTGTGCTTTAATTAACCTCCTGAAACCCGAGAGATTGCCTGTTGTGCATTTTATAATTTTTCTTGCTATTTGGGATATGTAGGACCTAATAAGTATAATACCTAAAATTTGTTTTTGTACAGGAAGTAGTTTTCCCAGAAAAAAGATGTCCTCATGTGAGGACAGTGGGTCTATCATGATGTGAAATGCTGCAAAGCAGTTTCATTCACTTTGCAAGCACAGATGCACATTGCATGTCATGCATCGCACACAGGATTTCCCAGTGCAGCCTTGTGCTCTGCATTCATGCATTTCATTTATAAAGTTATGTTATGTCCTCGGCAGAGGACATCGGGACTCAATTTCTAAAAAAAAAATGAAAAGACATGAATGAAAATGCATAGGCAAAAACAATAGATTTTTTTAAATCACCAATAAATTTTTAATGTTCAAGATTTTTTTTTTTTTTTTTACCAAACTTTGTATAAAGATGATTCTCAACTATGGTATAACAGAATAATTCAGTATAACATTTTTCTTTCTGCAAAATGTGTGTAAAATTACCATTAATGGGTTTTCTAATTATATACAATGTATCTATAAACTAAATCTAATTTGCATATAAATGTGTTTTTGGGGCAAAATGTAATGAAAAAAGAAGTGTAATAATTGTCAAGATTTTCATAATAATATATAATATTTCATAGAATATTGAAATATAATTTCTTTCTCTATTCATTTGTTATGTCTCCAAAAATGCGTCATAAGCATGCGTTTAGTCCCGGTATCCTCATCTGAGGACATGTATGAAATCAATGTCCTGTTTAGTAACGGAAAGTCATATTTTGATTTGAAACCCCATAACATATTTCTGAGATGTTGATTTATGACACAGAATTTAAAAATTAGACAGATTTAAATGATAACTACAATATATTATAGAAATATTATCATATTTCTATAAGAGTGTCACTAAATTAATTTCAGACATTTTGATGACCAAGGAGAGGGAGTGGTCATGTGAAACATCCAATCATTTGGTATCTCTGAAAAGCCCTGAATGTGCTCTGTACAGGACATCCAGATCTAAAACTGTGGCATGAACAGACTCAGAGAAATTCACAAAAATATAATGTCCTCATATGAGGCCACAGGGTCTCAAGAGGGTATGAACTGAATTTCACACTAATGAGAAGTGTGTGAGTGTGAGTGTGTATGTATGTATGTGTGTGTGTATATATAATTAAGCATAATTTTTCCTGAAATTGCTTACTGATTTTCACACTAATGAGAAGTGTGTGTGTGTGTGTGTGTGTGTGTGTGTATATATGTATATATAATTAAACATACTTTTTCCTGAAATTGCTTACAGAATGTAATTATTTGCTTTTAGTTGTAATTGCTAAAAAACTAAAAATAAATCTGAATATTATTCTATAGATTGATTGCATTTTTGTCTTAATGTTTCTACAAAACGTGTGTTTTGAATACTTGGCTAATCAAAACTTTTTTTTGTAGTCAAGGGTTTGAGATTTTTCTAAACCAACAACAAAAATTAAAATTAAGTTCACATAAAACCCTGTCATGGTGCATTGGTGTCAAGCATATATGCATTTATTATGAAGGATTATGTAATAACAATGGTCACATTCTCACAGAACATTTCAACAGAGTGTGCTTGTATTCAGCATCAGCCACAACACTATTAGCTGCTTCTCACAAAACTGAGGGAGAAAGCAGTCTCGTTTATTCTTACTGAACGTGTGAATATTTCTCATCAAGCTGCCACTGGTTGTCATGGACGGCAGGTTCTCACAGGACCCAAATTAGGCTCATGCTCATTTAATTACTACATCATGCACTGCACCTTTCCTTATTCACTCAATCAAGAGTGCAGAGAGGAGCTCTTCTGTTGCTGTGCCAACCAATACAAGACAAAGAGACAGAAATCTGAGGCAGAATATAATACAATTGGTTTTATTCTGCAGTTTCTAGGTTACATGACTTGGCAGATGCAGAGATCAATGAACATTGGCTGTCTTTTTGAGCAGTAAAAACAAGCCTTTGAGACATAATGCCACTGTTTTCAATAGTTTCAAAAGATTGTAATCTAATTTTGAACTGTTTGTAATCACAAGTTTCCCAGAAGGGCCAGATCCTGGGGGGTTTTGAAGCTTGCAAGTGTAAGTCACAAAAAAAGTTTGCCATTGTTAACAAAAACAGGGTTAATACACAATTTTTTTAATACAAAGATTAATAATAAATCACTAGACATTCATTTTTACAATAAAAACAGTTCTACACAAAACTCAAGAACTGAAGGCAATATGCAACAGGAACAAATCAGGTAGGGCAGAAATTAAAGGAGTATTTATTTTTCTTTACTTCCTCAAATTCTTCACGACAAATCACAAAAGCTGTGATAAATAGAACTTAAAATTACATAAAGAGAACTGATTTTTTTTTTTTGGTTTTCACTTTTTTTTTTATATATATATATATATATATATATAAATTTCAAGAGTATACTGCAAATAAAATCACAACTGATCTCCAACTAAACAAAGCTGCACAATAAATGTTATTTGTGACGCATCAAGGCACACAGAAACAGACACGGATTCGGCAGAAGCTTTCTTACAGAGTTTCACAATTTTTTATATTTTTATTCATTATTTATATAAGAGAATTGCCCATTCTCTCCTTGATCAACCAAAATCTGATACCACCACTAGGAGGCGTCTTGCCAGATACATATAGGCAAAAGAAATGTAGGGTAAGTAAACAAAAGAGGAAGCCAGTGTGGGAAAGAAACACTTAATGAAGCCATGCACATATGCGCATATCAGTATCAATAACTTAATTTCTTAGGTGTCCATTTTCACAAAGTGCGGTCTCGCTTACAAATTGCACAATAGTATGCATTACAGCACACATAGATCCAGGTAGACTCATTTCGCCTGGGTATTGACACACCACTTTATTCATTCACCAGCAGACAGTATCTCATGATTGAAATTGATTAATAAAAGGTGCATTTCCATGGCTAGATGCTCCTAATTTCCACGTGGGATTAAACCTGACGTTCTGGTTGAGCTAGTTCATCTAAAAAGCTAATCTTGATAATTAATATTTCTTCTTCAAACACTGAAAGCAACCTGGATTTTGAAAGAAGTGCAACTGAAATGTACAAGCAAAATAAAGAGCTTTTTTTCCCTTTTCTTTTTGAACTGCTAATACTCTATATATGAGACCACAAAAGGTAGGATATAACAAAAACCTGAGAGTCCAGTAGCGGAATCCCCAGCAATGTGGCACTTCCATTTTCTTTGTATAGAAAGCTTCTTAACAGTCATGCAAGGGGCACAGTCTTATTGATACAAGGCGCCTGGGGGTGCAAGGAAAGCAAATATAATACAAAGAAAAATACAAAAAGGGAAAAAATGAATACAGATGACAGGCACTGTGCGATTATAATAGACACTGATTGAAAATTTACCAGTTATGATTTAAAATCACAGAACTGTTCTTCGTCCCATGACAGAAGTTCCTCTAAACTAAAATGATAAAGTCTACTTTCTAAATGGACCTACGTGCATCTTTAGATTTAAAGACACTTGGATTTTGGGATATATATATTTTTTTTTTTGGCAGGTACTGTACAGTAATGTGAGAGCTTAAGTCAAATTTTGGACACAAGTACACATTTTCCAAAATGGCAGAACATCTTCAAAGGGGAATCTTTGGTGCAAATTTAACGGATTTGTCTTTTCTAAAGTTTCTAGAAGTGATCATGACTGAGAATCAATGTACAAATCATTTATATAATAAGTTGATTAAAAACTTGTAATTATATATTATAACTACCTACAGGTTTTAATGTATATAAATAATTACAGGTTTTTAAAAATCACACATGTATGTATATGTATATAAGTCAAGTCACTTATATGGGGGTTATAAAACAATCTGATAAATGAAAAAGTTTGAATACATTTTAATGGGTCATTAGTTAATACATATTTGCTTTTATGAAAATATATTAACGCCTTAAAATGGCACCGTGGCAAATTTCGAGCTCTGTGCACTTTGAGGAAATTGGCGATGCACAATGTGGATAAATGCCTGTCCACTGCATATATATTTAAGAATAGAGGAGATCTGAGCCCTCATTCTCTCCCTGTTTGACCTCTGTGGGACTTCAAAATGGCTTACAGACACTTTAGAAAACCAGCTTGTTGGAAATATTAACAGGAGGCTAGAAAGAAGCACAACAACAACACTATCATAGACATTATTTACCGAAGTGTATCAGAGGACTGCGAGGGGTTAATCGGAATCAAAAAACCTTGATGAGATGTTGTACACAAACACACGTGGGCAAACTTTCGCACAGATGGACAGGAAGAGAGAGTGTGAGAAGCACGTTCATTGTAATGAGACCGTAAGAGAGAAGCAGGTGAAGAGAGCAGGAGCCAGCACGAGGCCAGAAGAACTGAAGGGCTGCCTGTAGTTTTGGGATTTGGGAAGAGGAGGAGATAAAGATAATGATGATGATGATTGCGATGAAGACCAAAAGAGGACCACAGCACACAGCTGAGTGGAGACAGAAGCATCAGCATGACTGAATCTAGACCAACACCTACAGACAGAAAAAAAAGAAAAAAACAACAACATTAGTTATGGTTAAAGCATGGCATGTATTGCAAATACGACTATATTCCAACCGGGATGTGAGTTTGAGGTTTGCAACGTGCTAAATTACAGTAAAAGAAAATCGGGTTTGGTGAGTAATTCAAACACATCAGCATGTACACCAGCGTTCAAAAGTTTGGAGTCCATGGTTGTCGTTGACTCCATTTTCAGTCCATCTAGAATTGTTACATTATGCAAGTAGAACAAAACAGTCCTGCTAATAAAATAGGGTAAATAACAGTAAATAACTACTCCAGTAGTTTCAGCTTTTTGAATATATTTAAGTTCTTGTAATCCACTGCATGTCTTAACACCACTGACAAACCCGTTCATCTCTTTATTTGAAATCACACAAAAGCTTGGGGTTAGTAAAAGAGTTGTTTCTGTTTTTATTTTTTTAAGAAATTAATACTTATTCCGTAAAGATGCATTAAAGGAATAGTTAACCCAAAAATGAAAATTTGATGTTCATCTAACCCAGGGCATCCAAGAACACAAACACCAGCTCTCTCTCAAATGGACTATTGACACTATCTACAATCTTATTTGGGTCCATTTGAGAAAAAGGTGGTGGTAATAATAAATCTGTGATTCACCATAAAGCAAGAAGAAGAAGATGACGCACCATGCACCGGCTTTTGAGAACTCTCTCAGGACAGTTCGGACATTACGGAGAATCAGACGTAAAAAAAACTATATCAATTCCGTTCAGTTTCTTGCACAGACCGATTGTTTTGTGTCTTTACAAATTAATGTATAGTCACGATCTGCAGGGTTTATTTTGGTTTTGCCTGTGTACGTTTTTTTTTACTCTCAAAGCTGTGGTTCCCATCCACTTACATTATATGACTTGACAGACTGAAACGGTTAAAATCTTGGTTTGTGTTCTACTGAAGAAACAAAGTCACCTTGGATGCCCTGGGGGTAAGCAGATAAACATCACATTTTCATTTTTGGGTGAACCATCCATTTAAATTGACCAAGACTGACCAGTAATAAAGAATGTTTCTTACGCAGCAAATCAGTATTTGAGAATGATTTCTGAAGGATCATGTGATACTTAAAGAACTATGAAACTTATTAATCATTTAAACAAATGAACAGAATGGAAATGACTCTTTAAGAGCTCAAAATGACTGGATTCTTTGCACTTGGTTACGGTTACAGTTTTTTTTTTTTTCGCTTTGACCCATGTGATTGATTTTATATGCATTCATCTGGCTTCAGTCTGCAGTTTACCTGCGTGTCAGTCTATGGTCTGTAAGCTGACTGGAAGCGTGCAGTTTCTTCAAAGATCAGCTCTTTCAAAGTTTCTTTGGGCAAGTCATCCAGCTCCATATCGAACTTAAATGGAGCCTCTGCAACAGGCTATGATGAAAAAAAAAAACATAGTTAACGTGGGATAAAATGCTTTACCCACAATACCTCTACTGTACGACATCAGTGTAGACAAAGTCCTACATTTATCGAGTACAATGTTCCCAAATCTATGCAACAATGTAATTGTAATTCTTGAATGAAACTATGCAGCCATAAACACAAACAATATAAAATGTGAAAAGGCATTCATAATACAGAAATTGTTCTGAGCACACATTACTTCACAATCAGAAAGAGCTTCATTGCCAACTATGCTTGCACATACAATGAATTTGATTTAGTGACATAAGCTTCCAGTACACAAGAGACAAAAAAAATAATACATACACATACATACATACACACACATACATATATATATATATAAATCTTACATTTCAACTGCTTAGACAACCAATTGCATTTTACCAGACAGTCTATAGACGGTGAAAGGTTATCATGACCATATGGCTATTAAAGTGCACTTCATAGTGCTCATGTTTGAAACGCTCTCAACCTTTGATCCCCATAAACTCCAAGATAATATGATGAAGATAGTGTTCTTAAAAACAGAATAGAAGATTCTATATTTATCTTTTACTGTTTAAATATTATCAATAAGCATGTAAAAGAAAGATTATTATTATTACTATTTGTCATTATATAACTATTATTGTTATTTTGATAGGTCCTTACAGGAAAATAAACAAAACTCATAACAACAATGACCGATCAAATACATTTTAAACAATCGGATAAAAATGATAAAATCATATCCATGTTTTATGATATAGAGCACATACTCTCTTTCTCTCGCTCCCAAGACACACACACAAATAGTACTATAGACACACACCCGGCACAGAAACACCTTGTTACCGCTGCTCTGATGATTTTATCAGTAAAATAGTTTAGCACGCGTGATTAATCTCTCTCTCTCTCATAACTGCATTAGTCTGACGCTTTGGTGTCAATTCATCAACACCTCGGATCAATATTTCCTAATAATTCAACGGCCCGTCGTCAGCTATTCCTTACCAACATGAAACCACTGTAATCATGATAGTATAGTATTAATAACTTTTTTTTTTTTTTACACTATGTAACTGTAATCTGATTACTAATGTATTCTGTTTCTCCCCAACCGTGATTAACAACCACAATAACAATAATACTATTTGTCTTGTTGCTCTTATCGTCTCCCAGTGTATTGTTATCTTAGTATTGCTTGAAAAATATTCCACTATAATCAAAATGAATCCTGACAGAATTAAAAAAGAAAACTAGTAGTGAGCTGACCTCATCTGTGGGGTCATAGTACTGTTCCAGGTATGGGTGAGCCAGCGCCTCCTCCACTTCAATCCTCTTATGAGGGTTAAAGGTCAACATCTTGTCCAACAGGTCCAATGCTGCAAGAAAACAGAGACAATCCAGTTCATTATAAACAAACCATGGATGTTAGGAAGTACAGATCTGCTCAGCCAGAAATTCAAACATGTTTTGCAAAATTAGTTAGATTATGTGAGACATATATGAGGTCTAGTTTCTTTGTGAGTGGAGTTGAACTCTGACCTTTAGGGTCTGCATTAGGAAACAGGCGGTTCCAGGGAACTTTGCAGCGGAGCGGAAGTGACAGAAGGTAATTTCTTGCTTTAATGTTGATAATGCAGTTGAGATCCTCCTGAGAGGGGGAGCCCAAAATACCTACAGGAGCGAGAGAAGACAAATAAAAAGATTAAATGATGAAAATATAGACCAGGAGAACAAGAGAATAAACAGAAAAGCAAATGTGCTTGGTCTTGTTGCATCATTATTTCCTTGATGTTTTAAAATAAAATAAAATAAAATAAAAAGTAGTTTGATATATAAAGAAGTCCCATATACTCGCTGAGGCTGCGTTTATTTGATCACAATATAATTACAATATATCAATAGAAATATTACTACAAATCTAAATCAACTTTTCTATTTGAATATATTTTGAAAATGTATTTTACTGCTGTGATCTCAAAGCTGAATTTTCAACATCATTACTCCAGTCTTCACTGTCACCTGATCCTTCAGAAATTGTTCTGATATACTGATTTGCTGCTTAACAAATATTTCTAATGATCAGTGTTGAAAACGGTTGTAAATATTTTTGAGATATCTTTTGCCATTTTGCTAGAAGTTTTGAGACAGAGACTTCAAATTAGTTGTGGATAATGTTGAGACAACACAAATGTAAATTTTTTAACCATACCATTCTGCTCATGTTTATATAATTAATCAATAGCTGTGATGAACGCCAGTGTGAAGTACGGTAGGATAAACAGCCTATTTAATTTGAAATTACTTTTTTTGGTTCTGTGGATGGCGAATTGAATAAATGCTTGCCCAGAGAATGAGAGAGACAGTACAACAATAACCCAGGGCTCCAGGCTAATGATATGCACATGCAATCTAAATGAGGAAATAAGTGGAGTTATCAACAGGGAAACATCTGCTCGCACAGGCCAGATGGGTTCAAAGACACATGTTCATGGAAATACTAAAGAGATTGTCTCTAAGAGTTTGGTGGGAAAGCACACCTTCAAACCACTGATCTATAATAGAGAACATATATAGATCAGTGCCTCAAACACACACAGCAGCTCGGACACCATTATCAGCTCACTGCAGGGTCAAAATCAACAGCATCTCTGACAGGAAATCAGTTTTTAACTGATGCAGCGGATGGAGAAAGGAAAAATAAAAAGAAGGGAAGCGACAACATCTGATGTGCTTGCAAGGGAAATGATGATCAAGCCTTTTTGGCGATAACCATCAAGCGCCTATCTCAGTCTTACGATGCAAAACTGACCACAATGGATCATGTTTCAGACTCTGTCCAGAGATGGATGGCCTATGCAGAGCTTTTGAAGAGCGTTCAATGTACATCAATTATTCAGCTGACTGAGAAAGCATGTTTTCCAATACAGATGGACAGATTTATGGAAGCTGAACAAAAACATCTCATATTTCTTTATGAGGAGAGTTTGATGTCAGTGCAGACAATGTGTAGTTTAGCCTTCCTGATGTCCCACGTGATTTAAGTGTTCACCTCAACAATCAATATAAACTTCAGATCTATCAAGAATTAGGGGTTGCATGATTTGAGGAAATTTCTGTGATTCAAAATGTAATATGGCTTTTGATTTAAAATGCAATGTATTTTAAATAGCTAAAGGTTGGATATACCTGTTTGTAGTGATGCAAAAATTTTCTGATAAAAACTGCTATTTAAAATAAATAAAATGGCTCGCTGTGCTTGTTTGTAGGGCTGCCAATTGTATTATTATATATCAATATGCCTTTAAAATAATAACTTTAATTATTAATATAAATGTTATTTTATTATTTATTGTTGTATTATTTTGTATTAATTATTGAAAAAAATATATTATTTTTTGCAAGTGGTGCAACTATGAGCAATATCAAATCTGTAAAAATTCCTATTCATTTCAATGCAGTTCTGGAAGTATACGTTTAAAATCTTAAAGTTATTTCTAAATCTAAAGTCTTTTTATAAGAACCAGAGAGCTTTTTTTCACCTGAGCTGTAAATATCATATGAGTAATCACACTATACTTACAGGTAAACGACGTCATGGCAATTATGACTGACCCAAACCCTTCTCTAGCAGCTATAAGCTGTGAATTCAAAGGCTGCAGGCTGGGTAATACATAAAGTACACAAGGTTGTTTACCTAAGATGTGGTTAAGCTGGTCCAGATAGTGTTTCCCAGGGAAGATGGGTCTATTCGAAAGCATCTCAGCCAGAATACAACCCACCGACCATATATCAATGGACTTAGTGTAACCCTGAGAGACAGACACAGACATGAAGATATTGTTTACTGATTTCACTAGTTCACGCTTACATATAATTAGCTGAGGTATGGTATGCGTATTTGGCGTGCTGTCCGGGGAAGGGCTCCGAGCTCGGGAATTGCCCGAAGCTAGAGTACCCCCCCTTCCCCGTATATTGTAAAGTGAACTTGGAGTGAGGAGATGGGGTGGAGGAGGGATGCTGATAAACCGTCAATGGATAGAGGTAAGTCAGCGATATTTATACTGTGGGATTGATTACTTGATTGTGGTCCACCTGTGATGATTAGGCTAAGTATCTGACGCGCTCCTCCCGAATCTTCATAGATAATTACATATAGCTATTAACTTTTATGGCAAAAATTTATCTTGTTATTTTTTTTTTTGGTATTGGAATTTTCTGTGTGGTACGCATCACAGTAATACCATGGCAATCTTAGAAGTAGCATGGTAAATGATGGCAAATGATGACAATTTACATTAAAATTTCTAAAAAAAAAAAAAAAAAACATTTTAAAATTCTAAATAAAGCTAACTAAAAAACTAAAGCTAAACTAAAGCTAAAAATAGAACTATTAAAAACCTTTTTGTTAATAAAGAAATACAAGTTGAAATAAAATACATTATAAATATTAGATGAAAAACTTTGCATTGGAAATGTTGCATTTAACTCAAAAATAACTCAAATAAGTCTAAGTTCAAGCAATAAAATTACTAACTCTCGTGAAGACTGATTCCTCACCTTGGAATTGAGCATAATCTCGGGTGCGCGGTACCAACGCGTGGCTACATACTCCGTCAGGAAGCCAGTGTGGTCATGGTCTGGATCAGCCACTCGGGCGAGCCCAAAATCACAGATCTGCAGAAGATAATAAAAAAAAAAAAAAAAAAAAGTTACAAAGATTTCTGAATATTCAGCAATGTCCCAGATGAGCCTGACCTTACTTTGCATTAATAAAGCGTGGTATGGTGTGGTGGCAATGGAGTTGTAAAAATACAAGGACTATGCCTGAAACTGCAGAACAGTTGCTAACTTAAAAATAATTTGTAAACTAAATTACAAGTATCTTATAACTTATTTCATTTTATTTGATTTAAAAATGTACGTCAGTTATTTGAACTATTATTATAGTTAAACTAAAACCATAAAAACATTTTCATTACTTGAAATGAAATATATGAAATAAAATCTCAAAAGATTTCAGGTACTTTCTAAGGCAACATTTCTAATTTTCATTTAAAGTTGATATACTAAAATAACAAAATAAAAATGTAAATAAAAATGAACTATACAGAAAAAAACTAATAAAAATTAAAAGGTAAATGTAGAAATCTATATTAACATCTATAAAAGTATCTCAATACTAAAATAACACTGATTTACATTTTATTTCAAATTATTTCTTATCCTTTATTGTGCTCTGTTTGGCTGATGAGCTGTTTTGTAAAATGGAATAACTTTATATTTGTAACACTTACAGAGAAGAACATTAATAAAATGGAAGTTATGTGCTTTTTTGTAAAACCAACACAACTCCATTCGGTGACACAGAAATGACACACATCAGCTTTAAAGGGGTTTAAAATGGCATAATGGCAAAGAACTGCAGTGTACTTCACCTTGAGGTCACAAGTAGTGTTGAGCAACAGGTTAGATGGCTTCAGGTCTCTGTGGAGAACATTTGCTGAGTGGATGTACTTTAGGCCACGCAAGATCTGGTACAGGAAGTAACAGATGTGGTCATTGCTCAAGTGCTGTGTCTTCAACAGCTTGTATAAGTCTGTCTCCATCAAATCCTGTACAATGTAGCTAGAGTTTTTCAACGTCAAGGTCAAAGACAAAGCTTGGTGATCAGAAAAGAGAAATGGGTGCATTTAAGAACTGACAAAAGCTTGTTGAAGTTCATGCTACACCAGCAACAAAAAGTACAAGCCCATCCCTATGACCTGTATTAATTTCAGTAGAAAGAAAAGCATGGCCTTTAAGATCTTGTTTCTACACTCTTCAACCGCAGCTCTGATATGACACTAACCATATTAGAGCAACACAGCGATTAGATCATATAAAACTACTCTCACTATCCACACGCCTACTGACTATCGATTTCACACCTAAAATTAACTCTTTACTAGAGATTTTTGCATTGTCTCAGCCTACACAGTTGGAAAAGAGCATTGTTTGTGCCAGAGGCCGCATTTTCAGCCTGAACATGAATATTTAGGAAGCGGAACGGAAAAATGTATTGAATTCAAAATTAAATGTGTCACGGTTTGTCTCTCTTTTTGCTTTAATGATGGCGGCACTTGAAATGACAAATGTAAAACCTGATGTTCTCCAGCATGATAAAAAAAAAGCATCTTTAGCTTCAATGGAAGAAATTCTGACTGTTTGTACAAAAGGAGCCACATAATCAATGTCACTAATGTGCTTGCCTAAAATAATATGACAGAAAAAGAAATAAGTCTACATTTGTTTCCAGGTTAAAATAGAATTAAAAAGGATACACGTCTTTCATCTGGTCGATGGTTGGGGTGCGGATGATGTCGTTGATGCCGATGATGTTCTCGTGCTTGAAGCGGAGCAGGATTTTAATCTCACGGAGCGTGCGCTGACAGTACGTCTGGTGCTCAAACGGACTGATTTTCTTTATCGCCACACGCACTTTATTATCACGATCATATGCCGAGCTGAAACAAAGAGACAGCAAAAAAAGATTTTTTCCTCTTGGTTACAAAACAGTGTTGTGTAGCTTTCTGTCATTATAACACATTCAAAAAATTTAAAAGAAAACCACACAAACAACATTTAATGTTTAACAAATGACACTGAGATATCAAGTATACAATATAAGAATGAGTGTAGTGTAATACAATGGAAAAGATGAAGGGAACGCAGATGGGCATTTCCATTATGGGCACTTTTCAGTGGACTGTTAGAAAAGCTGCTTTAAAACACTTCTCAGAAATATTAATTATTGAAAAATACAATAGACAAGCAGAGACTTTTGAAAGGCACTGGAGAAAATTTACAAAGTGTAGAAGTCAAAACAGAGGAAAGAGCACGATATATGCTTGTGTATGAGGGGAATATGTACACCTATGTAAGCTTATACAAATCTGCTTATTACATATTTCTACATGTGTTTATTTACGTATGGGGCTTATTTTTGTCCCTTCAAAATTTAGAAAGGATACCTATTTATTTAGGTAGAAAGACTGTACACATGAAGCTGAACTGACTGTTTTGCAATGTTAAGTAAAAAATAATGTTTAAAAAAAATTTACAAAAATATTTAAAAGTGGGAAAAGGATGGTGGTGGAAAATATGCTTGAAGGACTGATAATGATAAAACACTTTAAGCAAAAATAAAAAAGCATTAAGAATACAGAATATTTTTCAGTAGGCTACCGGTAATTCAAATAAAATTGTGAAACTTGTGTATTAAATACACAAGTGCCCTTGAGCAAGGCATCAAACCCCCAACCGCTCCCCGGGCGCCGCAGCATAAATGGCTGCCCACAACTCCGGGTGTGTGTTCACAGTGTGTGTGTGTGCACTTCGGATGGGTTAAATGCAGAGCATGAATTCTGAGTATGGGTAACCATACTTGGCTGAATGTCACGTCACTTTCAAGGCATACAGACTGAAGTAGTTTGCGTCTTTGGTTCTTTTCATTGTGATGATTTAACAAAAACCCACCAATTCACAAATTAGAATCCTTCATAAGACAAATAAAAAATAAATACATTTTAGTGAATTGTTGGCCTTCTGCAAAGCATGTTCATTTACTGCACATGTACTCAATACTTGGTAGGGGCTCCTTTTGCTTTAATTACTGCCTCAATTAAGCGTGGCATGGAGGTGATCAGTTTGTGGCACTGCTGAGGTGGGATGGAGGCCAGGTTTCTTTGCCTTCAGCTCATCTGCATTTTTTGGTCTCTTGTTTCTCATTTTCCTCTTGACAATAGCCCATAGATTCTCTCTGGGGTGCAGGTCTGGTGAGTTTGCCGGCCAGCCAAGCACACCAACACCATGGCCATTTAACCAACTTTTGGTGCTTTTGGCAATGTGGGCAGGTACCAAATCCTGCTGGAAAAATAAATCAGCATCTACAAAAAGCTGGTCAGCAGAAGGAAGCATGAAGTGCTCTAAATTTCTTGGTAAACAGGTGCAGTGACTTTGGTTTTCAAAAAACACAACGAACCAACACCAATAGACATTGCACCCCAAATCATCACAGACTGTGGAAACTTAACACTGGACTTCAAGCAACTTGGGTTATGAGCTTCTCCAGCCTTCCTCCAGACTCTAGGACCTTGGTTTTCAAACGAAATACAAAACTTGTTCTCATCTGAAAAGAGGACTTTGAACCACTGGGCAACAGTCCAGTTCTTCTTCTCCTTAGCCCAGGTAATTTGCCTCTGACGTTGTCTGTGTTCAGGAGTGGCTTAACAAGAGGAACACAACAACTGTAGCCAAATTCCTTGACACGTCCGTATTCCTTGACCCCCGGCCTCAGTCCATTCCTTGTCAAGTTCATTAATTCTTGAATCGATTTTGCATGACAATCCTCGTAAGGCTGCGGCTACGGTTGTGCATCTTTTTCTTCTACACTTTTTCCTTCCACTCAACTTTCTGTTAACATGCTTAGATACAGCACTCTGTGAACAGCCAGCTTCTTTGGCAATGAATGTTTGTGGCTTACTCTTCTTGTGAAGGGTGTCAATGATTGTCTGCTGGACAACTGTCAGATCAGCAGCCTTCCCCATGATTGTGTAGCATAGTGAACCAAACTGAGAGACCATTTTGAAAGCTCAGGAAACTTTTGCAGGTGTTTTGAGTTGATTAGCCGATTGGCATTTCAGCACAATTAAAAGAACCAAAGAATTAAACTACTTCAGTCCATGTGCATTGAATTTAATACACAAGTTTCCCAATCCGAGTTGAATTACTGAAATAAATGAACTTTTCCACAACATTCTAATTTATTGAGCCGAACCTGTAGTTTCACTTTTGTTTAGTTTTATTTGAAAAAAAAAAAAAAAAATAACAACTATATTTATGGCTACTCATTTTAAACATTTGAGAAAAAGCAAACAAAAAAGCACGGTTATTAAAAATAATAAATCAACCAACCCCTCAAACATAAAAAGGAGGTGCAACTGAACAAACATCCAGATGCAGTCTCTTTGTTTAAATTAAATATTTTTTATGTCAATATTTTTAGCAAGATGTTGCAAATACAAATTGTTAAAACCATTTGCAAAGACGGTTTGTTTTAAACTGATCTTCATATAAAAAAAGGAAAATACTGTATGCACTATATAAACCGCTCAAAAAAAATTAAAGGGAACACGTAACACAATGTAACCCACAAGTGTTCCCTTAATTTTTTTGAGCAGTTTATATATGTGAGTGTGCGTGTGTGTGTGTGTGTATAACAAAAAGTAAAAAAAAAAACTTTACTTTTCATTCAATCACCTCTAACCTTCCTCTTAGTTCCTAAAGCTGGTCTGTGTCACACTTCTTCACGTATGATGTTCATAAATGCAAAGAACAACCTCATCTCAACATAACCGTGAGCTGAACTCTGCACTGCTGACACACTGTTAATGCTAAATCTGTGTCAGGTGCACCAATAATGCAGCATCTGCACCATTTTCTCTTGCACAGCAGAAACATGGCCACCAAGCAGGTCACAATTTGACACGTTTATTTTTTTTTTGTTGTTGATGCCAATTTTCGATTTGTGTCATTTGACAAGAATGACGCTCACAGATCAAGCATCTGGCTGGCATTGTGCACAAAACACTCTAAAGGGCAGAAAGTGGAGAAATTACGCAGAGGTGAAAAGAGAGGGAGGGAGAGAGGAGTAGAAATGGAGGGACACAGCAAAACAGCAGGGGAAAAGAGAAACAAGAGAGGCACGGTTACCACGGAGATGGACAGGCGAGACTTTGCGGTGAGGAGTTATGCAACAGGCTGTTTCCATGGTAATGTGAAGGAGGGGGGCGGCCACAGGCTGAACGTTGGTAGTGAATTTACACAATGCACTGACAATGCCAGATACCCTTGGTGCGGAGGAGGAAGGAGGGAAAAAAAAGACGCTCCAATGGCATACTGTCATGCCACCAAATAATAAAGATGTCTATAAATAAAGCTGGGGCTGCATGAAAAGTGAAGGGAATGACTGCTGCATGTGAATATCCTGAAGACTGAAAATCCACACAGTAACAAGCACAGCAAACTCACTATTTTAGTTTCACTTACATCTGCAATGTGTAGCTAAAGGTCTGTGAAATACAACTGGATAAGAGAGCAAAGCAAAACCACTCAAAGAAGACTTCAGCACAGCCGTTTGAGCTTATGAACACTGTGTGATTTGAGTAAAGCTCATCAAGCTCATGGATAAAAGATAAAAACAAATAAGTGGCTATTAAAATGATCTGCATCAAAGCGTTTTCATAACTGTCAAGAACATTTCTTCAATTCAACAATTCCTGTTAAAATGACAGATCCAAAGAGCTTTTTTTTTTTTTTTTTTTTGCTGCATTTAATGCAATACAACAAATATTTATATATTTCAGAATAAAATTGTCAGACTGGGGAACTATTTGTGGTAATGTAACCAAAAAAGTCTAAGACCCACTGAATCTGAATTTAAGGCATTTTAAGACTTTAAGGACCTGCGGCAATCCTGCATTAAAATGCAGAAATACTTAATTTAATTCTGATTTTTATTTAAGGGTAATGAGATCATTTGCATTACAGTAATGAGAGCTGTGGCAGAATGTGCTTGATTTCATTTAATAATAAAATGGACAAATAAATAGCATGAAAATAATTTTAAATATGTAGACTATTAAAATTATTTGCATTATGACAATTTCAAGACTATTATGCACATTTCTTCTCCCCAATTTCTCATTACCATAATGGGTCCAGAAGTTTTTTTTTTTTTTTTTTTGGAACCATATTTTATAATTACATCTGCATAAATAAAAAAGGGGGTACAACAAATATAAAAATGCATAAATATTACATAATGGGTTTTTTTTCAAGTTACAGTGATGAGAACGAGATAACTTGCATTAAGTTTCTGCACTTTTTACATCATTAAATGCAGTACAACAATACTGCAATACATAAATACTTGGAACTATTTTTGTCAAACTACACTAATTAAAGTGATATCTTTTGCAGTACGTTAACGAGAAATGGGAGTGAATGTACTTAATCGTCACAAGAATAATGTCACAATGCAAAAAAACATTTATATCTATATTTTTTTTTTTCTTTTTTTTTTCCTGCTTGACTTTGGGGTGAAATTTCAACCCAGACATGTTCTTGGTTTTATAAGATTCACCCATTTAGATGCGTTATGCAATATGGCATGGCATGGCGTTTTACATGCTCTTTGTTTATTCACAAGTTCTCTATCAGCAGGCTTCTCTGGCTTAAAGAAAACAGAGATGCTTCTATTTCAATGTACCTTCTGAGGGGGAAGACGCTTCTTAGACTTGTGGAAATGGGGCCGGTACACCTCAAGGTTGGATAATCTTTTCCTTTCTGTTCCTAACCCAAAACGCCCGCACATTTACAGCTGTGCCAGTGAGAAGATTTTCACATTCTATAAACCAGAAAATCTTAAGAACATTAACTAGGTTGACTGGTTTCATTACTCTGAATAAGGAAATCACATAGGCCTTAAAAAAACTAGTTGTTTACATTTGGAAATGCGAGGGGTGCAAAAGTCATAAACTTGATACTAGTGTTGCCAAAGTGTTAATATACCATTGCTAAGGGGTTAAGAATGGTTAAGCCAATGATAATTGCTTCAGCAATTTAGCAAATGCCACCAAATAGTAAACTGTAATGATTTTCCACCCTCGTATATGCATCTTCTTGATGTGCCTTGCAGTAACTACCAACCTTGCAAATAAAAATAATCAAGCGCTCTGGCTTTCCTCTGCTTTCTTTCTCTCTCTCTGTTGCTGCTCCTTCTGACACTCCTCCCAGTCAGGCTGGTTCACATGACGGCAGATTGACGTCCTTGGCAGAAAGGTTGCTATGGAGACTGGCACCGTGGCAGAGTTTGGCATGGAGGCACGGTCCAGGCAGTATAGCCACACACAGCCTGCATCAAACAGTGTGTGTGTGTGTGTGTAAGCGCAGGCATGTGTGAGCGTGTACATGTATTGACTAATATAGATGCATGTGCATTTGTGCGTACACAAGATCTTGAGGGTGCATAAAAGAAAGTGGAATTATCTGACTAGATCCCTCACTGCACGTACAATATGAGTATCAAAACCTGGTGCAAATCAGGCCAGGCTTCAATATTTCCCAGTGTATTCAAAATGCCTTGTTTTGACATGTTCATTTTGATGTTATCATTCTTCTGGTAACCACAGACAATAATATAAAACAGTAAAAAAAAAAAAAAAAAAATGCACAACAAAAATTACTCAAACTTTAAATTTAAAATCTAAACTGAATCTCTTTGCTATACACAAACAAAACCAGAAACGTACAATCCACACAGGAAATTTGTCCAGCACAAACATACTATTACTGAACTCAAGCTCAAGTAGACAAACAGTCATTTTCGTAATTATGAATATAATATGAACAATAATGAAGCGAGGAGGGCACACAAGATCTCAATTTACTCCAGCTATAGATACATGCCTCTGAATGAATGAGTAAACCTGCTAAAGCAAACAGCCAAAAGAGATAAGCCTTTACACCAGACCTGCGTGACGCATTTAATGGTCGCAGGCAGCTACAGGAAATTCTTACCCTCAGACAATGTACAAATTTAGTATAATTACCTAATAAGCAGAAGAACTGGGGTTATATTGCTCAAAAGCATAACATAACTATAAGTGACATTTTTGAACAGCATAAAAGTACAATTAAATTTGTTCAATATTTATGGTTTTAAAATTGTGTCATTAGCATTTCTCTAGATAATAACACAAAACATTAGATGTAAAAGAAAATAATCTGTACATCTGAATGGGGCATACTTGATGATACAATTTGTATGGGTCAAACATCACATGACCAAACAGGAAAACACAAGTCTCATCGCATCTGCTTGTCAGAGAACGTGTTAACAGCAGTATGAACTAATGTTGATATCTATGGACTTAAAAGGTAATCAGCTAACCTAGCTAGTTGTTTTTATCGTTGGCTTTTGATTCACTTTTCATATCAGAATGTTACAGAATATAAAAAAAAAAACACTTTTAGAAATCAATCTGCATCTGCATATATGGTGGGAAATGGTTAAGATCATAATTTGGATCTTCTTTCAAGGCATCTTTAGTAAACCAGCTCCATATTTAATGAAGCACATACAACTAGAGCCCGACCAATACAAGTTATTTTTTTTATATACATTTCGTTTTTTTGAGCAGATAACGATATTAGAAAGGGGAAAAAAGGACGATATTGATATATCGGCCAATATTCTTTGTGTATATTATACACAAAAAAAAAAAAAGTGTTTCATTCATCCAATTAAAGAAATTTAGGGTAATGATTAACATCTATATTTTTTTAACTTGAATCAATGAAAAACAAGTAACTTGCCCTTAGGGCAAATTTTTTATTTTTCATTGGCTCAAGTTAAAAAATGAAAACAGTTTGCAAATGTGTGACCCTGAACCACAAAACCAGTCTTAGGTGTAATTTTTTCTAAATTGAGATTTATGAATCATCTGAAAACTGAATAAATAAGCTTTGCATTAATGTATGGTTTTGTTAGGATCGGGCAACATTTTATTTTAATATCTGTAATCTGAGTGCAAAAAAAATAATCTTAATGTTGAGAAAATTGCCTTTAAAGTTAGCAATGCATGTTACTAATGAAAAATTAAGTTTTAATATATTTCATGTAGGACATTTATTTAATATGCTCATGGAACATAATCTTTACTTAACATTTTAATGATTTTTGGCATAAAAGAAAAATCTGTTATTTTCCCCTTACATTTTGGGGAAGTCGTGCCCTAATGGTTAAAGATTCCAAGTATGGATCACCATACTTGACTGTATGTCACTTCACTTTCCCTACTATGTATTTTTGGCTACTGCTACAAATATACCCCAGTGACTTAAGACACTTTTGTCCTCCAGAGTCACATATGTCATTGGATTTTGATGTGAGAAGACAACAGGGGATGGACTATTTATTATTATATGGATTATGATTATGTTTCTTACAAACACACAGCTTTTCACTTCACAAGATGTTAACTGATGGACTACACGATAAACCATGTGGAGTATTTGTGGATTATTATAATGTTTTTAGCAGCTGCTTGGACTTTCATTCTGACGGCACTCATTCACTGCAGAGGATCCATTGGTGAGTCAGTCGATGGATGGCCCGTGGGTAAATTTTCAAAAAAATACTATTTTTATTAACTAACAAAGTCTAACAAGTCCTGTAAAAATATATATTGCTCATTATTAGTTCATGTAGGTTTATGCATGACATGATGTCAACAATTGAGACCTTATTATAGAGTTAGCAGATAGTTACCAGATGTGAAACGAAAAAAAAAATGGCAATTTTGGTAGTCTAAAATAGGAGAAAACATTCCTAGCATTTATTGTGGCAGTGCTCCCACAAAATTCTGAATCAAGCAATTTAACAAATTCAATTAAAGCAGAAGCCATCCAATTAGTGGAAGGATGCTTTTATGAGATTCCTTACATCAGTCCGTAGAAAATTAAGAAAAGCAAAACACACTGTGAATTTAAAGTGCAGACTGAAACTGAAGCAAGAGAATAATGTTCTGTATTTAACAGAAGGATAATGCTTGGAAATGAAAACAATGTAGATATTAAACCAGTTTCATGCACTTGGGGTTGGCCATGGCATCATCTACTGCTGATGACTTACAATCGTCACAATGCTGACCCGGCATCATGATCACCAGAATGTTATGTTTTTAATTGTATAATGGTTTGCAATGTTTTGGCACATGCCCATCTAGCGAACCCAACCCTATTAGTGACAAAATTCTAGATAAAACAGCTGATATAAGCAGCGACAAAGCTCCAGCGTTTCCCACAGATATCTGCATGCTAAGTTAAGTAATAAAGACACATTCACATTGACTTCAGCAAATGTGTTAAGACCACAGCACTGAGACAAACTTTATGAAGTACAGAGGCAGGGTCATACCCTCCAGTGTGAACACCAAGAGCAACTGTAACTGGTAGTCAGTCCTGCAGCATTCCTCCTCATGGTTTAGAGATGCTACCCACAGAGCTACTTCTGCAACACAACACCACATCAGTGTTGCAAGTTGCAACACTTTTGAGCATGAAAACGGCTAGTAACAACACATTGTAGACAAAGGATAAGAACGCACGATCTCTAGAGTCTCCAGAGTAGGGATATGGCGGTATCAAAATTTCCTGTTGCGAATAATTGCTCACGCTTTTATCACAGCATTGAAATTTAGATTTTAAAAAATGCTATTCAAAATACAGTATAATAGGTTAAAAAAACTTTTTTTCTTATAACAAAAATAACTCAATATTTAAATGCAATAAAAACAAACCATACTAATTAATACCAACATTTACTAATATGTGGACCCTTTTCTCACAGACCGTGATGATGCATTTCCACAGTTACTAACACAGTAAATCAAGCTATTTTTATTTTTAAAAATGTACATTTATTACAAAATGTGTTATAAGGAATATGCTTTGTCACATTACCTTGGCATTAAATCACAGAAAACTAGTGCATGAGTGTTTCTCATACAACAGCTGAGGGGATGTTGGCAAATTTGTCATTCTGAACTTGTAATAAATCTCTTTATATATATCTTTACCTCTTTTGTTAACTCACAAAAGTGCTATCATGATTTTTGTTTATCTGAACTGAAATTTCTGCTTGTGAGAACCCTGGAAAGGTTAAAAGCATTTATTTTTTAAAATGTAAAATTTTTTAAAGTTTTTATTAAAAATCAATATGAAATGAAACTATCAAAATTTTTAACATGCTTTCTTCTCTATTTTGATGTATATCCAGGTGTAACAAACAGAAAAAATAAAGGAAGGACAGGACTTTATTTTGTCCATCAAGAACTGAATGTTAGATAATAAAAAAAGATATTACTCATTGTCAGTTCAGGTTAGCTAATGGATTAACTAATGGTACCAAATGAGACATTATTGTAAAGTGTTACCAGATAATTGTTTTAAATATCTATTATTTAGGAATATATGGTCTAGCACAAGCACAATCAAATTATTAGGAGTTGCTTTGATACATGTAATATTCCATAATAAATGTCACAGCATCTAGGCTCTTTCATGGACACTATTTATTTAGACACGCAAACATTATTTCATTTTGTAAGTGGAAGTGATATCCTCAATCTGCAAGCGTGAAAATGTGTTTAATAGCCTATCCAGAATACCTAAAACACTAAAAGCTGTATTTAAGCATCTATAATACAGCTTAATTACACTTGCCATGTGAATCTACAGAGAACGTCACCTCCAGTAATTAGACACTGCTATAGGAACAAGCGCTTGCACACGCACACATATGGTTGCAGGAATCCCTGCTTCAGTGCTGCAAAACAACAAAATATACTGCAGCCTTTCGCCTCAGTTTCTCCAATCCTAAATCCACTTACCCGCCCTTCCCTTTCCATTTCCTGCCCCCTCTTCGCTCGTTCACTTGCTCTCTGGTTTAAAAATGAAACCCAGCCTATTCCCAACCTCTCTTAGAAACGCAGCTAAACTCCACATTCTCCAGCTATTACATCACAGGAGGCCTCTGAGCGAACGCCAGGCCAGTGGATGCCATTGGAAGAAACTGACCCACAATTGCAGTTGCCTGAACAGCTCTGTGTTTACAGATACAGAAAACAGATCCTAGATTATGGACGTCATCAGTTTAGAATTATCTGTAGAATCTCTCACCGCGGTGCATGTTTGTTTAAGAGAAGTAATCTAGGATTCATGGAAATCAGATTGTGTTCAAATGGCCCATTGTTTGTGACTTATATTACTGGTTTTTGAACACCAGTGACAATGATAACAACATGTCTTACTTTTGCATAACACAGGACAGGATGATGGCCACCTGAAGTGCATCCTCATGGACAGAGGGGTGTAATGCAGAATGCAAAATCCACTAGAATCACTTATGTGCAGCACTTATTTCAGCAGGAACAGAAGCAGCTCTAGGATCTTTCTACATTATAATAATATGCCAAAAATGGGATCACAGCTGAATTAAAGGAACAATTAGTTAAAATTCACTCTAAGTGGGATTCAAATCATATTAGATGATACCTTAGTAGCTGATGACATCAGCAGATCTTCGTAAAGGTACTCCAAAACAAATGTCAACAAAACTAGTTTGTGCACATTAAAGATCTCAAATGACACATTGTGCAAGCAGAACAGGATGAAAACTAGGAAAAAAATTTAATTTGATGCCAAAAATGGCTTTTTAATACCCAAATGGAACTCTTTTGAAATGGAATGACTTGAAGCTATATTTGATATGCACATGAGCAAAAGTTCTCAAATACTCAGAAACACATTGTCATGTAAATATGATGTATTTGTAATATTATGCATACAAGTGACAGCAACAAACCAATACACAATAAATATATCATATGAAAAAGTCAGTATTTAATTCCAATAACTTAGAATTATGTCAATAAAGTATTTTCCAATAATTATACAATAAATCCAAATATATACAGTATAACTATAAATATACAGAATTTAAGTTGCCCACTGTTATGCTAGTCTCAAGTATAACAATGTATAGGTAGGTATTCTGTTCTTGTTGATTATTAAATTATTAATATACATGCTTCTTTACTCAAACTCTTTTGCAGAGTTACTGATGTCAGTCAAAAGCAAGGCTCCACAAAGGCTTCAGTAATGTTACAGCCTGTTCAGCACAACATGTTACAGGCCTACACGTCCATATGACAGCCAACCCAGGGTGGCTTGTTCTACTCTGTAACTGTTGGAGTGGGTGTGAACCATTCATTCATCCATGTGAGAAGACCAAAACTAGGCCTGCCAGCAATGAGCTCATTCGTTTAGCCAACGGACTCCTCTCAGCAGAACAGATGGGCGATCAGACTGCACATTTGAGCCAGCAGTCTCTCAATTGTTACAAGCTAGCCTTGAAACTTAACCATAACAAGTCTCCTTTGTTATACAATTTCAAAACTAATGTATAAACATTTCTGTGTACGTTTTTGATTTACAAATTAAGGCAGATACGCAAAAGTCTTGGGAACCTAGTGAAACATTTATATTTGGAAAATGATGCTCATCCACTTTAGTATAGCTAACTGATGTTTAAAGTTAGGGCTGTAGGTCCAACTCAAGCACTATCAATTTCAACTGTTTTTCGTGGGCAGATCCAACAGCAAAGCACATCCAAGTGCCTCTTGTTCCTACCAGTTTTGCACAACCTTGGGGAGCCCGCGCCCACGCCGCCCAGGAGAGCCCTGCCACCTTGACATTCCTGGAAAAGCTCTGCGCAAATTTCACAACTACACTCCATTAAGTTTTGATCCATTCCTGATGTCTGGTCTTTGCTAAAACTGTCTGATATCTTTGCATTTACAGACTGGAACTGCACCACAGATCATCCATAAAAAATAAAAAAACATTTCTGCCAATCTGTCATGATATTAAATATTATTATCATGAATTTAATACATTACCTAAAAACAATTAGAGTAGTAGCATGCTCAAAAACCTATTTATATAATCTGAACTTGAAATTGCAATGCCATTGAGTTAATACTTTTACATAAAGCTAATGCAAAAAAAAAAATCCTGAGAGACAAATATACAGCCTAAATTAAATCTGCAGTGCAAAATGATTCAATAATGAATCACCAGCTAATGATTAGAAATGCTTTAACAGATGTCAGACTCTGTGTGAACTTGTCTCTCTCTGTTAATGCAAATCTAAAGCTAATCTTAAAAGTCCAGCGTAAAAAAAAAGGAAAAAAAGAAAAGTGCATGCAACTGGTTTCAAGGAGAAGTAGCACGAGAACGAGAGAAGCGGGGATGGTGCACTGCGCCGTGATTGAATGAACAAATCCAAAGCAAGCGACAAAAGGAAATATTATCACAATTCTCGGAAAAACAGCGGTAACAAAGCGTAACATGTTAACAAGTACAAAAGCATCTTACCAAACCATGCCATACGCGCCTTCTCCGATGTACGAGAGGTTGCTGTAGCGCGGCCCGACGTCGAAAGCCTGACCGCGGACCATCTCGGCACCGGATCCGGGGTTCGGACCGCCGCCAGCGGGGGCAGATACCGCAGCTGTCGCCATTGCTAAGAAACTGAGCTGCCTTCACACGCACAACAAACGCGCTTTTCTTACCCAAAGCAGCTTACGGAGCTCGGGAAAAGCTTTTAGGTTGAATAAAACACAGCGGGAGGAAGGATAGGCGACGTGGTTAAACTAAGCCGAAGTCTTCGCGTCGGAGTGAAAGTGTTGTTGACTGGCATGCAGTGATAGTAAGCTGCGCGTGGTGAGACTGACTGACTGCAGGCGGCAGCGAGCGCGAGAGAGAGAGTGCTGCCGCAGGAAGTAACGGAGCAGGTCACGTGGGCAGGGAGCGGAGCTTGGTACCATACAGATAGAAGTTACACTTATTAAGCCAGACGAGGTGATAAATGATGGGTAGGTCCTCTCTGTTTTACAGTTGTTGCAGATAATAATGTAAATATGCTTAGGAAATTATAAACAGATGTATCATGTTTAGGAGACTAATTGTTACAGTTTAACAACTTATAATAGTATTTACACGACAAAAATCACTTCTGGGTAATCTTTTTTTTTTTTTGTAGGATGTATAAATAATTTTCATACTCCAATAATCTTTGTTTTATTTACATCTTCGAAAAAAAAAATCTTTTTTACAGTGTACCAGAACTGGTATGTATTATCTGGAGCAGCAGGTTCTTTTGTTTATTTGTATATACAGTAGACTGCATCATCTTCTTAAAACGTCAGTATTAATATTAAAAGAGCTGTCTTTTATGATGGTTTCCCAGATAAACTTGATGAAAGATACCCTGAAACCAATAAATCAGGCTGGTTTGTTGATTATCATCATCATCGTCACGTTAGGCACATTTTCTTAAAAGATTCAAGTATGGTTACACTTATAAAAAAATATATACAAAACTGTGACTATATACATATATAATTTAAGGGTTAAATAAAGTAGCTTTTGTAATCTAGCGTACTGCTCCAGTCACAGCATTGTACCTTTTTTTCCCCCTGAGAGTTTATGACTTAATATCAAGAGGTCAAACTCTACGAATCTTACCTACGTGATTTTAAACTATAGATAATTTCATGATATAGGTCTTGTGTTCACAAACTCTAAATGGCTCATTGTAAGCACATACATTCTTTGCCTGCAAGAGTTCAGTTTTGCTCTGCAACCATTTTGCTGTGACCGTACAATCATGCGTGTACACATTTTTGCTTTGTGCAGCATATTTGCTTCACGTGTGAATCGTACATCAGTTAGACAAATCTTCTCATAAGTAGAGTAAGTAAGTGCCTGTGAAAGGAGACCATGGTAAACTAAAGTGCACAGTTGTGTGGTTTACCACGCTAGAGACAGCTAATCTAACACTGTCAACTGTGGGAACCACTAGTGCAGTAATAAATCCAGACACTAAACTGATGTGAAAAGTACTTTATTCACATTATATCTGATTAAAGCCCAATTATTTGATCCAGTATAAAACATTACGTGCATACAACCTCAACAATTAAGGTAAATAATAAAATAATAAAAATTAGGTCTGAAAAGATTCAGATCACTTAGGTTTATCAGTTAAGCTGTACAAAGATGATTCTGAAAAGTACATACAGATAAGGCAGAGAGCTGTTACACACGTGTTCCCATGGTTTGTGTGCTTTTTAGTACAATCAGCAACAATTACAAAATGTCCTGTGGAAAAAAAAATGCAGGAGATAAGTGTATAGAAATGCATACCAGCATAAATTCTACTGATGCATACGTTCATGAGCTTTCCTTTCTCCTGGACAAAGACACATTGGTAATTCAGTGCTCGAACCCTTTGAAGAACCAACTTTAAATACTAAGTACAATAAATACATTAGAAAACACAGTCAAGAGCAAAACACATTCTGACTGATCAATGTCATTTGGCACTAAAAATTATTTCATCATTAACTGCTAGATATTCTGAAGAATGTTTTTGTCCGTACAATGAAAATCAGTGTGGTCCAAAAAACATTTGTTAAATTATCTCCTCTTGTATTTCCCAGAAGAAAGTCATACTGATTTGAAATATCACAAGGGTGAGTAAAAGAAGACAGCATTTACATTATGAGCAAAAATAAGACATTGCGCATTTTACTGAGATGTCACAAAATTCCCATCAGTGGCACATCCCATTTCCTAATGAGTTATGAGATCATCACCGATGATGTGCATAGATTTTTGGCTTTTACGGTCGTTGGCAATTACAAAAATTAAGTATTGCAGAATTAATCCCATATCTAAAATGTATATCCCATATCTGAAATCTATATTTATCAATCTAGGGGAAATAACAACATATTTATAATATACAGTCGGATACAAAAGTCTGAGACCACTAGTAAAAATGCTTCTACATCATAAAGTGCCTTTATTTATTTTTGAAGAATATAAAACAATTTTTTTTTTTTTTTTTGTATTTAGCAGTGACGATCAAGTGGCTGTAAAGACTTAGTGTTTTCAATATGCACCAAATCCACATATTATAATGATTTCTGAAGGATCATGCAACACTGGAGTAATGATGCCAAAAATTCAGCTTTGCATCACAGGAATAAATTACATTTAAAATATATTACAATAGAAAAAAGTAATTTTAAATTGTAATATTTCACAATATAAATGTTTTTACTGTATTTTTGATCAATTAAATGCAGCCTTGGTCAGAAGAAGATACTTATTTCCGACCCCAAACTAAAGTGTATATATTTTGAATCTAAGATTTTCAATGTCCTCAGACTTTAAGATGCCACTGTAATAATGATTTTTGATAAACTTTAAACATACTTTATTAAATTATAAGATATAAATCTGGACACTTGCACACTTTTATTAAAATAAAGAATGCATTGGACTGAACCAAACGACACCAAATCAACATCTCATCACTCTGTCTTCACCTTACTCATTCACTATCCATTAGGTTAGTCATATTCTTGGCCTTATCACTTTATAGTGACTGTGCTCCCATATCAGCTACCCGTCATGAGGCTTTCTAAAATATTGAGCGGCCGTAACGTGAGACGGCTTGCAGCATGCAGGATGTGCGGTTTGCAAAGTCTGGCTATGATAATACAACACCAACACGCCAGTCTTTACTCTGATATTTTGGGAAAAAAGCAGTGTAACAAAATGAATAAAAATATGATATGCATAAATAAAGGTTTACTGTAAAAAAAAAAAAACTGCTTTGTGAAAAGCCGCAGCAACAAAGAGACGGTCTTTGCAAAGTCATACTCAGTTTTGGCACATGAAAGAGTTCACACAGTACAGTACAGCCATAAATACTTTTTTAATCAAATAAATAACAGTCTTAAAAATACTAACCTCCTACAACACTGGATTATAACATCTGCTGAGAGCTGAAGGCCTTATAGTCAGTCATTTCTGTATATGTATACAATACTGTATATGTTAAGAGTATTCACATCAGTTTCTCTGCACTGTAAGAGTCGTATCAAATAGGGAGCGCAACCAACAAAGTACTACATTGTTTATGAGATATTAAAGAGATTAAATTAAGATTCTGTCATTTATTACTCACCCTTTTGTTGTTTCAAACCTTTATGCATTTCTTTTTTTCTGTTGAACATGGCAGAAGATATTTTGAAGAATGTTGGTGACTAAACAGTTTTGGCATTGACTTCCATTATATTCTTTGTCCATAGAGTGGACATCAATGGGAACCGGAACGGTTTAGTTACCATTATTTTTCAACAAACAAAATATCTATTATTATGTTCCACACAAAAAAATAAAGCCATAAAGGTTTGGAATGACATGAGGGTGAGTAAATGATGACAGGATTTAATTTTTCACATAACTATCCCTTTAAGCACCAGTAAATGTATATAAGCTTCTAAAAACAAGGCAAATAGTTAAAAGATGAAAACATGTTGATGAAGGCAAGTTCAAACATAGCAACAAAGAGAGTTAATAAATGACCAGGGATCAGACATTCTTGGAAAAATAAAACGAGGAAACGCCTTTCACCTGGGTTTGAAGCTTTCTTCTGAACGCATGACTTGACTCGTTTCAGATAACCTCAATAATCGCATATTCTTTTCAAATTCAACAACTCTTTAAAATATCAGTCCAGATGATGAACAGACCATCAGATGCTCTTGGTCCTCTGATTTGCTTCTATCATGGACAATTTCTTCTTATCAACACCTTTCGTATCCCTGTGGCTGCGGCCGTAGCTCCTTCTGGCTCTGCTCTGGAACTCGTCTCATAGGTCAAAAGCTTCTGCAGATCTTTGAGGAACACCAAAAAAACTGTGATGTTATCAGTGGATCCAGCAGAGGACATCCCCAGGCTGAACCACATCAAAGAAACCATCACAAGCAAGCAGAATGTAATCTTCATGCCCTTCAGCTGGATTGAGAAGCTATCAGCTTCGTTAGAGACATACGGCTTCTGAAAAAATTATATAAAATGTATTTTACTAACTTGCACTCTAAACAAAATTACAAATTCAGCTAGGTAGAGCTGTGTAATACACACACACACGCACGCACAAACACACACTCACACACACACACACACACACACATATATATATATATTATTGCATTTAAAATGTTTTCAGTTTGAGCATAACAATTTGAAGTGAAAAATGTACACACATTTCATAATTTCTTAGTATGCAGATAAGCTTGTACAAACAAAACGGTGTCCATCTTCATTTCAGGCTGCATTGTGATTATTTTAAAGGGGGTGATTATTTTCTGTACCCACTATAAATGTATATCCAAAATCATTTCAAAAAACAGATCCAAAAAATTAAATATGTAAAATATATAAATACATAAATCATCAAGACATATTTATCACTACACAAACAAATAAGTTTTATGTTATGTGCACCAATATAGCATCATGATAATCAACAATATATTCCTACATATATTTTCTTAACAAATGCAAGTAAATAAACTTCTGTGAACATTTTTTTAGCAATAATGCAAATGAATTGTTGAATCAGTTTCTAAACTGTTTCTAAACCAGGCAATCTTGATTTTTTATTTTTATTTTTTGGTTGCGAGACATTCACCTATTGCTCTGGAGATGGCGTAGGTGTGACGTCCAACAACTAATGAAAGCAATGCATCCACCCAGATCCTCAATTCTTTTCTTCTCATCTTGTACAGAAACACAAGCACAAACATTCAAGATACAGTCTGGAGCTTTCACAACAGTAAACCCCTACATTTAGCTAAATTCAGAGAATAATGTTTATTTTGCCTCTCCAGACGTTCAAATTATTATTACTCTACGGCTTAATTATTTATTTTGCAAATCATGTTCAGAAACACTGATCTTAAGCCAGTCAATGCCTCTCTAAGGACCATTTCTGAAGCTTTTGGCATTCAGTCGCTGTAGTGTGTATACAGAAACCACTGCTAATATTGATTCAGCATGTGGACAGCAGTCAGTTCCTCTGTCTCACATTTCAGCTGTTCACAGAGAACAGACAAGCATCTGATACGCTCGTGTTTCTATCTGTATTGGTCAGCAATGGCTTGTAGTGTGTCATATCTCTCTCTCAGGTTTGTGTGGGTCCATTAGGGTCACTGGTTCTCCCCGTTGAACCAGCATAGCTTGAGAGTCGCCCAGCCAGGAGACGGTCAGGCGATCAGAGGTCAGTAAGGCCACCACAGCAGTGCTCCCGCAGCACAGACGCCAAAGATTTCAGACAAAAACAAAGACAAAGGAATGTTTAGTTTGCCATCCTCTGGTAACTATGAGTGTGCTATTGTTTTTCTTTTTGTTTTATAATTATGATTCTCATTACTGTAATTCAGTAATTGTGATACTATTTTGAATGAATTATTGTGCTATTAAAATTCAAAATGAACTATACTAAATTTGTTTAATTATAATCATTTTAATTATAAAAAAAATTCACATTCTTATTATATATTTGTATATAATATATAAATCTTATATTTACATTTTTAATAGGTTTTCATTGTGGTATGTTTGAAATTAGCTGTAGTAAATTAAATTACATAATATGTAATTTCCACTGAAATTTAAAGGGATACTCCACCCTAAATGGTTATTAATGACAAAATGTTCATTTTGGTGTGGAGTATCCCTTTAAATTAAACTAATCTCATCAAATACTGTCAAATACAGTCAAATAATTTACAACATAAATAACTATTTTTTATTGTGCTATATTGTTCAAAATTTATAGCTTTAAATAAAATTGTGAATTTAATAAAATATTTAATAAAATGATTTAGCAGACTCTTGTATTCTTATTTTACAAAGTAATCAGATAATAAAAAATTCACATTTTAACATCATTTTGTCACAATGAAAAAAGACACTTCATTCAACTTATTGAACTCTGTATAATTTAAGTATAGGTAAAATTAATTCTTGTTTACTTGAAGTGATTGTGTCACTGAAACAGAAAGTGATTACTCATATCCATACCTGTGGAGGACGACAGATGTGCAGCAAGCCTGCACCGTTTCATTGTCATGTTTTTAACCACAGGAGGAACACGGACTATATCTATCTGTATTTATTACATTATAGGAACACTCAATGCACATAACAGCTGCATCTCAAGAAGTAGGAGATGTGTGAAAAGATTTCTTTCTTTTCAAAAATCATGAATTTTCACAAAATGCACCAGCTCGACAAATAAGGGGAAAAACATTATAGCTCTTGAAACTGATTGTGCACACAGTTTCAGAAGCAGATGCACTGGGGAAAAAAACCTGTTTAAAAGAAAACAAGTGTACACTTTGAAAAAAGCCATTATAAATGTCAGCTTGCTGTATTTTATGTTTTTTTTTTTTTGGTTGAGCATGTTTAAAAATGGTTTGGTTTCATTTATTTGTTGCACATACAAATCTGAGATCACACTGAAAATCAGCTATTTCTTGGTAAATAATTTGAAACAAAACTAAAGTTGTATATATAAATATACACGTCATTGTACTTTAAAAAACATCCTTTAAGTTTCAGAACTCAAAACTTTCTTGTTAGTCGAAAAATAGCTTATATTGAAGCCTATCTGCTAAAATGACAGCTTGTGGAATTTGCCACTTTATGATGTAATAGGGTGGCTAAACCCAGACACAATTATCATTTATATATATATATATATATATATATATATATATATATATATATATATATATATATAAGGCTACAGTTTTGAACACAGCGTCACAGAAACAACACATTTAGACTGAAATAATGTAAACAGTCAATAAAACAAGCATGCTACTTTTTTAAGGAGAGATGTTGACAAACAATGTAAAATCTGTCAAAACTTCATGTACTAGGTTTGAACACCAGAGGGCAGCTATGCAGCTGAGATCATAAAACTGTCATTGAGAATAGTTTATATTTATTCATTAATTTCAGTATTGCCAGCCTATTAGTCACATATTTGATACAGTAAAGAAATTTGGGGGGATTTTTTTTTTATTTTTCTGACTTGTTTTCTTAAGATAAGTATGTCAAGACCACAAGAAAAGAAAAGAAAAAGATGGCAAAAAAAAAGTGAATTTGCTCTGGTTTAGATTAGATGTAACACTGCTAGAGCAACAAGTGGCAAATGGCCCATGCATCCACTCACACAACACAACTATTGAAAAGAAGCATTTGTCTGCATGAGATGTTATCTAATGACATAACAGCAAGATATCGGAAAAAAGAGCTGCAGTGACATCATGCACATCTGACCTACATCAAGGCACAAAAAGGGTTAAACCTGACAAATCTGCACTGTGCAGACAGCAAAGAGGAACAATAGTGATTCCAAAGACAGGAAGTCTGCCCTGAGAAATGTGTCAGGAGAGAAGGAGAAAGGATACAGAAAGAGATAATACAAAATCTCCAATGTAGATTTAAAATTCTGCACCAATGCTTTCATTTAACGCTTGGATTACCACTGATAGTACACCGGAGAAAAAACAAACACCAAATCTCTTAATCAGCTCATGCATAGTGAAACCTGCTGACCTGGTGCAAATACTGTCAGGAAAACAGATCATGCCAGACAGAGAGCAAGAGAAAGCAAATGGGAGGGAGGGAGAGAGAGAGAGAGAGAGAGGAATGAGAAAACGCTCCTACTCTGACAAAAGAGGGCAGATGTGTAACAACATTTTTAAAAACCTTTAGTTTTTAGAAAATGTACAAAGTAAATGGGCATGTAAACACAAACATAAAGCTGTATCTATAGCTGAGAAAGAAGAGGACATCATACAGCAGGAAACATAAACACATATCACTCATCTCTTCGACAAAACCCTTGATTGGGGTTTTCAAACTGACAAACGGGGGCCCATAAGGGAGTTCATGGAAGAGAAAAAGTGTAAAAAAAACAACAAAAAAAAAAACAACAACCAATCAAAATTAAACAAATAATAAAACACAAGACCTAACTAAATAAACAAATTAATTGATTAAATTAATAAATAATTATAATAATACTTTTTAAAAGTTAATAAATATCATTAAAATAAATAAATAAAAATGTGGGAACCTCCAGGTACTCACAAGGGTGTGGTGGGGTATCCATGGAAACATTTGGCGAAAAGCAGAATAAAAAATAAGTTAATCTAATTAAATTTATTATTTTTAAAATATTAAAATGAAATAAATAATTTAAAGGGGGGGGGGTGAAATGCTCGTTTTCACTCAATATCCTGTTAATCTTGAGTACCTAGAGTAGTACTGCATCCTTCATAAATCCAAAAAGTCTTTAGTTTTATTATATACATAAGAGAAAGATAGTCTGTACCGATTTTTCCCGGAAAAACACGACCGGCTGGAGGCGTGACGTGTGGGCGGAGCTAAAGAATCACAAGCGCCAGTAGGCTTTTGCGTTGAGAGCATGTGGAAACTGTGACATTACTGTGAGGGAAAAACCATCATCCAAAACAAACCATGGCTTACAGTCAGATTCAGCCGTTTATTTATGATCCAGAATCAGATCCAGAGGCTGAAACTGAACGAGAGCAGCAGCAGCAACGACTCGCTCCAAGCGGGGCTCGAACCCGGGTCTCTGGCATGGGAGGGGACGCACTAACAAGGAGGCAGAGATATTTTAAGCAGTTTTACTCACCGCCTGGGGTTCCAACACACGATCGTGACCCTTTTTCGTTTGGGACTGCATTATCCTTAAGAAATAAACGATACACAAATCCGAAACACAAACACTTGCACAACTCTGTTGATGCTCTGTAAAAATAAACTCCATCCACTGGTCCCTTAATGCTGTTTTTTTTTTGGTAATCTGTGCAGGGTTGTCTTGCCCTGGCAACCAAAAACACACTTCTTTTGTGAAATTTCGCGACGCTCTCGCTCTGAACAGTGAATGTCTCTGCTCTCTCTGCTCTGCTATACGGGAGCGTGCGCTCTTCCGACAGACGTGCCCTCAGGACCCATATAAGGAAATTCCGCTCCATCTAACGTCACACAGAGCCATACTTGAAAAAAACTTTCCGAAACTTGTGACAAACCGGAAGGAGTATTTTGAGAACAAAAATACTCCTTCAAACGTACAACTTAATTTTTGAAACTTTGTCCATGTTTAGCATGGGAATCCAACTCTTTAACAGTGTAAAAAACTCAGTATGCATGAAATAGCATTTCACCCCCCCCTTTAAGGAACAAAAAAATAAAGAACCCCAGAGACCTTAAAGAGAGTTTTAGAGATTCTGTCGAAAATGTTAGAGAAAATAAATGTTTAAAATTATAAAAATAAAAATAATAAATACTAAATAAGATCAAACTAAATAAAGAAATATATTGATTAAAATATTTGTATAAATTATTAATAAACATTAAAAAAATTTTTTTAAATATTTTAAAAGAAAAATGTATTTGTAAATAATAATAATATACATAATATTTGAATAAATAATACATAACAGTACAGTAGAATAAAAAAATGTCTTCTAAATATTATTTTATACACACTAATAATATTAATTTTCACAATATAAATAACATCTTTAATACATAGCTGTCTTTTCAATTACAGAATGGGGGTCCCTTACTTGAGGATGGTCATATATGGGGGTCAGTGACACCTGAAAGTTTAGAAACCTGTGACCTACGTGATGCACATAACAAACCTCTCTGAGAGCAGTTGGAGGCCCAGATCCAGACTCTCTTCCTTCACCTCCAGCACAGAGACTTTGCAGTTAAGTGGACTGATGGGAAGCAGGTCCTCAGTCCCAAGCAGGTTTGAAAAATCCTCCACGAACATCTTGAGAAACTTTCCAGCATTGACTTGTTCCATGCAACTCATGAGTGTGGACTTAAAACCTCTACAAAGGTAGGAAGTTGGAGATGTCCAAAGGAATTGCAAACTTTACGTATGAATCTACAAATAAAATAAATGAATAA
This sequence comes from Carassius auratus, assembly GCF_003368295.1. NCBI lineage: Eukaryota > Metazoa > Chordata > Actinopteri > Cypriniformes > Cyprinidae > Carassius > Carassius auratus. Next base: position 5,280,587 of record NC_039247.1, on the reverse strand, counting down.
AGAAAGAAAGAAAATAATACACATAACCACTTCCACCAGAACCTGTCAGTGTTGTAAATGTAATTGCCTCAGTAAGTTTAAAGCAAATATGTAGCTATATTGATATATACACTTCTTCATACAATAATCTATGAAAATAGAATGTGAGAGTGTTGGCCAATCAGAATATTCGGAGGCTGCCCTTTGTCAACATCAATCAATAACGTGTGTCTGGGGCGGGGCTACCTGTTGTTCCAAAGTAAGAACAACAGGTAGTATTTATTTATTTTTATTTATTTTTTTTACATTGAACAAAATTATAAACGCAACACTTTTTTTTGACCCCATTTTTATGAGCTGAACTAAAAAATCTAAGATTTTTTCTATGTTAAAACATGAGTGCGGTTGGAAGTACTCGCGCATGAACTCACACCCATTTAGTCACTACGCAACAAAATCCAATCCTTCTGCAGAAGTCGCTGTGACAGACAGGAAATACAAACATAGCGATATATAAGCGTTAAGGATGAACGTTTGAGGCGCGGAAGAGACTAGTCAGAAAGGGATGAAGTCAACCCGTTCGGTTGTCAGATCGATGTGACTGTCTGGGCGGTGACAGACCGATCTTATGAATATTAATACGAACTTTTAACTAGCTAACCAACGAGCGTCCAGTCATCCATGATAGCTAATTAATATTCATAAGCCAAGGTTCTGTTTCTCAACATGAAAATAAATGAGGCAAGCAAGGAAAGGTTTAATTTTTTTTTCCTCCATTGGACATGCAAAGCGGCTTTAGATGTACATAGAAAACTATTTTTTATTTTAATGCAAGACTGGTGACTTAATACTACTGTATTTTGTTTAAATGTGAAACCAAAAACGTTACGTTATACAAACATTTTATTCTTAAACATATTGGTAGACAAGTGGCACTTAAACTTATTTTTTTTAATTGTTTGCTTAATGTGATATCATTAGTTAAACAGTGTAAAATGTTGTTTATTATATACTCTGAATGAAATTAAGTGCAAATGATGGCAAGTTTGAAAATACAATTAAAACACCATTGTTAAATAAATAATAAAATAAATACGTTTTTTTTTCTTCTTTACAGAGTACAAGACTGGTCTGAAGCATGCTATTGTTGTGGTACTATAATCTGTTTTATTTTTATTTATTTGTGTTGCTAACTTCATTTATTTTTTTGCTAGTTTAGGCATTTATGTGTATTTCTGATATGGTTACATTTTTTTTTTTTTGTAGTTTACATAAACTGATTTATTGTGTATTTACAAACTTAATGTTTTATATTGTTTCATATAGATGTGAGACTTTTCTCTTTAAATACATTTTAATATTACTCCAGACTTCAATGGCACATGATTATTAAGATATTATATTAATAGAAAAAAAAGTTATTTTAAATATTTTCACAATGTTACTGTTTTTACTGTATTTCTAAGCAAATAAATGCAGTCTTGATGAGCATAGGATTTCTTTTAAAAACATTTTAAAAAATCAGTTTAGATTCAGGTGTCTAAATCTCTCTTTTTATTTAATATAAATATACATAAGCCAAAAACCACAGAAGAAAATACAGCAAAAAATTTTATTGCCATTTTCATCTTTTTAGTTTGCACTTTAAGACTTATTAAGCTGCAAGACAAATACACTTTACAAGATATTCCACACAAAATATGCTGCCAAGGCTGCCGTTTTATCTTTAGGCTTTTTAGGATTCCCTTTCCCCATGGGCCTCCTCCCTCTTCCCCTCCCTCTCCATCTCCGCGCTACTCCAGCCTGGTGCATGGGATGCAACATGGTCACATGTTTCAGCTCCACCATATCCTGGAACACAGAATCGCAAAACACACAGCCAGTGCGTTGCGTTTCACCATCGGGCAATGGCGAGCGTCTCTTGTTGAAGTCCACTATAACCAGTGAGGCTTCGCAGGAATCACAGCTGTCCTGGGACACCTGCACTTTATGGGCCTGCTTGAAGAAATGCACCACCACGTTGCATTTGTTGCAAGCCATCCGCCACTTTGGACCCAAGGTTAATATTATTAAACAAGAATCAGAGCTTTATAGTTTCTCTTCATGTCTCTGAAGGGAGGGTTGCTGAAGAGAAACTTTTGCCACGAGTCCCTGAGGTCCACAGCACCAGCTCAAACTCATCCAGAGGACACTTAAGCTGTTTGTACAGATTAATGGCTCCATTCTGAGGCAAACTGTAGGATCTCGTCACAGTGAGAGCAGTGCAGGTGGCTTAGTTTTGGCCTGGGGGTGATTAAAAAAGACCAATGTGTAAAGCAAAGTTACTTTATATTTGACACTGCATAATGATAAAGCTTTAAAAAGCAATCTGGGTATTGTCTGACTCAACTTTTTGCAGTTGTAGAATACATTGAATATGCCTTCATTGGAACGTTATATTTATTACTTATGAAAATATAACACTTTTTTTGGATGTTGCATTTGAGCTGACTTTTTATTAAATAATGCTTCTCCGTGTTAAAAATTGATCATTTAAAACATATTGATGGTGGAAAACACAAGTCACCCACCATGCATTTACTGAAGAACTAAAATATTTCAGTTTATCATTTGCCACATAATTTACCGTCCGAAATGAGGACGTAACAGTAAAGACCTCAGTGGCTGACCTCACTCAGTACATTTGGCTTGAGAAAATCAGCATTAATCTCACTTATGCAAGCGGTTGACATTGAAGCCCATTTAACAGGGACATTAAACCATCAGCCTAAACTCTCATTTGAATGATGAGGGACATTGATGAATAATTTGTGAGTTATTCCACATTCAGATGGACACAGGACAATATTATGGTAAACTGATTTCTTGTTGAAGGTCATTTTAAGGTGCACATGTATTGGCTGAAAGGACAAGAGAAAAGCTCAAAGTGAATCAGAGTGGAAAAGAAATAAACCATGTGATTTACAGCAGCATGGCCATTCAGATGGTAATTAGGATCAAAGTTAGTGTGTGTATGCTCTGGGAGCATCAAAAACTTTTGCTGCATTACTCACTGCATGTAATCAACATCATTTCCTGTCAACATGATGTCAGATGTCTTAAAACTGTATTTCTGATGTACAAAGTATTGTGGGTACTGTTCAAAAGATTAAAAAAATTATTAATTAAATTGATCAAAAGTGACAGTAAAGACATTCATAATGTTACTGTTTCATATAAAAAACTGTGTTCGTTTAAACTTTCTTTTCATCAAAGAATACTAAAATGAAATGCATCAAGGTTTCCACAAAAATATTAAGCAGCACAACGGTTTTCAACATTGATGATAGTAAGAAATGTTTCTTGAGCAGCAAATCAGCATGTTAGAAAGATTTCTGAAGGATCACATGACACTGAAGACTATGGAAGCCTGTGTCTGCCAATAAATAAAAAATAAAACAAGGTAACTGAGTTTTTATCTCACTTTATCAGACTTTATTTTCTCAGAATTACGAGATATAAACTCACAATTCAGAGAAAAATAAATCAGAATTGTGAGATAAATAGTTGCAATTAGTCTTCAGTGATGAATAAGGTAGTCTGGAGGATTGGTCTGTTTCTCCAGTAGTTTGATCTCGTCCACTGTAAATGTGTCTCCTCTCTCACACAGAGGAGTGCGTGTGATGTAATCATACAGACACCAGCCATCGCTGCCTGCAAAGACAAAAAGATATTTGGTATTTTAGGATATTCCTTTCAACATGGCCTCTGAACTGGTTTATAGTTACATTACCATTCAAAAGTATTGTGCAGGTACGATTTTTAAAATGTTATGTTTTTTTGTACTCTGTAAGGCTGCATTTATTTGACCAAAAATATAGTAGTAACAGAATACAAATAATTATTATTAAAATGTATTAAAATAACAATAACCACTATTACTCCAGTCTTCAGTGTCGCATGATTCTTTAGAAACCATTCTAATATGCTGATTTGATATTCAAGAAATATTTCTTATTATTATCAATGATGCTGCTTCATATTTTTGTGTTCAAAACAACATTTTTTTGAAATAGAAGTCTGTTACAATATAAATATCTTTATTGTCAATTTTAATCAGTTTGATGCATCCTTGCTGAATAAAATATTTCTTTCTTTCACCAAAAAAAAAACAAAAACAACAAGATACTGGAACACCACAGTTTTGAATGGAAGTGTATATAAACTACAGGTCAAAAGTTTGGGATTAGAACGATTTTTTTTTTAAAGGAGAATCTTATGCCTATCAAAGCTATATTTATTTGATCAAAAATACACGAAAAATGTAATATTGTGAAATATTATTATGATGTAAAATAATGCTTTTCTATTTTAATATACATAAAAATCGAATTTTTTTTTTTTGTGATTCAAATCTGAATTTTCAGCATCATTACTGCAGTCTTCAGTGTCACATGATCCTTCAGAAATCTTTCTAATATGCTGATTTATTATCAGTGCTGGAAACTGTTGTGCTGCTTAATATTTATTTTTTGGAACCTGAGATACTTTTTTTCAGGATTCTTTGATGAATAAAAAAAAAAAAGAGCATTTATTTAAAATAGAAATCTTTTCTAACAATATACACTACCGTTCAAAAGTTTGGGGTCAGTAAATTTCTATTCTGTCTTTTTTGAAAGAAATGAAAACTGTTATTCAGCAATGATGTGGTCAGTGCTTTAAGTGGCCCCAAAGAGGTGCCAGTACTCTATTAAAGCCCCCCCCAAAAATTATTTTCTTTTTTTTTTTTTTTTATTATTATTATTATTATTATTATTCCCCTCATCCCCTGAGGTAACAACAACTATATTGAAGGGCTTACAGCAGTCAACAGGCAACCTTAATAATAAATCCTTTTATAGTTTGTGGATTTGCTTAAGCTACAAAGAACTACTGAACATAAATAAAATGTGCAAAAGGATTTTGAAAAAATACCCTTAGAAAGAGCTACTGCATTACTACATTCAAACTTCCAAACTGACTCAAATGATTCGCAAACCAGCTCCGAACTCCCGAACTGACTCAAATAAATCAGGCTCCGAACTCCCGAACTGATTCAAATGATTCGCGATCCCCAAACTGACTCAAATGATTCGCGAACCTGCTTTGAACTCAAATGATTCGCAAACCCGCTACGAACTCTCGAATTGATTCAAATGATTTGCGATCCCCAAACTGACTCAATGATTCGCGAACCCGCTCCGAACTCCCGAACTGACTCAAAAATGATTTCCGATCCCGCTCCGAACTCCCGAACTGACTCAAATGATTCGCGAACCCGCTCCGAACTCTCGAATTGATTCAAATGATCCGCGAAGCAGCTCCGAACTCCCGAACTGATTCAAATGATTTGCGATCCCCAAACTGACTCAAATGATTCGCGAACCCGCTCCGAACTCCCAAACTGACTCAAATGATTCGCGAACCCGCTACGAACTCCTTAACTGACTCAAATGATTCGCGAACCCGCTCCGATTTCTCGAACTGACTCAAATGATTCGCGAACCCGCTCCGAACTCCCAAACTGACTCAAATGATTCGCGATCCCGCTCCGAACTCCCAAACTGGTTCAAATGATTCACGCTCCATACTCAGAACTAGGAAGAATTAGGAAGCTTTGTGAAGGGCGCTCTGAAAAGCAGTAGTGAAGGCAAAGGATTCAAACCTCTATTAAAACAGATGTCCAAATGAACGTACAGGTACGCTAAAAGCATGTTCTGGGCGCACGGAGAGGTGGTGGTATGCTCAAGAGCTATATTTGGAAGTGGCGGTACTGAGTACTGGTGCTTACCGGCCCACTTAAAAGTAGTGCATGTTACATACTTTACTAGTTATTTAAGCTTAAATTAAAAAATAAATACATAAATATATACAACATTTTCAACATTGATAATAATAGGAAATGTTTCTTGAACAGCAAATCAGCATTTCAAAATGTTTTCTGAAGGATCATGTGACACTGAAGACTGGAGAAAATGATGCTGAAAATTAAGCTTTGTTGTCACAGAAATGTATCACATTTTTAAAAAGATTAAAATAGCTATTTTACATTTTATTAATATTTCACAGTATTACTGTTTTACTGCATTGTTATTCAAATAAATGCAGCCTTTGTGAACATAAGAGACTTTTTTTTTCAAAAACATAAAAAAAAAACATTACCAAATACCCCAACTTTTGAAAAGTAGTGTGTGTTACATATTTTCAGTCTAAGTTATTAGTTAACTAGTTACATTATTAGATCATATAATATCACAAGGCAAGCTGCCCACCCATAGCAGAGCTGGCCACTAGTCTGAGAGGTCTCTGCTTGGCTTTCTCTTTCTTAGTCACCAAGTCAACCTGCAAGAAAAGACACGTGATAAATCATGCAGTTACACCTTCAGCACATTCTGCACTTCTGAAATATGAGATTACATATAAAATAAAGAATTGAGATAAAAATACAAACTTTAGCCTCCTTAGCAGTATTTGCCATGTTAACAAACATTTGACAAAAAACTCGCACTCGGTCCCAGTCCAAGGTGAGGGGGCTGTCCTTGCCTTTAAAAACCTGTGTGCACAAAAGTAGAATATGCAGGAATTAAAAAAATATAGTGCAATATAATAAACAGCTGTTCTTTAAAAGAATTTGTAAAACTTGATTTTGCAATTTCAGCAGTAAAGGCCAGAACTGACCTTGGCCTGTACGACCCAGTATACGCTTCAGGTTTGAAGGACTGGATCTTGTCATGCAGTTCCACACAGAATCCCAGAGTGAGAGTCTGACAGGGACCGGACGAGATCAAGGAGGAGTCCAAATTCCCATATTTCCCTTGGAAGTATTGGTCTGGAAACTAAAATTTAGAGATAATGGTGTGAACACCCTATCATCTTTTATTGGAACAGTTTGACAAATGCACTACTGAGTTAAGTAAGATTTCTTTTTTTGAATGAAATTATTTTCATTCTGCAAAAACATTAAACAAAAGTGACAGTAAAAATATCTATAAAGTATACATGTGACCCTGGACCACAATTAAGTGTTCATTTTTCGAAATGGAGATTTATACATCATCTGGAAGCTGAATAAATAAGCTTTCCATTGATGTACAGTTTAATAGGACAATATTTGGCTGTGATACAACTATCTGAAAATCTGGAATCTGATGGCGCAAAAAAACAAATTGTCCAAATGAAGTCCTTAGCAATGCATATTACTAATCAAAAATGATTTTTTTATATATACATTTCTGGTAGGAAATGTACAAAATATCTTAAAGCAACATGGTCTTTACTTAATATTCTAATGATTTTTGACATAAAAGAAAAATCGATAATTTTGACCCATACAATATATTTTTGGCTATCGCTACAAACATGCCCGTGTAACTTAAGACTGGTTTTGTGGTCCAGGTTCACATATGTATTATTCAACAAAGAATCCTGAAAAAATGTATCCACAAAAATATTAAGCAGCACAACTGTTTTCAACAATGTTAATAATACACGTATCTTGACCACCTAATTACCATATTAAAATGATTTCTGAAAGATAATGTGAAACCATCTTCACTGAAAATTCAGATGTGCTATCACTTGAAGTAATTAGATTTTAAAATATATCAAACTAATACAGATATAATAATATAATAAAGATTATATATATATATATAAAGTTGTAATAATATTTTGTGATATTACTGCTTTTATTATATTATTATAACTTGGAAAAACCTTTTCAAAAACATTTAAAAAATCCTACCAACCCCAAACTTTTCAACAGTTGTGTATATTGCACACAACAAGATTGTATTGTAATGGTTTGAATAAATGGTTTGAATAAAAAATCCCAGTTGTTATACTTTCCTGCAAAACATTAAGGATGGGGAATAATACAACAAGTCAAGTTTGCATTGTCTTGCAGATACAGTTACAGATTTTGCCTGCATTTTCAAAGCAGTCCAACTGAAGACAAAATACTTGCCGATAAAGTCCAGACTCATGTTATGTCCACACACTGACGTCATCTTCAACCTCACATTTTGGCCAACGAAGCTTCCTGTGTACTCATGGACTGAACACGCTCCATTCAGGCCTTTTCGCGTCGAACAGCTACCTGTAAGTGAAAGGCAAAAAAAGAGAGAAGTGTTCAAGTATTTCTTCGGTTTCAGGTCCCACTGATTTTCATAGCATGGAAATAAGTGTGATAAATAAGAAAATAAGTCACTGAGACCATCATTCTTCAAAATATTTTCTTTTGTGTTCAGCAGAAGAAAGAAATGCATACAAGTTTGTGATGACATGAGGGTTTTGTGACATTTTAACATTCGGCAAAACATTTTAACCTAAAAATCATGCAAACATAAGCATACACTTTGCTTACTGCATTGATTGCATTGCATTCAGACTTTATCCTTAGCTTCAAACATCATTCTTCACACCTAGAACCACATCTCTAATGTCTGCAAAAGCAACTAATGTGATCACGTAAGCTTGACTTCTGCAGTAAGCGCTCCGTCAGAAACTTCGATGGTCGACACTGACAAACCAGCAGACTAAAAGCAGTCTAATTAGTGCTGGCATTGAGCGATCCATCATAAAGTAAAATGAGAAAGCTAAGAACAGATTATGCATTATTCTTTTTCTATTTTGTGCTCTACCAGAGTTAAACCTGAATGACGCCATCGGTCCTCATCAGGTAATGAGATGCTGTCCCAAGGCTGAAATCTGATGAAGGAGTTCATTGTGAATGAGATGATGATGATGATGATGTCCTCTCTGGCTCACGCTACAGATTTTTGGAGGTCTCCATTGAGATGGTGGTACATAAATATAGACCCAAAAGGAGGGGAAGGACACACTTGGACTGGAAGCTTTACCCTCTACAGGCACGGCAAGCCTCCAGCCTCTCGCTGCACTCCTCACCTCCGTTTCTCCAGCATGCAACATCTACAGGTTAGTATCCAACACCATTCTCACATGAACTGCCTCGCAAGATCAGCTAGGACCCAGAACTAGAGAACTGCAGCTACTTGGACTGAATCACTTTCTACTTCTGATACAGCCGAATACAGACAATAACTATCCTTCAAAACATTTGGGGTTGGTAAGGTTTCCTTATGTTTTTGAAAGAAGTCTTCTATGCTTACCAAGGATGCATTTATTCAAAAAAATGCATTAAAAACAGTAATACTGAGAAACATTATTACAATTGAAAATAACTGTTTTTTATTTTAATATACATTCAATGTAATTTATTTCTGTGATGCAAAGCTAAAATTTCAGCATCATTACTCCAGTCTTCAGTATCACATGATCTTTCAGAAATCATTCTAATATACCGATTCGGAGCTCAAGAAAACATGTTGAAAACAACTGTGTGAAAACCATCATTTAATCTTTTGATGATGTTAAAATGTTCAAAAGTACTGCGTTTATTTAATATAATTTTTTTTTCTAACATGACAAATGTCTTTAATGTCATTTTTTATCAATTTAATGATTCCTTGCCGAAAGTATGAACTTCTAAAAAAAGAAAAAAAAGACCCTACATTTTTTTAAAGCTAGTGTGCAAATAAATCTAAATAATACATAAATAATGCATATATATATAAATTCACCAAAAAACATTGAGAAATTGAGAAACCTTGAAAATTAAATTAACCAAAAGTGTCTTGGCTGATCACTAAACTAAAACAGATGGGGATCCAAACCTGAAAGTAAGCCGACACTTTAGATAAAATCCGTTTTTAGTATTTATTAGAAATTTGTTTAAAAATAAATAAATAAATAAAAATGTCTGAGATGCAAACCTCAAATAAATATAACTGAGAGCCCAGGACAAATTTTTAGTAAATATAGACTAAGGGACACAATGAATCTATAACTATTCTTTAACTTGAATGATGCCAATGTACACTGCTGAAGAGTGTCTGTGAATGTAGTTGTTATATTTTGGCATTAGCATTAAATTGGCCGCAATCCATAAAGGGGTCTACAACTAAAAGACTGAAGATGACATGAGCATGACATTATTAGTTTGTACCCGTCATCCAAAGCACACCAATGATAATGATGGTTTGTTGCCTACTTCTCATTCTCTCGCTCAGATTCTAGGACTCCTGAGCATTTTTGTGCTGGTCTTGAACCCCAGCCAGTGCAGTCCGATCATGACCCAGTGTGTGGAGCACACCTACTGCTCCTCCACGCTGAAAGAGTACCACACACAGCTCATCAGCCTGCCCAGCAGAATCAACGAGCGCAGCGTCGCTGCATGGAGCTACGAGTGAGTACAGCTGATTTTTAAGGCTTTTTTTAAAATATGGATTTACAGAAATTAATAGAAAAGACATTTTGATGCCAATTAGGACAATTTCAGACCATCAAATTCTGAATATATATATATATATATATATATATATATATATATATATAACTTATTTATTTATTTTTTGCACTAATAACAGTGAGAACATCGACCTGGACCGTGTGCCACAGGTCATCTATGAAGCAAACTGCCTGAACGGTCATTCCTGTAAGGGGGTCGACAGCTCTTTCAGTCTGGAGAGCATCCCCATTGCAATCAAAATGCCTTTTCTCCGAAAAAACCCAAGATGCCCAACTTATGCACTGGAATTTGAGGATGTGAACATCGCCTGTATATGTGCTACATCCAGACAGAATTAGCGCTGGGTCTAACAATCAAGCATTCTAACAATTCAACTATTATAATAGCGTCACTTAAATGTAATCTCAACCACAAAGAAGTCTACTGAATAACAATGCTTATCATCTTAAACAAACACCACCACAATGCATACTACAATATAGATGTCTTGAGTTGCTAAATGCTTGTAAATGTGATTAAATAAACTAGTTTTGTAACAAAATCCTCTTTCTCTCATTCAAGAAACAAATGTGTCTCCAATTAAAATGTATTAATTGAATTTACTGGTTAAAAGCGAGGTTGGCAAAAATCAAGCTCTGTGATTGTTGCCATCAAGGCCCCAGCGGATTTAATACAGATGTTTTTGTTATGTCCATCCATAACTTCTTTTTGGCTATCAGTCTGTAATAGTTTTTCTTTAATGACAATGAAACAGATCAAGTCTGGCCCTTTTTGGACTTCCCTCAAATGTCACTGGTTTACCTGGAAAAACTGCAAGACGTTTGCCTTCTTAACATTATTAGCTAGACGCCGCATTCTCCTGCTGTGGAAACAAATATTCCCTTCATCTTTCGATGACTGGATGAGAGATGTCATGAGCTTCATTCATTTGGAAAAAAAATGAGGTGTACGTTAAAGTGCAACATTGGTATATTTTCTGAGATCTGAGATCCCTTCATTATTTTTCTTTCTGAATATGTCAGTAATACTTCTTCTTAGAGTGTGTCAATCTAAGCATTAAGATTTTAACATGACCGTGGCCTGAATCTGGTTAGGAGTGTGTGATTTCAAGTGTGGATACTTATGTATGTATATGCATATTCATTAAAGCTGTAAAGTTTTGTTTGTGGAGGTAATATATGCATACTTTTGATAAACGGTCGAAACGTCTAAACTGTAATGCTCTGATATATATTCTATACTCGACAAATTAGGCTTGATGTTCTTTGTTTTATAATATGTATTGGTTTTTTTACGTTTTATTTAGTTATAATTTAATATTTTTTTCTTTTTTTCTCTTGTGGTGGTGGGTGCATGGGGAAAAACTATTTTGTCATGATTCTCCTGTAACTGTATTCGATTATTATTGTAAAAGTTCAATAAACAAGATTTTAAAAAAAAGAAAAGAAAAATAAACAAATGTTTCAGTCCTCATCGCTGCTGGGTTTACTTATCAGTCACAAACATCAACGCACCCTGACAATGAAATAACAAAAGAAGATATCTTACTTCAAAGTTAATAGCTAAAAATAAAAATAGAGTTATTAGACAAACAATCGACAGATGGACACACCTGCTGCAGGCACTTTTTGCGGCTTGTTCCTGTTTTTGTTTTTTCAAAATAAAAGCCCTGATTGTTCTAAGAAACATTTAACTAAATGTAAAATAGTGATTTAAAAAAGAAAGTAAAGGTAATTTTTTAAATAATAACAACAAATTAATAAGAAACAATATAAAATATACAAATAACAAAATAATATTAAATATATTGACAAGTTTGATGTTTATTCAAAAATCTATTATATTATATTATATTATATTATATTAATTCGTTCTTGCATTCATTCATTCATTCATTAATTTAATAATGTATTTATCTATTTACATATACATATAAATATATCTATTATGAGTAGGCTTAAATGTATATAAATTAATATTATAAATACACAGAAAATGTGAAGATGTTTTGTTTTAAAATAATCAATTACTGGCAACTGTCTTTTTGTTAAAAGGTTTAGTCAAAAAATTATACTTCATGCAAGTTTATCACAAATACATAAGATAAATTACTCATACAATGGTAATAAAAATAAAAAAAATTAATTAAATATTAATAGCATCACAGAATCTCATCTCATTTCCAGTCTCCACATGACATGGTAAATACATTGCACCCCGAAGGCAGATTAAAATAAAACTTTCACAAAAAAAACTGCTAGCTGTCTGTCACAATTTCCCACTCGCATCACTCCATTTATCCACATCACTCCAGTGAATATTTGGCAACAAATTGTCCAAGAAATAAAAACTTTAACACAAGCTGTCACAAAAGGAAACCTTTTAAAATTAAGAAGAATCTAATTTATAAAATATTAAATACCAAATCCACATCACATAATCCATGTGCAGTAAAAATTCGATTTCGATTTGGTATTTTAGTCGTATTTAATAATACAATAATTAGAAAACACAAAATAAAAATTTAATTAAATAACAAAAATTGTAAAATTAAAATATTACTATAAAATCATAATTCTGGCATATTGATTAAAAAAACATGAATAAAAAAATACATGTATAAATTATAACAAACCAAATAAACCATTATCATAACCTAAATTATTGCCTTGATATATGATATATCAGTTTCATAGCTGTAAGATACGTAGTATACAATACACCAAGATGTCTAGCAGAAATTAAGGATAGATAAATGTTATTTTATTTTATTTTATTTTATTTTATTTTATTTTATTTTATTTTATTTTATTTTATTTTATTTTATTTTATTTTATTTTATTTTATTTTATTAGGCAGGCAGGCAGGCAGTATTGACGCATGCAATTACGTTCAATGGCCACTAGGTGCCGACGTAACATTACGAGAATCTCTTGATCCCTCCAACAGATTGTTGCAGCATCTGAGTTCAGCTCACTGACAGCAACTGTTCATGTGAAATCCTGCCAATTAGAAAATACAGAACAGGACAGTTCAGTTTGTTCAGCCAGTTTGTTTAGTCCACTGTCCAATGCCGAATTGCTAAATTATAAGAATGAGTGGAAAAAAGGGGAAGATCGTTAATAAAAAAATAAAAAATAGGGGAAAGACAAGTCAGTGCACTGCGTTGCATTGCTAAAAATCAGCATGTGTCTGTGACCCCACAGATGGCAGAGGGAGGGTGGAAGTGAGTTTGTCTCCTTTAGGAGTGATCAATTAAACCCATCCAACCCACAATGACTGCCTCCTCCAGTATTGACTCATTCGGACTGTCTCGCACACACACACACACACACACACACACATACAGACACACACACAGATTACTGACACACATAAACCAAAGAAATTTAGATCCAGATTCTCTTCGTCATGGTTTTATTATGCAAAACCAGAACATATATGGTCATAGAGTACTTGGACCATCAATCCGCAAAGAGTTTTACATGTCCATGTGTGTGTGACACTGATACCATGAGATGAGTCATAGTTTCTATGACTGACCACTTTTCATCAGCACTCTTTGCCTTTTTCTGTCTCTTTCATCCTCTCTTACTCATAGACAGACACATAAACACATCTAAAGCAAGAAAAAAGCAGTGTATAAGACCAAGAGCACATGCACCACATTGAAGGAGGAGGACCATAAGGCAGTAGACAAAGAGAGAGACAAGTGAATGATTACAGGGCCTAGGGTGGATGAAATTACAGACATGGATGAACAAACTGCACTTATTTCTTTGCTGTTTTTTCTCTTTCTCTTTAACACTCATTCGCTTTTTCACATGAAATTAAAGAGGTTTTGATGGATTCCCTTTCAAATGTCTGATATAAACACCACAGTACTGTATATGTTGGATGAAAGTTTGAGGGAAGGAGGAATTGACTGGCAGGATGGGGGAAAAGATCTTAACCATTAAAAGTGTTGCCAGTAAAGATGGCTGACTCACTCACTTGATCTAATGTAACTGGCCAGAGATCTGAAGACTGTAACAGCCAAGATTTAACTTGTTGTCTTGTTTTTCTCCATGTCATTTTTCATCATTATCTTATTTTATTTATTTATTTAATCATTTATTTTTCAGGATCTTTTTCTACAAATGTGCAATAAAATAACTAAACTGTGTTTTCTTGCATGCTAAACTTCACAAATTCTTTGTCACCCTATAATGTGTCTTATTAGATTTCTAAGGCATCTGAATGATCAGTATGATCAAAACTTTGCTGAAAACCAATTGCACACAATCTATACCTGCTTTTTTAAATCTGATTGATAATTCAACCTTTTTTTGGTATTACCCTTTTAGTATCTTGAGCTCTTGGCACACTTTTTGTTGAGAAATCTTAAAAATAAGAGTAAATTATATTGTTAGTAATATTTCATGATGAATGCTTACTGGGCTGAAGCAATGTAGGTTTGTTTGATTTTTTTTAATATTGAAAAATCATGTTAAAATCAATATCTAATATAATCCATCAGGCTTTTGAGGAGCATTTAATTGTTCATCATAGCATTGCATTGCTTTACATGTTTTGCCCCCACAATATATATTACATCGCTTTGATCATAAAACTAAGCATTTTAATAACATTTTCTTTAAATATAACCAAGACATTTTATTTGGAGATATAAAGTGATACTGATATTTATATGCATTTTTTACAGTTCTGTTATGAATATCTCATTAATTTACTTACAAGCTAAGAATTTCATCTGCAACCACTTTTGCACCAAATTAGATATTTTTGGATCTCTACATAAATGGAAGGATTTTTTTCCTCTTCAGGTGTGAGCTCCATATTCTTATTATATTGTACTATATGATTCATGAAACCCTGATCTATTAAATATGATACAAACAATAATACACATATGCATTTTCTTTCTAAATATTTTGTCATAGGTTCAATGAAATGTTTTGGTTTTAAAAAATTAGATTCCAACTAGTATTTCATATGTAAGACTTAATAGTGTTAATATCTGGGTTGTTTCTCTTAGACAGCAAATGAATCTAAACAGAGAGCAAACTGAGAATTATTTCTATGTTTCAACAATCTGGTCAACAATAGATGCAAAGGTTTATAATCAAAATCAAGGGAGCTTAATATGACACTTCTTGTTTAATACTTCCAAAACCATGTAATCTATTAATTACTTGTTATATACATTTTTATTTCTACACATGAATTTTAGGAGAAAAATATTGAAAGCTAAATAAAACACGAGGGATATCTCCATTGACTCTCCTGAACAATACAATTGTACTCTGGGTTTTTGCAATACATTTAAACATAAAGGACCTAGAATCTAAAATGATTTGCTTTTGAATCGTTCCAAACACAAAATCTATCAGCTGGTTTAACATCACAATATGCTTTATTTCCGATAGTTTAGTCTCAACTCAAATTCTACTTGACTAAACTGTACTCAAAGTGCTTTGAACGGATGCTGTTTGAAAGAAAACTTTTTAGATTAGTGATGATTAAATATGAACAGGTTTATTCCCAATACATATAAGAAATGATTTATGCACATACATTAAATTATAACATTTGAAGTCTTTGCTTTGGTGCATATATGTACAATTCAAATATTTAAGAGAAGACACATTCTTAAAAATAACAGACACAAAAGGGTGTTTTCTCATTAGTGTCATGGAAGAACCATTTTTGGTTCCTCCAAAGAACCTTTCAGTGAACAGTTCTTAAAAGTAACATTTTATCAATTTATAAAGAACCTTTTGTAGGATGAAAAGGTTCTTCATGGAATGACTTGGTGCACCTTTATTTTTAAGACATGGCTTTTGCTAACATGTTGTGTCTTAATCATCTAATAATTTAAGTTCTGTTGTTCAGTTAATCAATATGGATACTGTTTCAGAGATCAGGTTAATAGTTCTACTCTTGATCATCATCATCATCTTTTCCTCTCTTTTATCACTCTTCTTCTCCCCTCCTACTCTCCTCTTCACATGTCTGAGATATGCAGGGAGTGAAGCATTCTGTCCCTCTTCTGTGAGGAAGATGAGGAGTGTGAAAGGTGTGATGAAGAGGAAGGTGGGGAAAGCAATTCCTCTGAGAAAGAAGTTGAAGAGGAAAGCTGTATTTTTTTAACAAATCTGGAATTGTATTGCTTTTCGAAACATAGATATTGAGCTAGGATACTGAATGTAAATATCAGTTTACACTCTAAGTTATATATATATATAATTACACATTACTATAATAATCTTCAAGAAAACGTCACATTTGTAAAAAGTGACAGCAAAGATGTTTCTAATGTTACAAAAGATTTATATTTCAAATAAATGCTACTTTCCGTTCATTAAAAATCAGTGGTTTCCACAAAAATTATAACCAAGCCGCAAAACTGTTTGAAATATTGATAATAATAAAAAATATTCCTTGAGCATCAAATCAGAATATTAGAATGATTTCTGAAAGAATCATGTGACACTGAAGACTGGAGGAATGATGCTGAAAATTCAGCTTTTCCACCAGAGGAATAATCACATTTTAAAACATAAAATATAAAACAGTTATTTTAACATAAATATGAACTTCTAACATGAACATTGCCAGATCATCTGATCAGTGAACAATATTATCATGAAGTGTAAATGACAAAAAATAATTAGCATTTAACATTTCCATAAATAAACAGAAAATCACATGAAGTTTTTGGGTTAAAGAGTGCCACTCTTTGTGTGTTTGTGTGTGTGTGTGTATATATATATATATAAATGGGCACAAAAAATTTGGAAATGAGCACTGCATGTGTAGCTCACCATATCTTCCTGATTCTTCTGATTGTAGATATCAAAACCACCACAAATGTTGAAAAAGGAAAGGGAGCTTTAGCTGAAAGCTTTAAAAAGAAAATTAAGATATGATTTACTTTCGATAGGCTTACAAACTTTTTAAGTGTCAACTATATTCATGTTTAATGTTTAAATGCCACCTTGTCCTCTTTCCCTGTCTGTTTCTCCTTCATCCTTCACTCGGTCTTGGTTGGGAACCTGGCATTCCTTTATTGTTTGAACAGGGTCCTCACATCAAGGCCATGCCTTCAGCTAGGGGCTGTTACCCTCTGACCTTTCCTGCATTAGGTATGTGCAGCGAGACCTCAAAGAGCTGGAATCCGTCTGAAGTCAAACCTGTGTGCTGACACACAAGGGAAGTACACACACACACACATCATGGAGGACCACCGAGGGGCTGGGAACATGTTGAAAACAACATGTTCAGGAACGCTGTTCATCACACACATGCAGAAAAACAAGGGACCTCCTCCATGTGCTGAACTCACCACCTCAAACAAAAACACTGTGATGGACGCTGGTTTTTGTTGCATTTTATGAAAATAAAATTGTTGTTGACCTTTTTCGATCAACATGCATGATCGGATTTTTTTTTTTTTTTACTATTTTCTCAACTGGAACAGGAGACCACAGTGGGACAGCCTCTGTCCGGCACCCATCCATCATGAGACACTTGATTAAAAACAATGATTAATTCCTCACAGCTCATTGGTTTCTCTTTGCTATCACTGTGGTTTTGTAATCATCCTCTTGCACACATCATAAAGGGGTTTTTGGTATTTAGAAATGAAAAATATTCTGTTATCTTACTGTCATTTAGATCCTAAATTATTGTTTGATATTAAAAAAATGTAATTATGTATTTCTAAGGAAGAATCAGGCATGCTTTATTCACTTAAAAATGAAGATAGTTTTTTCCTTTACATGGAAAGCATCACTAATCTTTTCCCATATATATACTCCAGTTGTTTCTGCATTAAAATGTATTTTTAATGAACTGCAATATTCTTTAAACATTCTCAGGAAGGTTGTGTTTGGATTTAAAATAACACATCATAGGTTTTTCAGATCAGCAACATTTTTTTTAAACACCAGTAGATGGTTTTCTAAAGAACTAGAGAATTTAAATATGATTTGTGGAACTAAAAAACTGTTCTCCTCCTATATGTATTTTGTTTCTAATTGATTGTAACTTTTACTTTTGGCATTTAACCTAAACATGAAAAGGTTAAGAAAAAAAAAATCACTGACATTTTTCACTGAGCAGAGTGAAAGTGTTCAAGTGTTCAAAGCTACTGTAATATTGCCAAGAAAGAAAATATTAATGATAATCAATACAAATTATGAAAGGAATATCAATTCTTGTAATTACTGAGATCTTAATCATTACAGAAATGGCCAAATTTTAACTAAAGTTCCTTTGTAACAAATAATTTGTTCTCATTTGGTCTCCTAACAATTAGTTTAACTTTTTGAAAGAATTATTTAAACAATTATCCAAGTCTATAAGGCTGTGAAATGTTTGAACATTAAAATAATGTTGTTATGAAAACAAATGAATGTGAAACAATTATTAACATTTAACAAATAATATATGCTTTTCTTCAATAAATAAAATAGAAAAATTGTTGTGGAAGGACACTTTATTAATTAATTTCTATTTTATTCGTTTAAACATCATTTTCAAAACACTTACATTTAGTAATTCGATCAAATAAAACTGTTGTCGCTTGCACAAACATTATTTTTCGTTTTTGTAACGATAGAACAAGCTAATTTAAATGGATTTGTTAAAACAGGCGGGTAGACAGACACTTAAACAACAGCCCGAAGATATTTGTCTAATTAAGAACTTAAACGTTTTATCGATGTTGCTGTTATTTGTACAATTTAAAGCGATTTTCCGTTAACAGCAGAGTTAGGCTATTTTTTAACTTCCCTCTACAAGCTTAAAAAGCATACATTTCCCTGTTAGATCACACATCACCCGCCAAAACACCTGGATCAACTAATAAACAGTCACATATCAACGAAAAAATCAGTTGCTTTTAAACGTGATGTCGAAAAACTAAAGCGCTCTTGAGTTTCAGAGATGTGACAACAAATGAGCACTTTACATAGACACGCCTCTCCACACACACACACACACACACACGCACCGAGCGCGCGCGCACTGAGGAATGTCAGACATCTCTGTGACCTTTAATCGCTTTTAAAGATGAGCTCCAATAGTTTTAAATGAATGAACCGTCAGTTTTACGTCTCAATAGGGCTCATTCATAAATTTAGCTGTTAAAAGACAAAGAGTAGAAATAACTTCATAACGTGGATGTTTGTAAAATCCATAGGTGAAGTTAACAAAGGCAACAAAGGTAAGCACATTCATAAAAATCATAATAACTTCAACTTTGAAGTAGAAATAGTAAATTAAATTATTGGTGTTATTTTTGTTTACAACAATATAATTAATAAAACAAACAAGCAAATGTTTTCCTTTTGATGTTAGCTACATTGTTTTTTGTGTAATATAATTTGAAATGTTATATGTATTGGTCATTATAGACAGTTTTAATGACTTGTAAACATGACAAAAAAGGGAATACAGTGGATGACTTATTGGTGTTAAATAGTTTTAAATTATATTTGACAGGAAATGACAATCTGAGATCCTGTCAAATAAATTATAGAAACATTTTTAGGCAAGGTTATGTTTGAATTTATTAAGATGCATATAGATGAATTAAATTCAATAATAACAATAATTATCATATTTATTTTTTGCTCTTTAATGTGAAAGTTTGACGAGTTAAATTATAAGAAAATGTAATGCTTTAATCCAAGTTAATTTGCTTTTTGGCTTTAGATATTTTTTAATCTTAGAAATTAAATCAGTTTCAAAGTTTTAAAAAGAAAATAAATTAATCATTATTACTATAAAATAAAAAAGAAAACAGACCAAGCACAAGTAAACACCAAATAATCCATTAAATGCATTGATCCAACAATGACCAATCAGCTCTTCTGTGACGTCACCAAACGGCAGTCTTTTGTTCATTCTGCTGATTCTTGGTCTGCTAGGCAGGAACACTGATACCGAGGCTGAAGGCTGAATGGCAGGTATGTAGTGGGATCTGGGTGGTGTGTATGGTGCGGAGCAGTGGCCTGGCGCCACATGGATATATGCACGAAACCTGAGACCCTGTGCAGTGGCTCTGAACTCTGACATCTGGGAATTCCGTGGATGTTGACCTTTGAGGGCCAGAGGTCACCTGGGGGTCCACCAGTTTCCTTTTTGAGAAGGGGAGAGCGAGCAAGATGGAGATCAAGGGGCAGGTGTGGGGGGGGGGGAACCATAAGAGAGGTCATTGACTAGTCTGAAGAGAGGAAAGAGGAAGGTTGATGATGCCTGAGCTCACATCTGGCAATAATGGTGGATATCTTATTATTTACATTTCCATTCAAGAAAGCATTTCCGGCACCTTGGTGAAAAGAGAGATTGAGTGTCCTGTGAGACAAACATTGGGAGTGTTCCCAGTCATTTATGAAGAGTTGATTCACAGTGTGTTTGTTCATTTTTTGACAGCAACAAACGTGAGGCAGATGGCAAAGATTTTTACAACGATTTAAAAAAAATAATTTTTAATGTAACATCAAGTAACAGTGATGATATATATATATATATATATATATATATATATATATATATATATATATATAGTGACCAATGTAATGCTTAATGTTAATGTTAGTTCATTTATTAACTGAAGTAACTAATGGGACTGAATTTCTGATAAAAGCATGTTTTTTTCTTTGACTTTTTCCCTCATTATTCTACTTTTCGATGCTGCTTAGAAATCATGCAATCCATGAATGTTAAAAAACAAGAACAAAAACAATTCATGCTTGAACAAATAAAAGTACATTTTTCCACACAGCTAAAAAAAACAAGTAAACATTCCTCAAGATTTTTTAATGCCAAATTTGTATTTATCCATAGCTATAAATACTAAGAATATAAAAATTTCTGTTTCAAGTATTGGATGTCGTAATTGCATTTACATACAATGTTGTCAAAGCATTACACACAAAATTACTAATGATGAAAAATACAGTTTAACGAATACCAATAATTAAATCATATTAACAACAATAATGGATGGTCTTTGATTATATACAGTACACTGACGAGGCAGTATTTTTTTAATACTGAAAATAAAATAAAAAATTAAAGAGGAATGATGCATGAGAGTTTACAGAGGTAGTGAAAGTGCATGACATGCTCCTGCATTAATGTGTCTGTGTTTGCATGTCACTCAACTCTAAAAAGCTCTCCAGTTCCTGCTATAACACTTTACAGTGTACAGAAGGCTCTATGCCACCCACCCAGCTGGAATGTCATGCATGCAATTAGGAGAGATTGTAGCAGGAGCTGGGGGGCTGGTACGGGATGGGATGGGGGCTGGGGCTACACTAAGGAGCTGGAGACTGCCTGAAGAGTCAGAGAGAGGGGGTGGAGAGAAAGGAAAAGGTGGAAGGGGCCTTCAGAAAAACAAGCGAGGTGAAGAGAGGCTTGAACACACCGGCTTCTCACAACCTCACAGTTCCTTCCCCTCACAGTCATCAATACCCATCAATAGCTATTGGCATCGAGTCAATAGCCCCCACACAGGAAAGATAGATAGAGAGAGAGAGAGAGAGAGAGAGAGAGGAGATAGAAGAGAGAGGGCAGCTACATGCTACATTAACAAACAGAAGGAAATGTATGAATCAATGAAAAAACAGAAAAAAACTAAAATCAAGTGAATGTTTGAGTCATTTCACCAAAATAGAAACAACTGCTAAACCTACTCCATTATATATTTAACACTTAAGATTAGCAAGCAAAGAGGAATGCATTGCAAAAAAATTACATAGATGTAGACTACAGATTCAATTAAATAAATGCTTCAATTAAATTAAACATTAAATTAAATAAATAATAAAAGTTTTTTAATTAAATACTTTTTCAATATCAGTTATATTTCAGTGAGTTGGATAAGTCTCCCTTGCACAATGCTTTGCAAATATGTTTTAAATAGTGAGATGTTTTTGCACAGGCACACATTCATTTTGCACATAAAATGAGATCCAGCATAAACCCGAAACCTATTTTTATTTTTAATATTATAATTATTTAATCATTAAATAAAAACACAGTGATCTATACGAGTTGGTTGACACATATTCACATTTCTGAAAACTGTACACAAATCAGGACTTTTAACTGTTTGTTTTGAACTGTTCACTTCTTAATTCACAGATTCTGATTGTGAGATTTATTCTAATCACACTATTTATATTTCATGTAATCCCAGTTAAATTCACAGACTACCCCTCTAAAATACAACAAGAGTTTGATTTATTTGTGATGATTTACAAGATTTGTTCTAAAACATTTGTGCGGTTAATATTGTTTTCTTTATCATTAACAGCTAAACTGCTGTTCACATGAAACACAAACATACTGTACATACATCTAGAAAGATGCATCAAAATGTTTCATTGTTTTATTACAAACATTTTATTTGATGTCAAATATTTAGTTCTAGCAAAATCCTACAGCTTTAAAAATGTTTTTGAACATACAGTAAAGTGTAAAGTGTATAACAACTTACACCACTGCAATTAAAAAAAGACAAATGCACCATGAGATTTTGTTACAAATGTTTACAAATGTTAAATGAGTGTAAACAACTGTATGCAATTGGTTTTGAGCTTAACTAAGATAAGTACAGTAAATGTATATTTAAAATAATCTGTCTGTATAAAAATTATCTTGGATCGATGTATTTGTAACATTTTGATTATAAAACATTAATAACAAAGCCGTGTGAAAGAACAAAGTATGCGCAAATTAAGCTAACTTTTATCAAACACATATGAGAGTTTACTCCATTTGCTGTGATGTGGGCGTGACCAACAGGGTTTGGGACGCGTCACGTGGTAATTAAAGAGGCGGAGATTTTCTATCTTTCCCCTCATTCTCTAACCGATGTAACAAGGATTGGATGAATAAGAATATTTTATTCATCTTTAGGAATATACACAGAACCAACATAAACGTAAAGTTTTTTTTTATGTTAAACTTGCAAATTTTTTTTTTAATATTAAAGCGAAATATTAATAGCAGAATAGATCAAATGCGTCAGTGATTTGTAGGCTATAATAAAATACTTAATTTTATTAAAATATCACAATTTATAAAAGAAAATCTATGGGCTTACGTTTTTCTTTACACGTTGTATTATTTCTCATTTAAACGTGCATAAATAATGTAATAAAACATTTAAAAATTACAATGCGTAAAAGTAGTTAGGCTAGTCGTGTAAACTCCTGATCGTGCGCATGTGTGTTTTGAAAGTTTGAGCGCGTGGCATTCCTCATTCCGCCTCGAGATCACACTGACACAAAGGGCAGCACGTGCATCATGAACAAAACAAGAACACAGGCTATATATTAACCATTGCATGCGAGCTCGGAGAAGAAAGTTAATGGTTCGTTGACAATTGTGAAGTGCATGTTATTTTGCTAATGGGTTCACGGCCAAAGGGTTGATGTTTCGTGATTTATGTTCCCAGCAAACAAACAACGTTCCTCTGACGTTAAGGGTAAATGTATTTTCAAAACCATTTCCTCACATTCTAAGGACATTCTTTTTTATTTGTAAGCCTTCGAAAAACACTCATCTTTTAATAAAGTGCATCATCCTTATCATGGCCTGCGTGTTCTGCTTCTTATTTGCTCTACAAACACACATTGCACTGAGAAGGTATAGCAGGATATAGGAACCTTTCATGTGAGTGTGTGTGTGTGTGTGTGTTATAGAAGGAGGGAGAGGAGGGTGTCCCTCTTGATACGTCCGCTGCATACTGAATTCACGCTCTGCTTTGGATCAAACGCTCTCTGCCGATTAGCTACACAATCAGCTCCCTGCAGTAAACGGGGGAGAGTAAGACAGAGAGAGGCGGCTCTTTTCCGCCGGACAATGCCATTATTTAAGCTCCATTGGTCAGGAATGCCGGATTTTACAGACCGCTGCCCTCCTCTAGGCGTCAACCAAAGGGCCTCCACTGAGGGCCCCCCTTTCCTCTCTCTCTCCTCGGGTCACCATATCTGTCCCGGAGACCTATAGCTTTCTCACTGCATTCCACAGTTGCTTCTCTAGCTGGCATCTCTGGGAGGCTATAAAAACCAGCAGGGCCGTCAAATTCTTACAAAGCTCATTACAGAGAAAACTAGAATCTGTTTTCATTTTCAAACTATTGATATAAAGCTTAAATAAGTTATATTAAATATATAGGCTAATAATTACATATTTAATTTGACTGAAAAAACTAATAGGAAACATACAAATATAAGGCTCTTCAATGAACACAAAAAAAAGGCAACATTTGAATTAACTAAGTCACATTTAACATTACTGATCCAACCTATATACCAATTTATAACAACAAAACATTTGTATGAGTTAAATCAGGTAGAATTTATTATTAACTATTGGTAACAATTGCGTGTTACCACTTTACAGTGTACTAAAATATAAAAGATTTGTCATAAAAAATATCATTATGGGTTTATTCTAGTGCGAATAATATGCAACCTTTTTTTCCTGCTTTGAAGTGGAAAAGCGTTCCCAGTCAAAGAATCCTCAATAAAAGCCAATGGAATGTCTATAATAATTTGTACATTAATTAAGATTCACTGAGCCACATAGGATTATTCTGGATAAATTACGAATAGATATAATGAAAAAAAAAAAAATCAATTTTTGTGTTTTATTAGTTCTTCGAGTTTGTGCAGGATCTTGTTTTATTCTTACACGATTCTCATTAATTATTATAGTTCTATTATGATAGTTCTAGTAATAGCTACAATTGGTTTTAAACGATGATTAAATTCCATTAGAATTATTTTAGGATTTTGACTAGTTAAAAGTATACAGTCAACAAAACGTTTCTAAAATGGACCTTTATTATTTTTCTTCCTGTGGCATGGAATTTAATAACAGTTTTCATGTAATCTGCTACTTTAAAACTACAAATTCATGTAGTGTTTCAATCTAGCATAAAAGGAAATTTGTGAATGGAGAGCAGAATTTGTGTGTTCATTGTTAAACTAAAACTATACGGTGACGTTTCCCTCCAAGTAGCCTATCGCGGGGTTCACAAGACAGTTAAATGCCTTTGACTTCAACCAATGGTTCTTCAAGCGGCAAAGACTAGCGCAGAAACGCGCCAATCGCGAAGACGCATGCAAATGAGGAATTTGCTTCAGCAAGAGCTGAATGTCAACTAGTCAAAGATGGAGTCTTGAGCAAGGAGGGCCATTGGCTTGCCATGGATAAATTACGGTTTTGATTTTTTAGACCAAGAGGGGAAAGAATGCGCGAGCGTGACGGGATGGCACTGTGTTACGCGGGATGAATGCGAAGATATTTGAAGAAAATTGCGCTTCTTGCCTTGCAACCCTTCGGTCCAACTTTTTCTCTTTTTGTCGGTGTCTTCTGCTTTCAAGGATTGTCCCTCCCTTGGCCAGGTACCATTCATGAAATTTAGGGGTTCCTCTTTCTGTTCGCAAGTAGCATCCGGGTGATTTGATGGAAATGGCGGGAGCTCAGGGGCAAAAACGACAACGTTGAGTCGGCTTGGGTGGGGAGAACGACGAATGGGGTGCCATAGAAGCCCCTTAACATGGCTGTAGTTAGAAATGTGAAGCGCGCGCTGGTGAGGATATCAAGAGGGCATCGCGCTTGAGAAGTCTTGTCTGTCAGGCTGTCATTCAGTCCGAGGGAACAAGCTCCTTTCTTTCTTTTCTTTTGTCATAAGTGTTGATCTGTTGCAGCCACCTGGTTGGTTATTTAGTCCGAGGAATCCATGTAAAGCATCTAACTTCACCATGTTCTCAAGAAGCCAATGATTAACTGGCAAAAGGGTGTTGGAAGCCTAGTCCGTATTTTCCACGTGTTTTTCTACACGGTCTAAATCAGTAACTGTAAGATAATAGGCTAGATTTGGGAAATAAAAGATTTTGCGAGCTCAAGTGAAATAGAGAAGTAGCTAGAAACACGATGTGCCACTTTCTTTCTCTTTTTTTCTTTCTTCTTCTTTTTTTTATATGCAGCTCCAAGTCTATATAAACGAAACAAAAATGTGCCGTTTCTAATTGCAAGAGTGTTATTTTGTTGCAAATGCTTTGTTTGTGGATAAATTCCTGAGTGCATTGAAATTCAAGCTTTTTTGTATGTGCGTTTACACTGCCATTGTTGTTTCGAAAAATATTCAGGGTAGCAGCAATTTCTATAAATAATTTAATGTCCGTAATTAATGCGTAAAAATGTACTGGTCGATTGCACGAGGTTGTGCATAAATGTGTGTGTTTTTAGCTCCTCGTTAAAGTATGATTTGTACAGTTCGGTTTGATATTTACATTTCAGCCAAAATATAAAGGTTTGTTTTAGGAAAAATTAAAACCTTCCGTGTTTTTTCCCCACCAAGTGTCCAAAAGCACTGATAATGTATGCATTGAAAATAACAACCTTACGGAGCCTCCGCCCCCTCACCTTGTCCCCTAACCAGGGGGTTTCAAATTGCCACTTTGGCAAAGGGGACAAGAATAATACGTATTAAACGAAGGTTTCTCATAGCCTACTGTATCGCGGAATGTGCTCTTTGCCCTATTTTTTCCTCTTCCTTCGTATCACACTCAAAGCAGTGTGTTCGTCGCTATTTGCTGCTGAAATTGTATGAAAAACATGCTGCTAAATATAAATGTTCATTTGGAGATTGTGCCACGTCTTGCTTAGTTTTAATTACATGCGTGTTTTCTCCCTCAGCTTAAGCTTTAATAACAGACAGTATACCCCAGTTGGAAGGTTTGGAGATTTTTAATTTGGTATAATTATTTATGCCCTCCAGTATCTTTATTTTTCTTAAATGTACCCTTCACGTAGGATTTATAAATTACATCAACTCTTATAATTACATCGCGTTAAGTTGATTATGGTCATCACCATTTTGACCAGTACATGGTCTAATATTTACATTAAAATTCCTGTTATTTTGGGGGATTGCACTCTGTGTGGAGCACGTGTCATTTTGATTAATCAGTTCAAAATATAAACCATTATTTCACACCCTGTGTTCAGTTTCTTTACTGTTGTTGTCCAGGGCCCTTTTTCTGTTGTACTACTGTGCAGTCAGATGAGCAGTGCAATATTAAAAGGGCATTGGATGACAAAAAAAAAAAAGAGGAAAGAAAGAGAAAAAGTAACCTTTACCCTCCCTCTATAAGTTTTCAAGTTCTCCCACCCTCAGTTCACTATATAACTTGTGCATCCGTATAAATTTCATGATTGATATAAC
Organism: Carassius auratus; assembly: GCF_003368295.1. Lineage (NCBI taxonomy): Eukaryota > Metazoa > Chordata > Actinopteri > Cypriniformes > Cyprinidae > Carassius > Carassius auratus. Next base: position 5,253,000 of record NC_039247.1, on the reverse strand, counting down.
AGGTGTAATGAATTTATTCTATAAAGGCGTATTATGGCGTTGCTACTCAACTATAAAGAATTATAAGACGACAGATGCTGACGCGCTCCAGTAAAATAAAATAAAGCGTAATGAGTTTAAGTTACCTATTAAAGCAAAAGTGTGGTTAGCGAAAACTTAGTCTACCTGTTTAGTCTTATATAGGCTATTGCTCTTTAATTAGCCTAAATTCACTTGCCTATATGCAACTATGACGGATGATTTCGCTCTGCTGGATTGAAGGCCTGTTCAAATGTGGCCCATGCATTGTGGCCTGTGCTAAAGTCAGTTGCTTTGACGATGTTGCACTACTGAACCATCTACTCAAGCAGTGCAATAGTATTGTCATTGCATACGGCTTTCGCCTACTCACCCACAAGAGCCTTTAAACATTGCTGTGGCGAGCGGTAGGCTAAATGGTTAAGGGCGTTCAACTACTATTTCAAATGGCGAAAATGGAGGTTCACACGAGTCTAGACCACCTAGATGTAGGGCCCAGATGTGTGCACGGTGTTGGATTCATTCCATGCACAACAGCATTGTTGTAGAGCACGCACCAGGCGTGTGAACCACAGATTTTTGACCTAAGGTATATCTGTGATACCAGGTTTTTCCACTTATTTGAAAATGCCCACAGACCACGCCTCCTTCGAAAGAACATTTTGTACGACGGAGGTCGTTTTCGTTTGCATTGAAAACCACGTGTTCGATTAAGTAACACTCCAACAATGCTTTGAAGTGAGTTTCTCAACCTTTTGCATATTTCGGGAACTTCTGTATGAGGCCTGCCCGCAGAGAGGTGCAGAAAAGCACGAGCGGACACAAGTAATCATCTAAACGCCATTTTGTATGTTTTTGTCCATTCCTAAATGTCACTATTATTATAGCTATTATTATTATTATATTATATATATTATAAAGTGTGATGGTCATTTTGCTGTTTTTAAATATACACCCTCCGTATGTTTGTTGTCAATAGGAACGTGTTGAATTTTCCTTATTTTCTTTTATTATCAGAAACACACACACACACACACACACACACACATACATATTAGGCTACTTATTTTGGGCTAAGATGCATTTATATTGCTTATGTAGGCTCAATAATTGTATCCTGCATTTTATTCTTTATGATTAAATAAGCCTATATAATTAAAATCTTTCTCGCAGGTAAAGTTTGTTTATTGTTTAATCGTTTTTCCTAATTCTTCTTAAATTGTAAATTTAAGCTATTCATTTTAAATTTAGTGCCAAAGCCATTTTTTTCTTACGCTTGAATATATAATGTATTAATCACTATTGTGGGAATTAAAGTGTTTGATGCAAAGTGCCACCAGTGCTTCCATCTCCTTGTAACTCTCCACTGAACAGAGCTGGTAGGTGTGTGACCATATATTTAGATTTTTATTTCTAATGAAGGAGCTCTTCCAGAAGGCAGAAGGAAGGGATGATTCTCTTGTTTGAGTCAGATCGGTGGGGGATGGGACTATTTGTAAGGAATGTAGGGGGCAGGTCCCTTTCCAAGATGGGAGGAGAGGGAGGGAATGTGAGGAGGGGAGGTCGCACGTATGACATTTACTCTGCAAGTCAAAATCTGCAAGGTTATGCAATTTGAACTTTTTGGTTGTCTCATCAAAGGAATGGACATCTGGCCAAACGAAGTGTAATCTATTGGTTGCTATTGTTGTACGTAGGCAGGTTGGTGTGTGTGTGAATACACTTTGCGCAATACACGCAGACTTTGCGAGTCAGTGTCGTGAAGCATAGTTTTGAATCAAATATTTTACACGCAATTAATACAAAATAGCCTACATCTTATATGACAAACGCGTTTTTAACTCTGGAATTATTTCAGTATTATCCTTATGATTGTTTTTGTGTGTGACTTAAATAGTCTAAATCTTGGTAGTGTAATTCCTGAAATTGTAAGAAAAATATATAAATATTAATATATAGTAAAAATCTAAAATTGTTAGAGCGAGAGAGATGAAAAAATAAAATTGGCCTAAGTAGTCAGTAGTCAGTCATAATATTTTATTATTATTGCTTTAATATTTATAAGTAGGCTATACGCGTTCTAACAAACATTCCGGAATTATTTTGTTATCGTGTGTCAGGAAAAACAAAGAACCATTGAAGACCATTAAGACTTGACTGTGTCGAGGTTTTAGGTAATAATAATAATAATTATTTATGAAAACGCACGCTTTATTCAAAAGAAATAGGTTAGGCCTTAAGTCCTAAGACAACTTTGTGATATTCATGACTTAAAAAAATAAAATCGTATTATTATTTGTTTTAAATTCATGTGGATTCACAGTAGCCTAAGGAATGTATTTAATAACTTTAAATTAAATTAAATAATTGTTTAAGCCACTGGACCTTTGCAAGTCTTTTGTAAAAAAATAAAATTAAAAATAAATAAAAGGAATGTTAACTTGGAACTCGGCACACGTGTTTTAAACTAGACCTATAAAAAGACTTCTCCTTTTCATCATCTCGAGCATTTGTTATTGACCCATGTATGTAGAGGCTCCACAGTGGAAGGTAAGCTTGAGACTCACAGGTCTGAACTGAGGAATGTTGCGCTATACCGCAACGCGCATGCGCAGCGCATTCATAGGGCACTATAGCATACTGAGGCCTACAGATTCTCTGTTCCCGTGATCTCGGTTCAGCTTTGGGCACATGAGGAGTGGTAAGTTTGCATTCATCTGCAGATTTGGTAGCGCGTTCTATATTCTTATGTAGAACCAATATAGATAAAATTGCCATACCCTAATTCATATTGAACTCGTATTTGCATAGGCCTACTACATTACTCAACAACGCGTAATGTTCTTCTACAAGACCACTATTGGTCAGTGTGCTCAGCTGATACACTACACCGGTCGTCTTATATCTTTTAGTGCGTCGTATTCTCGTCCTCTTGTCATGATTCAACATTTTCACTGTAAGTTCAATGCATGAAACCTGATTGGTAAAATGTTTAACGTGTTTTATTCACGAGGGGGACAAGTAAGATCATGCATGTGAATTCAATGTGAAATTCCCTAAGGAAGAAAAAAAAATCCTGTTGGAGCATGTCGTTAACTCCAAGGCAGAAGCTGGTATGCTTGGAATTGCAGAGCACCAAGACTTCTTTTGGACGCAGATAACCAAAGGGCCTACAATATGCTTTCCACTCAGTGCTTCTCATATTTGAATGCCTGAGTCAGTCCATTTGCGTGGTTTTGAAAGAATGCGTCTTTATTGATAGCATGCATGTATTGTTATTAGAAGATGATTGTTTTTAAGTAGCCCATTTAAAATGCCAGATGTGCTACAAATGATGTTTTTGAAAAAATGTCACATGGTTTATGATTCTAAATGTTCATGATGTTCCTTTACAAATGCGGATTAAATTATATGTTTGATTTAAAGATGAAATCATTCAAACTCAACCAACCTCAATAGTTTGCTCTATTGAACATAACATTTTATATTAAATGTTTTGTTTCGCAGGAAATCAACTAAACTGAATTCTGCTTAAAATTAATTTTGAAAACCGCATTTTGCCCTTCACTTTGGTTTGTTTGTAGGCTCTTCCTTGCTGAGAAGGGTCAGATGTCACAAAGAGGTTTGCATATCATGTGTTGTAGGATCCATTTTCAGTCTCACCATTCAGGGATTTAAACCTCTAGTTATTTTTGCACAGGCATGTTTTTTTTTTTTTTTTTAATCATGATAAATGCATCTTGCAGGCAAGACCCTATCAATATTGCCTCTGCTTTTTTCACAGTTTATGGAGTAGTGCAATATTGCTTATAGGGTCTTGACTTTAAGGGTAATCTGCAATTTCAGGAACATTCAGGGATTTGATTGTCCTTTGTCATTTTTATTAAAATGTGCAATGGTGTTATTCTAAGAATTGAAAATCTGTGAATCTTTTTATGGAGAAAGAATGGGGTGGCTGCTTTAAACCATTTCATTTGAAATGCAATAAATAACACCTGTTTTACATTAAAACGAAATGGCCCACAAATATTTTGGTGTGGTTGTAGATATAGCTTGCTTTTAGCTGTGCAAACAGCTATTACATTTAAACCTTTCCTAATATGAATTATAAAATTAAGTCATGGGAACAAGCTGTCCTTTGCACAGTCGAACAATGACACATTTTAAACAATAGTAATAGACCCAGGCTAGTTTATTCAGCAATTTATTCAGATACTCTTTTTGTTGACAACTGTAAAACAGCATTTCTGTCAACTCCATGGATATGGAGGGAAATATTTCTGCTTTTGATAATGCAAATTTTTCCTCAACATGCTCTCATATAGTCTTCCTCAACATCGTCTCAACTTTACAAGTCATTAGAGAAATAAATGACTACAGCACTGTCATTTCAATAGACTTAAAATTTGAGCTCTGAAACAACAATTTTAACTTCCTTTGTTTCTTTATTGACCATAAACAGTTTTTACCTGAATTTGTATTTGCAAATTGTGATTTTTGAAATACTATTGACAGCTGAACATTTTAACCGAATATCCTTTATTATAATGTACAATATGTTGGTCAAGCAGTTCAACATTAAATCAATGTTAAGCAAGTTAATTCAACATCTCATAATGCATTTTGTATGAAAATCTAGCTATCTAGATGTGGTTTCAAATAGTTGTAATTTTGTTCATATCATCATAATCCCATGATCAATAGCTTAACCTTGAGTTAATTGTATGTGGTATGTGGTAATATGGAAGCTGTATAGAGGTCTGAGAAATGGATCATGAAAGGCATAAGAAAACATTTCTTGTGATGGTCAGTGATTGACAGGTGTGTTTCTAAAGGCTGTTGAATGAGGGTTTTATTTTTTAGACCAACTGAAATGGCTGGAAAGCATTTGGCTATTTAGAAATGATAAAAATGTAGTGTAATATGATGTAGAACAACAACATACTGTTTGTGTGAGCATGTTCCTGGTCCCATTGTTTTTTCAGTTGCCTGACACTCTTTCCCTGTTGCACTACTGTGGGAGCTGCAGCTAGCAGTGCAATAATGAAAGGGCATCAGTCCACTGAACCAGACCACCAAACACACACCTATCCCTTCTTTACCCCAAACTACATGCTTCATGCTTCAACCAGATGAGCCGCAGAGCACTAATCTGTCCATATACCTTCATTAAGTGGTGGTTTGTATTTACATTCTTTTATTTAGCAGATGCCTTTATCGACTTTCAAGAGATTTTGGATCCAAATGAGGAATACAAGTGATTTTTGTTTTGGAAAATATTTCATTTGCTCTGTAGGCCTACTTAATCAGTCTTCAATAAAAGCAAAATGCAGTAAGCAAATCGTGTATTTTTATTATTATTATTATTATTGCTGTTAATTGCAGAAAAAAATGTATTTTGCCTGCTTTAGAAATTAAATGTAATTTTATTCTATATTGTTTTAAGTGTAGGAGTAAAATGTCATTGTATTTTCAGATAGGATGCTGTCCATAAATTGTATTTTCATTAATAATTTAACTTTTATAGGTTATTGTAAGAGATTTTTATTAGATTTATAGAAGTCTCATGCAGTAGCTCTGGTTTCTTGGCCATATTTAAGATTATTTATTAGGTTTATAGCTTTGTTCTGATTTTGAATCTCCAAATGCTTGTTGAAAATAATTATCTATCTATCTATCTATCTATCTATCTATCTTGAAGGTCCTACATGCCAAAAACTATAACTATAACTAAATTCTGCCCACACCTGAAGACAATAATGTGCTGTTTACTGTATATTCATGTGCCAGCATCTCTTTAAAAGCACGCACTCTTTAAAATCGAATGGAGTCTGACTGGTTGTCAATGTTTTATGCTTCATCAGCTGGAAAAACAAATGTTCTGAAAAGGATTCCAATGATATCATTCCTCTGGGCTATTATAGTATGGACTTTGCTATTCTTTAATACTTACAACTATTAAAACTAAATATTGTTATCTTTATAGTTATCGTCCTTGCTGTGAATGTTCCTTATTTTTTTGCATTATTTAACTGCTATTGTGACCAATTTATGTCTTTCTGTGTTTCTTAAATTGCCATGGGGACAATTTTGCATTCAAGGTGACTTTCTGAAGGCATATTTCAGATCCAGTCGCTCTGTTCACAGAAGGGTTCACACTATATTTCGAGGTCAGACACTTCGGTTTGCTGGTCACTCTCAACAATATTCGGCCCTCGATCGCATTTATGATGTAACCTTAATGCTTGTTTTCTCTTGAGTACGATGTTTTTTCACAGCTCTTCACTTGACCCTATGAGGACACGTGTTTTCATGACTACCCCATCTATGTGGATTCTCAGTTCAGCTATTAATTTGATTATGAATAGTGCAAAAGAAAGCTTTTAAGCTATTTACCCCATGTGACACTATAGGATCGCTTAGTGCAGTATGTGTCTCACATATGGTGACAGACCTGATGGGTAATACTGACAACCAGTTATCAGGTCTTTTTTAATAGCCTATGTTGCGTAGCAATAATTAATGTTGACAAACAGCTGCAATAAATGTGTAGAATCGACAAAGAAGGCACATTCGGTTCAGTTGTAGTTGATCTACATAGCCTTGCTTGGCACAAAAGGCCTATATGAAGAGAATAACACCAAGTGTCTTTGATACAGATGCAGCTCAGTTTAGATGAAAATACATTTTTGTACGATATTAAATGAGTCGCTATCAGATGATGTTCATAATTAGTACGCAAACCCTGTGTTATGTCGCCATCTTCTGGGAAGACAAAAAAACAAAAGTAGGTTTGACTTCAACTCACTGCCTCTGTGCGTTTTACCTCTCAAAGGAAGATAAAAATAGTTTATAAAACAGTTTATTAAAATTAAGTTTAAAATTAGTACACGTGTGTGAAACTTAAAATGAGCATTAGTATTAAAATTAAAATAACATTTGTTAAATATGTTTGACAACTCTTAATTTCATTTTAAATAGCGCTTAAGATATGCTAGTTCATGTAAATTGAAGTTTAAATAAGCAATATGAAAATGTATTTAACACACAATAAAACTTCATATGTTTAATCTACAAGTTTAATTGTCTGCTAATTACCCTAATATGTTGAGCATCATGTATTAATGATCCATAATGTTATTATAAGTCGGTCTTACCAGTTGTTTTACATGATTTTTCATTCATTGGTCTCTTCAATTATTTACTGGCTTCTGCTTCAACAGGTAAAGTGGGACATTGCTATTTATCTAATCGGTTTAATCATCATTATGTGCATTTTTCCATTTCTCAAATCCAAATCATCCTAAAATAGAGAGGGAGGTTATAAAAGAGATCCCATAGTGCGAACTACGGGGGAGCTAGGGGGAGCTCGGCTCCCCTTAATAAGACATGGGCTCCCCTGAAAACGAGAAATCTGAAATTTTGGGGGGTCTCAAAAAATACTGACAATGTGAATATTTTTAACTGCAATTTCAGTTTTGTAATGTGATTATGATGGCAAAAATATTATTCATTCATGCATGACGGCGATTAAAACCTAATTAACTTCAATAAAGATTACAGAAGGTGTGGGGGCGCTGCGCTGCAAATTCCACATGTTAGTATGTCATAGGTTCGTAGAAAAAATAAACGTTGGAGGCCATTTATCGTGCGCAAAGTCCTTCCATTATGCAGTTATAGCATCATAGCTAGGGCAAAAAGAAAACAAGGTAGTTCAATTAATTTTGGTTTTATTAAGAAATTGTGTAGTGATGACGCACGACTGATTCACCTGCTGCAAGCACTGGTAAACCTCAAGCCAAGCCCACTGTGAAAACGCATGAAGCTGAAGAAAAGTAATCTCTGGGATCCTAACCCCTCTTGCTTTCTTGCTTCGAGTCCTCTCTCGCGTTAAACTGGAACAGCCAGCAGTGGAGAGAATGGAAGAGCCAATATACATGGCTGTGTGTTAAGGATGGAAGCTTGGGGTGCATCACTTTGTAACGCGTTGTGTCAGGAGGGGGAAAAAATATGGGTAGCTCACAAAGTTATTAGGCCAGACAAAACTCACCGTCCCATGTTCCACCGTCCACAGCGTAACCAAAACAAAACAAACAAGATTAAAACAAAATGATTTCCAAACAGAGATTACCCGCATACATGGGGGATTCGAGTCGCGCTTGTATACATTATCATACAGAGTGCATACCGTTTTACAGGGAGCGCGCAGCTCTTAAAGGGGCCACATTTTTTTCCACTCGTTACAACTTGTAAGGACGCAAAAAACCTTCTTCTGTCTGAAAAGGTACCTGGCACGCACTTGTCTGAGGAGTGGATTAATGATTAATGCTCAGAATCAGTCGCGAAAAAATATATATAAATACAGGGACAGCATTGCACACAAGATGGCCATTGAAGTGGCATTGACTAAGCAAAAGGCGATTCTGCCAAATAAAGTAACTGAGGTGAATTCTAAATTAACGGAGGAGACCGCAACATCATTCAAGGCTGTCTTCCTGACCTATCAATTTGTGTCGATAAAGTATAATAGGGCATATTGTAGCTGTTATGTATCTTTGTAAGTCATTATATGTCCTTTTTTGAGGCACTCGTGTCGATAATGTATAATAGTGCATACACTTGTAGCTGTTGTAAGTCCTTATTTGAGGCATGCGCCTGTGCACGACCTCTAACCCCCCCCCCCCCCCCCCCAAAAAAAAAAAGTGGGCTCCCCCTAAGGACACGGTATAGTTCGAACACTGAGAGATCCTTTGGTTTTGACATCTTTCAGAGAGGCGAGTCATATTACAGCTCTATAACAGTATCATGTTTGATTTGATAGCAGTGCTGGGAAAGTCAAACTACAAAACCTACTGAGGCAAAAAAGTATTTGAATATAGAAATTTCTAAACAGTAAAAGGATAGTCACGGTATCAGTCAAGGAAGTTTAATCAGTGCAGTTTGAAAATGTACATAACTTCTTCAGTAAAAAAAAAAGGATTCCGTGATTTACGTGTTTGATTAAGCATTTTAAGTCTATTGTTTTCCGTTGCTGTTTACATTGTGTCATATCTACGAGGCTAAAACCTTTAGAACAACTTATTAAGAGTATCCCTCTTTAACTGTTTTCATTCAGTGAATAGCTACTACAGTAAAACCATAATAAATGAATATGACATCTGATTCAAACTGCGTAAGCTTACAGAATCTTGCATTTTGTTGAAATTTAATGACAGGGTTATTGTAAAAATATGTTTGGCGGAAACTGTGCTTACAATGGTGAATTTTTGTAAAGATTTGACTAAAACCAACCTGCCAATTTATATTAAGAGTAAATATATAAATAATACAGCATTAGATCGTTAGTAAGCTGTTTACTTGTTTTATAAAAAAAAAAAAATAATTAACTGTACGTTTAACAAAATACATTCTTAAAAACTGCAGTTTTCATTTGATTATATCAGTGTTCAGCGTTTCATTATTCCAATATAAAACGGTTAGTCATTTATTCTCACTGTGCATTATTACACATATTGTTTACAGTCCTAGACACATTACTGTCTATGCACATTTCACAGTGATTGTTCTTTCGTTTCAATATTCACGCACTATGTGCCAAACAGTAGCTGAATGCTGCCCCCGTTTGGATGCAATGTGTCATCTTTCATTTTCCAGAAAAGCGAGAGGAGCAGAAATAATCACTGTGAGAGGTGAATGCATTTGTAATTTTAGAGTGATCTTTAAACTCTAGACAGTGTGGAGTATTTATTGACTTTGATTCATAAATCTGGGCATCACAACAAAGCGTCTGCTTGTTAGTCATTTTTTTTTTTTAATGACATGGTTCTTTAAAACATATTACTTGTTCTAACTGAAATTAAAATGTACCTACAGTATGTTTTCAAAAAACTTTATTTTTGATTTCACCAAATTATGTACATATTGTGTCATATACAGTATGAGGTGGAAAACAACTATTGGGAATTACAGTAAAAGAAAACTTCAACCAAAACAAACGGTCATTTCATATTTCCCCCCACTGAATTCAGAAAGATTACAGGATTTCACAGGTGCAGAAACACTATTTTATAGTACAATGCCATTTGTTCCAGTAGTAATCCAGTCTAAATATAAATAATACAAAATACTCAGTTTTGAAGCCCAAAATCCTGGTATGTCATGTAATTTTATTCCCTTATGTACAAACAAACACATTCCAATCATACGAAATCTTGTCAAACAAACCGTTTTGCCTTTTTGTCCATTTTGTGAGTGGCTTTCGTCTCAAAAATTATTTGACCAATAAAACTTTATAGAAACTGAAGGTGTATATATAGAGAGGGTTTCACAGCATGTGTGAGTGGAGTTCTCAGTCGCTCTCACTACAATAATGAAGCGGCATCATCAGAGCTCATCATGACGCACTGGATCACTGCTGGGCTGAATAAAAACCCCCTCCATCACCTTCCAGTAGTTATGCTGATTGGGTGAAGGCATTCCATGGACCTCACGCTGGCCTCTGATTGGCTGACCATACTGCTCTCCGGTTACACTGAGGAAAACATCGGTGCCGACATGTTTGAATCGCACCGCGTCATCACGTTCCCAGTATGTTGCACTGCACTGCACACTCCATACGTCTAAATCATCTCCTTCTCCATTTTCACCAAACGCACTCACTTCCTGCAAACATAAAACAAATCAGCATGATGATATCATTCAAATCCGGCCCGTTACAGTCACCAGAACATGAAGGGTAAGACAGAAGAGGACCTACTTGGTGGTTAGACAGTGGGGAGCTGAAGTGATGTGAGTGTAGGTTGCGTCCGGTCTTCATGTGTGTAATCCGGATGGCCTGTCCGCATCGAATAGGCTCCCCTCGCTGACAAACTTTGTCTGGTTTCCCACGGATACGCCAGTAGCTGTTGGCATCATCGGCCGAATCCACACCGGTTACTGATTGCTGGCCACTTCCTGCAGGATATCATGCAAACAATGTTTAATTTCAGCATATATCATCTTCAACCTCATATTCATTTACTACTGTATTTATATAGTACTCTAAAATATTCAAAGAATATCATAATACCTTAATAGCCCATAGTACAATATATATATATATATATATATGTAAATAATGATTTAATATTGTTATAATTAGTCATATTAATAGCATCATATCAAAAATCAATATGTGTAAATAATGATTTAATATTGTTATAATTAGTCATATTAATAGCATCATATCAAAAATCAATTATACAAACATTTTTCCTAAAGAACTGCTAAAATATCTGGTTATTATTATTATCATTTATTTTCTTATGTGTTCTGGGTATTATTTTGTTTCTTCTGAAGTTCTTTTGGTCATTTAAACACAGACAATTACACAACAATTTTACCTAAACAACTGCTAAAACATCTAGATTCATTTAGTGAAATATCAATTTATCATCATCACTATTTTGGTCTACTTCTGTATAGACACATATAGATGATTAAACAAATATTTTAACTAAGCAATACCTTAAAAATCTGGATGACCAAGTTAAATATCACTTATCAATATTACGTTATTATTAGTTGCAGTGATTTCTATTATATATATATATTATTTTATTTAGGCTGGAATTATTTTGGTCAGTTTTTGTGTAGATATACAGATAATTGTACAAACATGTTTTGTTTGTACAATTATCTGTATATCTACACAAAAACTGACCAAAATAATTCCAGCCTAAATAAAATAATATATATATATAATAGAAATCACTGCAACTAATAATAACGTAATATTGATAAGTGATATTTAAGTTAAAATATACAAGTTAAATATAATTTTGTTATTATCAATAAAAATGATAACAACTATTCAGGGTTATTTTGGTCAGTTTCTGTATAGATATACATATATTCACATACTTGAATGTCTATTGTTAGACACAGATACAGTTCATTTTACAGATATTAGTAATAAATGTTAATCAAAATTCTAAAACATGCAAAAATGAAAAGCAAACACACACACACACACACACACACACACACACACACACACACATATACATATATATATATATATATATATATATATATATATATATATATATATATATAACAAAACCATGTAAGGAATTCACGCCACTCGAATGAATACCACAAGTATTACCATTTTACATTTTGTAGTGCACCTGTCATGATTCCTTGGATCGTTCAGGTAAACATAATACATCCTAACCAACAGAAATTAAGCCCCCGGGAATGAATGAGAGTCTATAATTGGCTAACGGACAGATAAATACTTTACTGTTTAGAAATATCACCAGTTGTTAGCTTCTTGGCTAATGCATGAATGCACCAGCTGCTACGACACAATGTTTTCAATATAAATCCATCAAAGACTACAATCGAAGATTAATCTGATTAATTAAACAACAGCATTCTCTGAGAGCTTCGCTGATCAAATTGCTATAGTTTATAGATTATAGTTAATGTCACGTCACTCTACCTGATCCGTATTTGACATCATGCGAGTGCAGTCTGACGCTGTGCCGAGTGTTCATCAGTTTGACCAGAGAGCCACACGTCACATAGCTGGAGTCCAGATCACGAGCGCCGCACCGGGCACACATCAAACACACTAAAACCAAATCCACAAAGACAGATATAATTCGAAATGGTCCCATTGTTACAGCTCGCGTCTGTGTACATCACAGAAAGATGGATACGGAGAGCCCCATTCAAACGCGGACACACTTTCTAGCCAATCGCATCATGACAAGTCCGAATCCAAGGAAGTGATCCACGCGCACACACGGAAAGCAGTGATTGGACGAGGACGCTGTGATGTCACGTCATGTTAATGAACGTCTATATGTGTGTGTGTGTGTGTGTGTGTGTGTGTATTACGTTAATAAAAAAATGTATTAAAAAAACATGAACGAACAAACACAAAATTATCAAACAGTAAATCAAACCACTGTTTTTTCACTGTTTTTTCACTGTTTTTTTTAATTTATTTTTTATTAAAATTAATTGCATAACATTTCAGTATATTTACATGGCAACCTGCACAGTTCAACCTTCGGTTAAAATCGTCCTCATATTTACTTTATTTATTTACCTTATTTATTATGTTTACCGTATTTAATTTATTTATTATTTTCACTTTATAATTTCCTTTTGATTAGCCAAGAAAGTGTAGTGCTAATTTAACACTTCTTTTGAAACTAACAAAGTAGAGGGAAATTGGACTTTAGCCTCTAAACGCCATAAATAGATACTGAGAAATAGTGACAACATTACATGTGACAGCTTGCCCAGGCCTCCACTATAACTTAATAAAGAATTAATGTTAACTTAGTGTTTCTCACTACTATTTGTAGCATTCTTTCATCGGGAGCAGCTTATGCAGGATGATGCATTCCTGTGTTTAACAAATGCTGATATATATATATATATATATATATATATATATATATATAGCAGAACAAGACATGCTTCTGGGGTTAAATAGTTTTAAAGGGAATGTATCAAATTTCTAAATGACATTAAATACCACTGTTTCCAGTAAACTGTGATGCTACAGTGTTATTCTAACACATAATGTAAGTGATGCCAGGCATATTATTGCTACTTCAGTGGCTGAAGTTGAAAAAACTTGAACATGTGCAAACAAAGATCATAAACATGATACTCTATGATGTTTTCCTTATTCCTAAACGAGGTTATGTGTCTTGGGAAAACATTCAGTAGCCTCAATAGACACGTAAGCAAAGTCACACCTGCTGCCAGAAGTCTGTGTACAAGGATAACATTCAGCTTAAATTCATAACATTGACAACAGCAAAATCATGGTTCTGGTGAGTATGCCTATAACCTTGTTTATTATTATTGTTTATTAATTATTATCTGATTAAAAATTCTATAAATGTTTATAACTTGTATCTATAACTTTTCTAAAACACCACACTGTAATCATTTCATTCAGTCTCTATTATTCCTAAAGTGTTTAGAAGCATATACTGTGTTTTTGCTTGCCAACATCTTTGAAAAAAAATCTAATTAATCATTTTATTAACAAATAAGAACACGATTCGATGGTATGCACTGATCATCTGGTATAAATATCTATATTTTTTCAATAAATAAAAACATCAAATATCCACTTAAAACATATATTTATAATTTAAAAATAGACTTTGACATAAATCAGGAAGAGAAACGTCTCATTTGTAAGTCGCTTTGTAATGTAAATGGAATGTAAGAAACTTTAAAATGGAATAGGCCTGTTTGTACATGTTTGTACATTCACATCCAGTAGAGGGCGCTACAACTCCGGAAAAGGAAATTGCAGTAATGTCATTGCCTTCAGTCATTCTATCCGCATAGTTGGTTACAATGTAATAAGAAACAATGTCAAAAACCTCGCTATAAAATGGGTAAGCGATTACTACATTATTACTGCTGACTAGGAGTATATCACAAAAAAGAATTAGTAAGACATCTTTGTGTTTCTTAATAATAGATCAAGCGGAGTAAATATATAACCGCTATGTTATCGAGCTGATTGTATAAAATATGTGATGGACAGAGAGTGGCAGCTGCTCATGTTTTATTAACGAGCCGGTGATTTCGCGGGAAGCGGCTCAGAATCGCGTTTCCTGTTGTGTGGATGACACTTTTCTGTCTGTCTTCATATTGATTTATTTTTTATTTTTAATATATAAATGAATTACAGCAAAGTTAGAAATGTTTATCTTAACAATTAGACGCAGTACTAAACAATTGACCTTTTTAATAAAATAGAGTTTAATAAATAGAGATGTTATGTTAGTAAATATATGGTAATAAAATATTTAAATAATCTATTTTCTAATTTTATCAATTTTGCATTAATAAAATGTAATAAAATGTATAACATGTAGTCTAATGATCCTTAAGTAATTATTAAGTCAAAATAGAATTAATTAAAATTCTGGTCAGCATAAAAATAAACATTATTAATAAATCAGCAATTATTTTTTAGGGAGGAAAGGCTTAGCTTCACAATTAGATCTACAGCCTAAAACAAAGATGAAAAAAGTGCCTTTTTAAGATAAGGTAAATCTTCATATAATGCCATAATTAGCATGAATTATTATTATTTATAATGATTCGTATTTTGTAGTGGAGTCTAAAGATCCTCATTATCTAAAAACAGGAAAAAAAAATAAAAAAAAATAACCAGTATTAATCCAAAAAAAAAAAAAAAAGAAAAGAAAAAAGCTATGGGTCAACCTCTAATCTAGTATTTTTGTCTTTCATCAGCAGGGCGAGGAGAAGATGCCTCAACCCAAGGTGAAGCTGGTGGTGACAGGAGATGATTTTGGGTACTGCGAGAGAAGAAATCAAGGGATTGTGGACTGCTTTAAAGCTGGTGGGATCTCTAACGTCTCTCTTCTGGTCAATGCAGTCTCAGCGGAGCACGCGGCAGACCTGGCCAAAAGGTACCAGAGCTGATTTTCTAACTACTTTTAATTTCATGCACAAATTTGATATCAAAGCTTGAGTGTCTTACATTTAAACATACTGTTTCAACACCCTCCCGTATGAAATGTAAGCCTTTTGAAACCTATTGCCAAAGATAAGACAAGGCCTAACTCTTTGCTAAGAAAAATAATAATAATTTAGTTAAACATGATTTACTAAAATAACAATAAAAAATTGACATAATAATAATAAAAAAAGAAAATCCAGAAACACAAAATAAAATGACTTAATCACAGTAAATAAAAAAATCTGATTTAAATTAGTACTAAAATCTCTAATAGTATCTCAGTGATATTAAAATAACAGTGCTTCTCACACACAGGAATCACATCCCCATTGGGCTCCATGCGAATCTTTCAGAGGGTCTTCCAGTGTCTCGGGATCTAAAGGGCTCCACGCTCCTCAACAAGGATGGATTCTTCCATGGCAAGATGGGCTTCCGGGAAGTTTTGCAGTGTGGTCATCTCAAGATGTCAGAGGTACACAGGAACACACACTCATAAAGACCAACAGAAAGTCACACGGGAGTGAATTCAAACCATAAAGCGTGTTTACATCACACTGTATAGGACTGTATTCATGTTATATGTGACCCTGGACCACAAAACCAGCCATAAGGGTACATTTTTAGAAATTGAGATTTATACATCAGATGAAAACTGAATAAATAAATAATTTATGTATGGTTTATTAGGATCTGACAATATTTGGCAGGGATACTAATATTTGAAAATCTGGAATTTGAGGGAGCAAAAAAAAATCAAATACTGAGAAAATCACCTTTAAAGATGTCTAAATGAAGGTCTTAGCAATGCATATTACTAATCAAAAATTAAGTTTGAATATATTTACAGTAGAAAATGTACAAAATATCTTCATGGAACATGATCTTTACTTAATATCGTAATGATTTTGGCATTCAAATTTTGACCCATACAATGTATTGTTGGACATTGCTACAAATATGACTTAAGACTGTTTTTTTGTGCTCCAGGGCCACATATATAGTAGTGTCAAAGGTTGCTTAAAGTAGAACATGAAAGGATTTTATTATCTTGCTTATAAGAGGGGATATGACATTATGTACTGCATTATCTGCAGCTGGTAAAATACATACCATTGTATAAATCCTCTAAATTAGAAAGAGTGACAACCAGGTGAATGGTGTTATGCACATACTTTACTAAAATGAAAAGTGTAAAGGTGTTGTATCTGATTTTTTGTTACATTTTGTTTGAAGTTCACTGTTAGTCAAGAGTGTTTTCACTAAAAGCAGATTTTACGTAACCATTTTTACCTTTTTCTTCTTTCTTTTATTAGAATTAAAAATGTAAAGGGGTTGTATCATAATTGTTCTCTTTTTCTTTTAACACACTAATTTTAGTTGAGTGTTTACACCAAAAACAGATCCAATATACTTTTACATAACGATTTTCCACCATCTCTCGAACCCTTTTTTTTTTTTTTATAAGTTGTTTAATAAAGCTTAGTTTCACTATATGGTCTTCATGGACTGTGGAGGAAGTTTTCATTGTTTTTGTTTTAAATTAACCTCTTTTATTTGCAAAGATCAAGAAGTAGTTTTCATTATGTGACTTCTTTAAATACATTGTATGAAACCTTTTTAAAGTTGTAGACTTCAGAACTAAGCACAGCGAACAGGTTTGTCTGGTTCTGTCATGCTGTTTGCTTAAGTTGTGTTTTCTGTTTAAAAGGTGGAGGCAGAGCTCAGAGCCCAGGTAAATCGATTTTGTGAACTTATTGGCCACGAACCCTATCATATGGACGGCCACCAGCATGTGCACGTGGTGCCAGGTAACAGTGGGTTCTTTTGAACGCGCCTTTTCACCAAATAACCAACAATTCATGTGCACTACTGTTCAAAAGTTTTTTATTGGGAAATAATTTGTAAAAATGTTTTTGATATCACTCACTAACGAAGGCTGTGTTTATGTAACCAAACTACTGTTAATATTGTGAAATATTATTACAATTTAAAATGTTTTCAATTTTAATATATATATTAAAATGTAATTTATTCCTGTGATGCAAAGCAGAATCACATGATCCTGCAGAAATCTGTCTAATATGCTGATACATTACACTCACCCATATACTCAAGAAACATTTATTATAATAACAATGTTAGAAATTAGTTGTGCTGCTTAATATGTTTGTGAACTATGATTCTATTATTAATAGAAAGTTCAAAATAACAGCATTTTTTGCAACATTATATATGTCTTCGCTGTTACTTTTGATCAATTTAATCTATTCTTGCTGAATAAAAATAATAGTATCTTTCAAAAAAAGATTCCTTTTTACCATGCATTTCAGAGGTGCGAGAGGTGTTCGCCCAGGTTCTCTCCGATTTTGGGATCACCTACACACGGGTCCCCATAGAACCCGGTCTTAAATTTTGCACCTTCCTCCCGCCACATCTGCGAGACTTCAATGCACAGGTTGAAAAAGATGCCCTTGAATCTATGGAGGTCTTTCATCGCTATGGAATTAGGTTTGTGAAGCAACATTTTAAATGATCAGCACCTGGTTGACAAGTAGAACGTTTTTACAAAATGTTAAAATATTGACTTCATTTACAATGTCATGTGTACTCATCAGAGCAGGTTTAGTTACATTTGAATGGTCTATAAATATGAATTCTGTCCTTAAAATACATTAGGTGCAGTATGTACACAACATGCATTAAATGTATTTTCCATTTTTGCTTGATGAAATACTTGTTTTGTATGTCCTCTCAGATGGCCTGATGTATACCTGGGCCTGAGCACCATGGGTAAAAACATGTCTGTCCCCAACCTGAAACGTGCTTTGGGCTTCACGCTGGACACTTCACTAGATGATGCTGTGTCCTCTTCATTGATACAGTGCAATGATGCTGTGACTGACTCCTATCGTCCGGTTACAGCAGAGCTTATGGTGCATCCAGGATATCCGAGTCAGCCTCACCAGGGCGGATGTGGAGAAGGACCAGATGACTTCTCACAGTCTGCAGACCGACTACATGAGCTTAACACTTTGAGTGACCCTTTTGTTCTTAACTACTACAGGCAACAGGGGATCCACCTCTGCGCCTTTAAAGACTTTTAAACCCTTAGGCCAGAGTATTTAAGGTTTGGCACACTGAATGTCTTCTGCTTTAAGGAAACAATATCTTACCCAAGCCAAGCACTTATATGACTAATTGAGGTATGGGTTAAGGCAGAAAATCAGAATTCGAAAGCCCATATAAAATGTGTTTTGAAGCTGCTTCTTCAAGAAGAGCTTAAACAACTGAATTATACTTATTCTTCAACAGGAACACAAGATACGATTAGATTGACCTCTTTTTAAATTTCTCAACTAGACTTTTTATTTAAATTTTAATGCAGCTAGCCATTTCAACACAGAGAGCTGTATCCTTATACTAGGAAACTGCAATTTTATCTGGACTTGTTTCTAAAAATGTTGCCTCATTTGTGCAAGTTTCTCTAAA
The DNA here is from genome assembly GCF_003368295.1 of Carassius auratus. NCBI lineage: Eukaryota > Metazoa > Chordata > Actinopteri > Cypriniformes > Cyprinidae > Carassius > Carassius auratus. The sequence goes on along the minus strand of NC_039247.1, from coordinate 5,233,976 downwards.
AAGCCATATATTAATATTGTATAGAACTGTAAAATCCAACAACAACGCCATATTTAAGACTTTATCGTACTAGATGAAGATTTGAACTCAACTGAACATGTAGCAATTACTTTATTTAAAAATCAAAGGTATTTTTGGGTACAATGTTTTTAATGAATATATTTATTATTTTTTTATGAACCTGAAAAAAAAACAAAAACAAAAAAAACCTACTCTGGATTTCTTTCTGAAATGTAAAAATAACTTTGGAACAAGTATTACGATGGTTGAAGTGATTTAAGTTTAAAAAAATTATTAGATAATTATTATACGAGCACAGCAAATTTGCTGCCCAATATTTTGTGTGTAAAATAGGCCTACTAGTAAACACTTGTAACGATATTCAAACCGAACCAAAAAACACGTAGGCCAAAAGTCGGCCTACACCAATCACAGTATGTACCACGATACTCTCTTGATATCCCACCCCCTGCGTATGTTTTGGCACATATAACCATAAGTAATGTTGTCCAATGACTTGTTCGCATTATTTTTTTTTTAAGGGAATACCTTTTTGGTGAACTTTACAAAGCAACTAATTTTAAAAAGTCATGTGTTAATGCATTAATTAACATGGACCGAGAGCAATTATTACTATTATGAAGTTAAAAGTGAATCTTGTGTTCTTTAGCATTGCTGGTGTCATGCCATGAGCTCTACCCCCACAGCAAACAGAACCGAACCATGGATCCAAAACCATGATATGAACCGCATTGGTATATCGTTACACCTCTAGTAAACACTAGAACATGCTTAAACCAACCAGTTGCATCATAGGAGTACATTTGTACACGGAGCACCCATCCTATTGAAACATTCATTCAGAACTAGGTCAAAATAGCCTTTATTTGGAGAGTTCACCGTTTTGTCACATATTAGGTTTGACCGGTTTATAACCTGTATGTTAAATTCAGGCTATTATGACATTTCAGAATAAGCTGCAATTGAAGCAACAGTTTGGGGTTTAAGTAGTAGTCCTCATAAATATATTACTAATGCTAATATATTAAGGTTTAAAAATTAAAAAAATCACTAAATGTTCAAGCTCAGATTTGATTCCACACACAAATCCATAATGCGGTTTTAAAACAGGGAATTCCAGAAAAGCAACTGGATTGGTTCATTTTAATATGAAAACTCTAATCAAAAGTGAATTTAGCCAATGTTTGAGTATGCCTGGTCGTCCTTTTTTTTTTTTTTTTTTTTTTTGGTACACAGTGTGGAGCATTTTTAAAGTCTGATACTGGATGAAAATAAATTTTCAACAATAGATGAAAACACTGGGGCTTATTTGAGGCGTGTTTGCAAGAGACTTCACCCAAATCCATAAGCAAATATTACTGAAATATCTCGAACTAGAGAAAGCCCGCAGAACCTCTTTGCATCATAAAGAGTGGAGTAAAATACCACTTAAGATGCATTTTGAAAGTTTAAAATGATATACTTCATAAAGAAACTGTAGAGAATGTTCTAGAAAACTCACGGTCAACTACTGCGTTTATTCTGTGTCGGGAGAAAATGGGAATAATAATTCTCAGTAGCATACATCTCTGTAAATCTAGGGGCGGTTTCCATGATGAAACCCAAATAATCAACAATATACAAGAATTTCCTATGAAACATGTTAAAAGAGATGTTTAAAATTAGCCATCATGGAATTTACGTTCACTCACACAAAGAGCATTGTTTTCATTCTTCCCATTTTCATTTGTGAAACAAATATATTTTATACAAATATCTGCTCCTAAGCCACCTTTGTTACTGACTTTACAGTGGTTTTTGCCAATTCGAGGCTTGGTAAAGGGCTGAAAGTAGCCTGTCCTTTAGACATCCCGTGCAACCCAACAAGTGCAGTTAAAATAAAAAGGTTATATGAAATAATCTGTCACTGTCGTCGAAATCCTCCAGCTCTGTAACCTCAATTTCTCCTTAATATCTCCTTTTTGTTTTGTAGAAATCAAAGAGCACAAATGTAAGAAGAGGGAACAACAACAACAACAACATAATATACATGATAAATAACAATCCATCTTTGTTTTAAATGAACTGTCACTTCCAAAAGTAATTTCTGAAAGTTTTGTGTAATAATGCAATGATTCATTTTCTCATTACAAAAGGGTTAAACAGCATTCGTCAATGAAACGCCCTGTACAATTTTTCCAACTTCTTTTTTCTTAAGTTAGCCTCTAACCAAATTTTGATGCTTTCAAACTTGAGAAAGAAAAATAAACAAGTTAGTAAGGGCCTCAAGCTAACACCAGAAACTCAGATCGGATGTCCTCGCGGCGTCCTGCTTCAAGACGGAGGCTGCAGCTGCGCTGTACTTCTCCAGCTCGACTAGAGTGACACGTGGAAAGGAGAGGAGAAGGAGGGAAAGCGGGCAGGAGGGAGGGATAGAGGATATGGTTTGGGAGTCGGGAGGAAGGTAGTAGAGCGAGGGGAAGAGGATCAGAGGAGTAGGAGGGGTCTGGGGCTACACACTTGTCTTGTATTGTTAGTCCACTGGCCGCTTTTCGCCGTGTTTCTTTGTAAACTCTTCTGCATTCTTAAAGAATTTTTTACGGTCTTTTGAGTATTCTTCTGCTAGGTCGGCCCTCAGAGGGTGTTCTGGCTGTGGGTCATTCACCAGGGCAATGAGCGACTGAATTACTGTGAGAAGAAAGGGAAAAGAATGCACATTAACATTGGTTACAACAACAACAAAAAAAGTATTTATTAACTATTTTATATATACACACACATATACTGTTCTTAAAACAGTTGATTAATTTTTTTTTCTTATAGTTCTAAAACTCTTTTAAGATTTAAACTCTATAGTTTAGTGAGAGAACTATATAGAGAACTATAATATAATATGGATTATTAGTTTATCCCCCTATTTTAATTTTAAAGTTTTAGTTATTGTGTGTTGTCTTTTTGTCAATTTAGTGGTTTTATTACATATTCTTTTTACATTTTTGTTTTCATTAATTTACTTTAATTTTAAATAAATCTTTATTTCAGTTATTTTAGTACATTAAGAGAAATGTTGCACTGGCAACTAGCGGAGTGAAAATATTATGTTTTATTTCAGTTAACATTTGTTTTATTTTAAGTAATAAAAATTGTGTTTTTACACACTGTAAAAAAGTGTTTTTACAATTTTAGTAAAATATAATAACCCTCGCCTTCATATTTATGAATAATCTTTAGTATCATATCATATTTAGTATCAATTAGATACTATTGTAGTTTTTATTAGTAAGAAGTAAATGACCATCATCTTTATAAAACAAAAAACAAACAGAAAAAAAAAGATTAATCAAAATAAACCTGAATAAAAAAAATTTAAGATGTTGCCTACTATATAAATAGATGCACAATAAATACAAACATCCTCACAAAGCATTTGTTCGTGATTTCATGGTGTGTTTCTCCACCAGGATCAACCGAGCTTTAGCAGGCTGACTCATGTGGCAGTTTCAGGCATACTGCAACAACTGCAGCGCATCTCACCTTGGTCAGTTTTGGTGGCTGGTTTCCAGTTCTCTGCACTAATGACAGGCAGGCAGACCTGTCCCTTCTCGTCAATGTTGGGGTGGTAGATCTTCGTTTTGAACGTGATCTTGGGTGGTTTGAAAGGGTATTCTGCAGGGAAAATGATCTCGATCCTGAACGCCCCTTTATCGTATGGAGGGTTGTCCTGTGGGAGAATAAGGTAAATGAGGTGAGCCCAGCTCAGTCTATAATGTACATGATTACAAAAATAAATAAATGATGAAATCAGGACAGAAGTCTGAATGCATGAGGTATAAGAACACATAAAGCTGATGCATTGATATAGTGTAGGTCTAAATGCAGTCTAGCTTTAAAGTCCACAAGAAATCAGCTCAAAATTAAAATTCAAGCAATGTACAGAGGTGCCCAAATTGTTTACTACAAAGTGCTTGAATGAAAGCTGTCGACTGAAAGTAAATGTTGCACTTTATTCGACAGCAATGTTTTAAAACAACTATGGAAAAAATCACCTGTTCTCTATATTTGCAAAATTGCTAATTAATTTTAAAATGTAGAAAAAAAAAGATATCCTAAAGCTGTTAAAACATACCATTTCTTGTCATTATACTTTACACATATGCAAATCACATGTAAACAATTCATAAAAAGATGTATGAGCATTTACTAAACACCTACTGGAACAATGAGGCCTTGCCATGTCAATATGTTTGATTCATCAACTTGAATGTTACGGAAGTTTTTCATCCCAGATTTGCGGATTTCTTCAAGCTCCTGATAAAAAGGGTTAGAAACAAGGATGCATTAGACACTATTACTGGGTTCGCAACTTCTGCTAATCAAATAGAAACGTTGAGATATAGAGATATTATGCTAAGACAGTCTCTCCTAATCTCACAATGGCCATTAATTAGGCAACAAACAAAGCACAAACAAGTAACAGTTAACATCATAGGCCAAGACCTCCTATGTATGTTTATCATGGACAAGACATCATTCCCAAATGTAATGTGAGCCAGGTCTTGACCTAAGGAGTTGGAGAAATGATCCCCTGCTCAGCAGCTTACTGTAAATAACTGACCTGAAGTACAAGCGTGCGTGCATTAACAACAACAACAAACCACACCTTAAATATCTGAAGTGTAAGCAGCTTCATATTCAATAATTGCCCTAACATGTGCGGTTTACGAATAATATTTAGTCTTACATAGGAACTATGCAACTAATTTGATTATTCTGTCAATTATTCATTTTATTAATCAGATTAAAAAAATTAAAAGTTAATATAATAATTTTATAATCAAATTTGTTGACTACTTATTGCAATAAGTCAAATCAAACATCAGCAACTACATGTTCACTGTAGTATAGTAAAGGGGTGTTTTAGTGCCCTGTAAGAATAACCCATTTCCTTCAATCTCCACTGAGAGCTGTCTGACATTTACAGCCATTCTTATCAAACAAGGAAGTAAACTCCTTAAAATGAACACTGTGACATACAATATGTCCACTAACTGTACATAAACACCCTAAAACCTAAAATATACGACAGTTCAGAGAAGCTAAGCTACAAAAAGCATTGGTCAGACACATCTAACGTTAGGTGTCTAAACCCAGGTTATTCATGAGTTGTGAATGAAGAGACTTCGACAAGACGGAAGTTTAGAAAAACGAAAGCTTGTTGAAGACATACTTACGGTTTCGTTTTATTATTATTTTTTATCAAGGGCGTAACTACAGCTAATCACCTGAAACTAACGAAACCGTTTAAGTAGTACTCTACTTATTTGTTTTATTTAAAGCTTAAAATGTAAAAATAAATGCGTATATTTCATAGATGCGGCTGGTTTGGTTCGTTGGGGTCATAGCTAACGTCATTGCAGCGGGGATGAAACAACATTATTCGCTTAAAAACATCGATTAGTTATTGTAACAGTCGATTAATTTATAGTTTTTGTATTCCGATTTGTTTGAATCAACCGAATCCGCTGTGACGGAACTCGTCGTATTATACTCCTGTACGTTAAAGTAGATTTCTGTCATTTACTCTGTGTCAACGAAATATAAAACACTGCAGCCTACTGTAACGTGTCCTTTGACCATGTATCTCTCCGATCTGGACCCAAAAACCCTGTTCAAGCGTCCCGCGGCCTCCACCGGCGCTTTATCTCCTTCATGTTTGGAAACGCGAAGCTAGCCGAGTCATCGAGAGAGTGAGAACTGCTCGAACCAACGCCTATATAGCACTAGCGAACGATCAAATCGCCTTTTCTAGGAGCTAAACTTTATGTTTAAACCCTCATCGCGTCGTCGTGTGTGGTTTTTCTTTTTGCGATATAAAAAGTATACGGTTTGGACGTCTACCTTGTGTAGTCTCCTGCTCGCCGCCATCTTGAATCTTTCAACTACTACCAGAATGCACCGCGCGGCGCACATATGAGCTCGTCCGCGTTCTTAAAACTTCGGATGATCTGGGATCAGATTTAATATTCGCGCGCAACCGACGCAACAGGCGAAACGGGAGCGCGTACAATGATCTCAGGTCAGAGCCCTTGGGTACTTTCCATTACAAAACGAAACAAAAATGCCACTGTGAATGGAATTGATTCTCCCTTGATTAATCAAAACATAATTTAATTAGCCTTTATTTTTTAACGTTACGTATCTCGAAAATGTATTAACCTAAATTAACGACTAAATATAACGGTTTCAGTAAACTTCGGAATGTAGGTGTGCCCATAGCATGCAATAAACGTCCTTGGCAAAAAGTAAGTGAGTCTTCCGGATTTCTGTTTCCGTACTAGTTATAATAACCACACGATGTCACTCCAGAGTAAGGAATAATGCTTACTGTTAAGTGGATATTTGATGCAGATATTTATGTAATTTAAGAGTAATCCATCATTAAGCATTTTTAAGTTAAATATAAGAGAACAATAGGGGCCTTTTTCACTGGAGGAACTGTTGGGTTATGGACTTTTATTTTTGTCAGAAGTGCCGGTTTGAAGTTAAAACTCCTTAATAATGAATCTGAAATGGGTCTCAGAGGGTTTCTGCTCAGAGGGAACATGATTGCTAACAAGCACATCGTATACTTTGGAAAGAAATCAACTGGTCTATTATCTCCAGATAGAATAACTAAAATGAATGCGCTTGCCATAACGCCTGTGGACCTCTTGAATGAAACATGAGCGCAATGGATTTCTATGTTAAGTCCTATTTAACTATGTAAAAAAAGTCTTAAGTAATTGCATTAAATGTAAACTATAAAACATTTTCTTTTAATTTTAAATAGCATCCAGTTAGATGTATGGAAACATTACATTGAGTTTGCACTTAAGTATTTTTTTTTTAAAGTACATTCTTTTCATACTAAAGTGCATTTCTTTTTTTACAAGGTTACCGTCACTGTACTGTCCCAATCAAACAACAACTCAAACCAGCCTTAGATGGTTTATTGGTCTCCACACCTGGTGAGCATTTCCCAAAAGCATTGTGTGGGCTGTTTGTGTGCTTTTGAAATTGTTTATGCATTTGGGGTTTTGTCAGTTTGTTTATTTGTTTAATCTTTTCTCGTCACAGGAGCCCATACTACATCGCCATGCTTCCAGATATAAAGTGGACTTGCATGCTCCCGTGGTTTCCTGTAAACCACATGACTGAAACAACTTGTTCAGACTTGCTTCCCCTCCAGCAATTTCAGGTAAAGATGGGACGTTACAGATGGGAAGCACTAACTGTCTTGTTCCCACTTTTGCTGTATTTAGCTTTCAAAAATCTTCACTGGCTTTACTTAATACATTAATCCATGATTATTATGTCAAACTAATGCTTTACATTTCAAGGTGAGGCACTTTAGTAAAAGACTTTGACGTGAATGACTCTGATAACAGGCATAAACACAAGTATGCAATTGCATAGAAAAAAACTGTCAAAATACATAATTGATGCATATGATCTAACCTAAATATTGATAACAATAGCTGTATTTTCCCTTTATTGCATGACCTGCTTCATGCAGTTTTGGACTTGTAACTAGGTCAATTATTTCTTATACAGCTTAAAATCTTAAAGATGAGCTTCAGAGCACCATTGTAGCAAAGTAGGTTAGAGCTTCTTCTTCTTGTTGTTGTTCTTCCGCTCTGGAAGTCTATGGCTCCCCATTGAACCGCTTCTGGGAAAGTTATGAAATTTGGCACACTGATAGAGGACAGTCTCAACATTAACCACAACAAATTTGGTGTCTTTAATTCAAACTCTCTAGCGCCACCACTTGTCCAAATTTGCAGTCATGTTTATGCTAATAACTTTTGAACCATAAGGTCTAGAAGAAAAATCCTTTTCCCTCTGATTCCTAGGCTAATGCAGAGTTGAATGGACTCATTTGACTCTTTCGTCAAATTGGCTCAGATCATCTTCAGACCATGCTGGTAAAAAGTTATCAAAAGCTTTTTGATAGACCCATCAGTTCTCGAACACCGCACAAACAAATTTGACAAAAAGCTTGCCAAATCGGAGGTTATGTCTTTCCAATGTTTTGTTGTATTCAGACCAAACTTGGTGTGTGTTATGATAAACTTGACCTGACGTTACTTGCAGAGTTCTGCCTCAGTGCCACCTAGTGGTCTGGAGACTTGTCTAGTTAGATTTAGAGCAGCATACTGAGTGAAAAAATATAAAAAAATTTGTCAATTTGTTTTATATTTTATGAACGTATTGACCTGTCGCTTTTAAACTCTGTATGTGTCATCAGCACATTAAAAAACTCACTCAGAAATTGCTGGTAAAATTCACAAACAATCAGCAGAAACAGCAGTGTTTAAAAAAAAAAAACTAGTTGTGTTATATAACTTTCTCAAAACAATGTTGGGGCTCCCTGGAACACTTAAACTAGTTAAAAAAATATATTTTTATATATTTTGCCCACTAAATTTGTTTCACTCAACACCCTCTCTCATTTCCTTTGTTTTAAAATAATTTAAAATAAACATTTCATGCCTGAAGTTCAAGGCTTTCTCAACAAAATCAATATAGGGGTTTTCTATTGAACCTTTGTGGTTTGTAAGTGGTCATTGTTGGCTTTATTACTCTGAGATTACTGGAAGGTTTGCCACTTCCTCCGACATTGTGCAACTGAGAAACCAAGGGTATTTTCCCCCAATGAATGTACTTTTAAATTAATTGTTCTGCAGATAAAACTGCACATACATTTGTCCATTTTTGGGTTAATGCCTTAAGAATTTTTTACTTAACAAAAGTATTACCTGCTCTTGATCTTGTGAAATGTGTGATCGCATCATTGATTACTCTTGAAAAACTTAAAGATCAAGTAGACAACGAAAGAAAAATATCCAAACTTTTTCAGACTACTGTAGTTTGCACACACGCAGCCCACTGGTTCGGCTACATCATATAGTTTATCAGTAATAAGGAAAATCTGGCTCTGATCTTCAGTGGCACAAGACAGATTCTCAGATCTTTCTTTACTGCACATAGAGAACGATTTGACTGAAAAATATCAGAAGAGAAGAGATAGTAAAAGAAATATAGTGGCATCTACAGTTGCGGGTATACAGCTGTACCATGAGGAGATTTGCCCCAAAAACATTTCGCAGTTACTAGAGGCCTGTATGTCCAATGTTTTGTTGACTGAGCCAGCCATGCCATTAATTATGAATTTATCAGTCTTTTGCATGCAAAAGTCAAATTCTGCTTATTAATATTATGCCAAATATAAGCAGAAGATCAAGCTATATGCACTTTCATGACATCGGGTCAGCCTACAACAATTAATTTATTGGTTATTTTACTAATTGGAATACAATGAATTCATGACAATGTTTTACATTCAAGCTACCAATAAAATTTAAAGTGAAAAGTACTTTAAAAGCATCTGGAAAGCAATAAAGTAATATTTAAAGCTGTTTTTAAAGCATTTGCTGCATGGATAAAAAAATAGGCTAATAAATAATTCCTCATATCAGACACAAATTGTGTTGCAGCAAGTCTTAAGCAGTCTGTGGCACTTCTCAGGTGTTATGAGAGCCCAGGTTGCTCTGATAGTGGCCTTCAGCTTTTCTGCAGCTTTTCTTTGTGACGAGGTGGCCGAGTGGTTAAGGCGATGGACTGCTAATCCATTGTGCTCTGCACGCGTGGGTTCGAATCCCATCCTCGTCGTTCCTTGCTCTGCTCGTTCATCTGCTCTGCACATTGGGGAAGTCGTGGCCTAATGGTTAGAGGGTTGGACTCCCAATCGAAGGGTTGTGAGTTCTAATCTCGGGCCGGACGGAATTGTGGGTGGGGGTAGTGCATGTACAGTTCTCTCTCCACCTTCAATACCACGACTTAGGTGCCCTTGAGCAAGGCATCGAACCCCCAACTGCTCCCCGGGCGCCGCAGCATAAATGGCTGCCCACTGCTCCGGGTGTGTGCTCACAGTGTGTGTGTGTGTGTTCACTGCTCTGTGTGTGTGCATTTCGGATGGGTTAAATGCAGAGCAAAAATTCTGAGTATGGGTCACCATACTTGGCTGAATGTCACTTCACTTTCACTTTCACACTTTGCATTGTTGTGTCTGGCATATCGCATCTTCTTCTTTCCAGTACCCCACAGATTTTCTATGGGGTTAAGGTCAGGCGAGTTTGCTGGCCAATTAAGAACAGGAATACCATGGTCCTTAAACCAGGTACTGGAAGCTTTGGCACTGTGCGCAGGTGCCAAGTACTACTGGAAAATGAAATCTGCATCACCATAACGTTGCTCAGCAGCAGGAAGCATGAAGTGCTCTAAAACTTCCTAGGATACAGCTGCGTTGACCTTGGACCTCAGAAAACACAGTGGACCAACACCAGCAGATGACATGGCACCACAAACAATCACTGACTGTGGAAACTTTACACTGGACCTCAAGCAACGTGGATTGTGTGCCTCTCCTCTCTTCCTCCAGACTCTGGGACCCTGATTTCCAAAGGAAATTCAAAATTTACTTTCATCAGAGAACATAACTTTGGACAACTCAGCAGCAGTCCAGTCCTTTTGAAGCAAGACGCTTCTGACACTGTCTGCTGTTCTTTAAATAAATTTACGGAAGAGGGAGTTGAATGAGGTGGTGAGCAGACCAATGCTGCACAAAGTGACTTGAGCAGGTCACAGTTTGTTAGTGGGTGGAGGTAGTGGAAGGACCTGGGGATGTAGGAGCTTCCTGACAGCCTGATGAATGAAGCTGTCCTTCAGTCTGCTGGTCCTGACCTGGAACTGTGCACATTGCAGGTGCCACTCAGTTCATCAGGATGCTCTTGATGGTGGCTCCATAGAAGGTGCACATGGTGGGGGCCAGGGCTCTGGCTCTTCTCAGTTTGCAGAGGAAGCAGAGACGCTGCTGTGCTTTCTTGGCCAGTGCTGCTGTATTGTCAGTTCAGGAGAGGTCCTCTGTGATGTGCACACCCAGGAACTTTGTGCTACTCATAGTCACACTAGCAATCTGGTTAAAGTGCACTCTACTGAAGTCAACAACAATTTCCTTCATCTTCTCTATATTCAGAGAGAAACTGTTGTCACTGCACCGACCCAGCCAGGTGGCTCACCTTGCTCTTGTAGTTTTTCTCATCTCCGTTGCTAATGAGACCCACTACAGTTCTCCAGCTTCCTGTCATCCACATAATTAATGAAGAGGTTGGAGTTGTGTGACGGTGTGCAGTTGTGTGTCAGCAGATTGAAGAGGATGGGACTCAGCAGCACACATCCTTGGGGGTCCTCAGTGTTCAGTGTGATGATGCTGCATGTGTGCTGAGTGGACGGCAATGGCGATGGTGTCATCTGTCGAGCGGTTGGAACGATATGCAAACTGGAAGGGAGGTGGGGGGCAGACTTGATATGATGCATGACTAGCCGTTCAAAGCATTTCATGAGAATAGGAGTAAGTGCAACTGGATGGTAGTCACTGAAGCTGGATGGACGGCTTCTTCGGGACTGGAATGATGGTGGAAGCTTTGAAGCATGTTGGGACAACAGCCTCATCTCCAGCTCTAAATGCAGCGTTCCGCATCTTCAGGAGACCTCCCTTGTCAACCACGGCTTCTGGTTGGCCCAGAAAGTGACGGTCTTTGTGACTGTTGCATCATCAGTACACTTGTTGATGTAGGCAGTGACGGTCTCTGAGTACTCTTGGAGGTCTGTAGTGTTACTGTATGTGGCAGCCTGCTTAAACATTCCAGTCAGTGGTGTCAAAACAGTCTCGAAGTGCCTCTGCCTACCCTTCCGGCCAAAATTGTATTTTGTTTGTTTGATTTGGCGACTTTAACAAGTGGTCTGTATGCAGGCATCAGCATGACAGCAATGTGGTCTGAGGCACCAAGGTGGTGGAGGGGAAGGGCCTTGTAAGCTTATCTCTGTGTGGTGTAAACAAAGTCCAGAGTGTTGTTTCCCCATGTTTGAAAGTTTATGTGTTGGTGTATTTTCGGGAATACACTCTTTAAGTCTGCATGGTTGAAATCCCCAAGCATCAGGGTGGGCTGTCTGCTGCTCACTATTTCATGAGAATCTGCTGCTGGCTGCTTGGCTTGGTCCTTACATAAAAAAAACAAAAAAAACAATTACATTTAACAAACAAAATATGCTCAGAGCAATTATCCAAATTAACTTTCTAAAAAAAACAAAACGTAATATAATCACTTTTCCATTACATGTAAAACTGAACTATTTTAGTGAAATGACATACAGCCAAGTATGGTGACCCATACCCAGAATTCGTGCTCTGCATTTAACCCATCCAAAGTACACACACATGGAGCAGTGGGCAGCCATTTATGCTGCAGCACCTGGGGAGCAGTTTGGGGTACAGTGCCTTGTGCACAGACCCACACTGCACCAGCGCACCAACTACGAGGAAGCCGAGGACCAAACCGCCTCACATCGACGCCATTTCACCACCCAACCCTTAATAAAATCCACCATTCGGGGAACTTACCTTCATCCTCGAGTTGTGTCCTTCTTCACCCCGCCACAGCATCATTCATCTGTGAGCATGCTCTTGATATATGTATTTTACCATTTTGTTGAGTTTGAAACATGTGACACATTCATTCTGCTATCACTGATAAATTGGTCCCCCATAAAAAGAAAAAAGAAAAAAGATAATTACCTACAGGCGTACCTGGTCATCTACACTATTTGGAAAAAGAGGCAGCTTTTCTGTGATGGGTATGCTTTTAATTTTTTTATGTATTTTTAATGTTGAATAAATGTTATATAAATATATTAAATGTAGAACATATAAAAAAGTGTTTGTGGCTTGTCTGCCAGTGCACCCCAAGCATTAAAGTGAAACTCCACCTATGAGTACAATGCGCCAATATTTGCTCTATTGTGTTTCATGAATGAGGCCTTTTAACTGTTTTCTCATGCATGTGCTTTACATTAAGATATGATACCATTAGGGCAAAAACTGTAACCTTCCAGTGCAAATTACAGTTTACCTGTAAGATGCATGGTTTGCAATACCTATTATTTATAAGAGCAAAGAAAAATAGAGATGCAAATAAGTGATTGTAGTATAGTTATATGAAGTAAATTCCTCTGCAAAAAAAGAAAAAATGTAAAAATGTAAAATTTGGACCAAGTCAAAATTTTATTAATATTTAGCCTGTAATGGTGCATATTTTAAGTTAGATAGGTCAATGTAATTCCATTCAGTATTGATGGCTTCAAACAGATAGGAGTTAAAAAAAATATCTCCCAGTTAGTTGGAGTTTATGTGAGACCAAATATTCTTATTTGGTTCAAATCTGGACGCTGACCAGGCCAAAACACAAGCCTGATGGACTTGTTTTGAAGCCATGCCTTGGTTATCTTTGCAGCATTGGCAGGAGCATTTTCTTGTTGAAAAATAACATCCGATCGTTTTTTTTTTAGACAACAAATTTTCAATTGTGATAAGCCAGCTATTCTGCAGTATTCTTTTATGTTCCAAAGCATTATTTGACTATTGTGGTAGGTGCATTCAGATCTTCAAAGACACCGCTCTGCCTCTTCACCATGCAACTTTGTGTTTTATTGTGATGCATGTCTTTGATAGTTTGTTAAACAGAGATAGTGTGTTTTGCTTAATTCTTAATTGATCCCTTAACCTATGAATAAATCCATTAAAAGATTATATAGAAGTATAAGGAATTGAAAATCTTTTGATGCAGATGTGTTTTTATTTTTATTTTATTCTATTTCTTTATGTTTACTATAAAATCTCTAGCACTTTTTTGGTTCTTTCTAACATGAATATGATTGACATGAATAGACTATTGGCACGAATAGACTGTTGTTTTTGGAAAGCGACGGTAAATTAGAGCGGGAAAGGATAACATCGTGCCAAGTTATGCTTTTTAAAAAAAGAAACTGAGTTGTGCATAATTGGTTGGAGGGCTGTGCTTCTGAAAATCATCCAAATAATAATATCTTTACAATAGTTATGCTCTTTGTGTTGTTATGTGCTTCACGGAAAAGCACACACCCTTGAATCTGTGCCAAGCTTTCTGATACCAAAAGTCATTCAAACTATTCATTTTTAAGGTAATGACTTGTGTTGAAAAGGAAAGTTTGGAAAGGTCTAGAATAGATTATGCAAATTATTTCTGTCCCCGCTAAAGAGATTTTAGACAAATTCAGGGAAATTAATTTTGTCCATCAGTCAAATGGGTTTAAAAATGTTGAGCCCATTGAAAATCTGGGATTAAAAAATATAAAATGTGATTTAAAAATAAGCAGAATGTTTTGGTATATGAATCATTATAGATCAAATTATGACTAGCTAAATATACAGATAATTATGTCTATATAGGAATATGCAAAAACTAAGATATTGGAAAAAAAAATCAGTTCGCTCAAATTGTTAAACTGAAAAAAAAAACTAGTAATCTAGTAGCAGAAATCATATAAAATAATTTTTATAGTTTCTTTAGAGAAAAACGAAAGTTGTGTGCACCAAACCGTTATGCAATTTAAGAAAGACGTAAATATTTCTCTGAGAGTTCAGCAGAATTTGTGTGTCCGGTCGTTTATGAGCTGCGATAAATTGATGATCAGGTCATGCAGCCCTGCGGACAATTATACGGGAATAAGCGGGGAGAAAAGCCAGTAAAGAATGTGGGAATGATAAATAGTTTTGAAACTGATGCATTTACAAGATAGGGGTGGAGCAAGTACGGTAAGTCTTGGTGTGAAAGTGAAAGCTTGCTCATTTTTTGTGTATAAATACCTGCTCCTGATACCTGCATGTCACACCTGTGCACAATTGTCTGATGAGCTTGCAGCGATCAAACACAAAGACAAGAATGCAGACCACAGCAGTTACTCTCCTGGTCCTTACTGCAGTCCTCTGGGGCAACATAGAAGGTAAGAAAAAACTCATGGCATACATCTTGCAGCTTCTCAGAAGAATCCTGCAGAATTTCAAACTGAAACTTTTCCTCTGTTGAGAATTGGCTGCAGCTCAGATTGATTAAAGAAAGAAAGAGAAATGCTCTGCTTTCTCTTTGCTGGCTTGCTTTTCTCAAAGATTCAGTTATAATGTGGGAGCAAGTTCCCGTAAGTCAATAAATGCCCAGGAACAAGCCAAGTTTTGTTCTTGCATGGGGTCAAATGTGGATAGTAGAGGAGTTTCCTGTGAGAAGTGTTGCTTATGCTGTCCTTTCACTCTTAGCTTTTTCAGACACAGCTGTGGACTGCTGTCTGACTACCAAGGACACTCGCATTCCAATACAGATTGTTGCATCCTACTTTCACCAAACCACAGAGAGTGGCTGTCCCATTCCAGCTACTGTGTAAGTATCCAAGTATCCATGGTTCCATGAAAAACCTCTAACATCCATAAAATATAAACGGTTCTTTATACTGTTAAAAGGACCTTTAGATTAGTAAAATGCTCTTCCTATTTAAAAAAAGTATTATTTTTAAGAACTGTTCACTGAAAGGTTCTTTATGGCAACCGCCATAATAAAATAATTTTGACTTCATTGATTCTGAAATAGGATTAAATTAATGCATCTTTCTATCCCTATAGATTCATTACAAAAAAAGACAAGAAGCTGTGCTCTCCACCAGAGAAAAACTCCTGGATTTCCAAGATCATCACACACTTAGACAAGAAGAAAAACACTCCTCAGTAGGAACACAGGTATATATATATTAAAAAAAAACTTCCCCACTTCAAGCTTTTAGTTCTGCTCTCATTTCTCATCTCATAGACATCTTCAAGGCCAAATCAGACAATAAGCAGAAGTTGTGCAGTTCTGCTTCCTTGAAACCTTTTTCTGGCTAATGATAACAAAAACTGAATCTAGTTTTGTTTTCCTGCTTGACAGATGGGAGGCGTACATGATGACACTCTGCACTGAGCAACACTGAACTACACTGGAAATGACTACACTTAATCAGTAACTGTCACAGTGATTTTTAAAAGACATTTACAAAGTAATTTGTGAATCATGCAGATATAGGGAATGCATGATGGCCGAACTTTGTAAATGGTAAAAGCAGATATGCTATGTGTATATATTTGACTGTACTGTTTTACTGTAGCAATTATGAGTCTCACATTTGCATGAATTATCCTGTGAGCTGTGACTGTATTTTTAGCATACTTTGTGTGACTGTAATTTTTTAAGAATGTGAATAAATTTGCTTTGTTAAATCTCCCGTGCACTGAAATTATTTAATCTAAACTTAAGATTATAAAGCACACATGGATGCATGGATAAAAAGACATCTCTTATGCTCATCAAGGTTGCATTTATTTGGTCAATAAAATTTAGTACGAACATTAATTTTGTGTAACATGATTAGTATTTGAAATAACTGTTGTCTATATGAATATATATTTTAAAATGTAATTTATTCCTGTGATGCAAAGCTACAGTTTCAGTATCATTACTCCAGTCATCAGTGTGTCATGATCCTTCAGAAATCATTCTATAATGCTTAAAACACATTAATTATTAATATTGAAAACAGTTGTGCTGCTTAATATTTTTTAAGAGTTTTCTTTGATGAATAGAAAGCTTAAAGGAACAGCATTTATTTGAAATAAAACCTTTTTTAACCTTTTTTAAACCTTGCCCTCAGATGCTTGTGATGTCAAATGCTTGAGATAAGGTGATGATGGTCATTGACAAGCGGCACATGTGCAAAAGGTGTTTGCAACCTGAAATTGCATGGGAATTTCCTGACTTCTTCAAATTCACAATGGCAGTGCTGAATAGAAAGGCGTCTTTAAAACAATAATACTTTTAGATTTGCTCTTCATTCCCTAAGAGCTACACATTTAAGCATGCAATCAAACAATATATCAAACCCAATAAGCCAGTCTATCATTAAAGACATCAGACAGAACTTCTGCTTCTATATTAAAACCCAACATAATTTACTGTTTGCTTTCCAATCACACACACACACACAGTTGAATTCCCAGCTATGTATTGACAAGAATCATGAAATCGGTCTAACAGTTTGTCAGGTTTATCTGAACTGCTTCTTCATTCATAGCGA
The DNA here is from genome assembly GCF_003368295.1 of Carassius auratus. Classification (NCBI taxonomy): domain Eukaryota; kingdom Metazoa; phylum Chordata; class Actinopteri; order Cypriniformes; family Cyprinidae; genus Carassius; species Carassius auratus. The sequence continues at coordinate 5,216,909 of NC_039247.1, read as the reverse complement.
AACATCTGCCAGTCTGGTGGCCTTTGATTGCGAAAGTATGTGAGAGTTTCTATTTGGGTTTAAGCGGAGAAGAGAAAAAGAGCAAGGAACAGATACAAAGAATACTTTGTGCTGTAAATGTGTCCCTCCTTTTGTCCAGGCCACAACCTCTCTTTCAGCCTTTGCAGCCTTTGACTTTGTTTGTTTTTTTACAGGACAGGGGAGGGACTTTTACTTGTGTAAAAATGAAACTTAAGATTGTCCTATAAAGCAGGGTAGTGATGAAGCAGTGAGAGGACAGGGCTAGAGAAGTGACAGATATCTTCCAGCTGCTTCAGCAGGACAAACGCGACACTTGTTCCACCATTTCATCTCCAGTTGCCATGGCCTCAGCCCTTATCTCTGCCATGAGTCTGATCCTCGTTGCATTGGCATTCATTCTCTGCAGCAGTCCGGCAGGTAAGTCATGTTTTCTTCCTTCATCTTCATCTTTATCTGCTTCATGAATCCATGGAGGATGGGATTTATTTGTTCATTTATTTGTTCAGTTATTTCACTTATATGACAGAAGGTCATGGTTAGTAATCAGAGAAAAGAAAATCCCATCCATTTTTCAGAATGTTAAAATGCAAATATTATAAATATATTTATACATCATATTTTTTAAGCAAATTAATGTCATTTAATATAACAACTAATGATATACAATTAAATATAAATATTGACACTTGATTTACACTTGACTGTGTTTTTCTAACAAACTGAGACGTCTCTAGGGACAGACACAGGTGGTGCTAAACACTTGTTTTCTTGTACTTCCTTCTCTTGTCTCTCATCATTTTTTAATTTCTCTTTTGTCTCAATCTCTCTCAGAGGCTCAAGCTGACTTAGCATTGGACTGTTGCCTGACGGTTAGTCATAAAACCATCCCTAGACAAGTCCTCCTCTCTTACCGGAAGCAGCTGAGAGTTGACGGCTGCTCCCGAGATGCTGTTGTGTAAGTATATTATTCAAATGAAACGATTGGACTGAGACATGTGTGGGAGCCTTGGAGTGAATGAAACCATTTATGAGCACATTTTTAAACAAAGCAGATGTGAAAGGGCGCATTTAATGGGAAATGTCATTGTGCTTAACATACAATGCTAGGATTGTCTACTTTTTTGTCAAATAATGTGCAAAAATCTACTCTCTTTCAGATTCACCACCAGGAAAGGACTGAAACTTTGTGCCCCAACTGCAGAGAAGGAGCCATGGGTTAAAGAGACAATTAAATTTCTGGACACTAGGTTCAAGAAGTGCAAAGAAAACAAATTTAATGTATGTAATTCACCGTAGTTTTGTTTCCTCAGTCATGATTTTTATGTGATGACATAAGGCTGGTTGCACAACAAGTACATCACTGTTATTGCAGGAGCCGTGCTGCAGGTCACTTTCTCTTTTCTGGTTTTCATCTGACTCATGACAGTGTTTATATATAGTAAATCACAATTTGGATGTTAAGGTCTTACTCATGCAAAACCACAAACTATTAATGTGTAAAACCACAAGCCAAAACATCCTCCTATGGCAAGCTTAAACAGACCACCAACACTGAGGACTGAGTCAGACCGTGCTGCATGTTGCATTATACATGAAGCATGTGCAGAAAACTGTATTTTAAAAATAATTATGTATTTAAATAAAAGAAGAATTATATCAGTTGAACTCAAGTCAAGTAAAAGTGTAACATCTCTTTATAAGCAGGCTTTAACTAACGGTTTTCTCTGTGTTCTTTTATTTCAGGAGAAACGCTGTCATGGCCTGAAGAATTGAGTGAACACATACACATAAATATATGCATTAAATGGCAGCTGACATAACTCACTTCTAACAGTTTCTGTAATACATTTAGGTTCTTCCTCTTTCAGTATTTTCATTGTTGTTTGATCTTCCCATATTTGCTGTTGTGTGAACATATTATTCCTTTTGTGTGTGTGTGTGTGTGTATTCTATTCTGATATAATCTTTGTGGTGGTGGTGTTTTTTTATGTGAATAAATCTGATGAAAAAAAAACATAAATGTTGGTGGGATTGCATTCTTCAAAGTCCTGACTTTATACACATAAACACACATTCATCAAGCTAAACAGGCATCTCTCCCAAACCCTAAAAACAACTTCGATGATTTATAATGGTTAAAAAAGTATTATTTAATTAGTCTTTTTGTGAATAATCTTTCATTTTTTCTGCATCTAGGTCAGAAGGTCATGAATGTGAGCCTTTAAAAGTGAACTTTTTTTGGATCCTTAAAGTGAATTCCAATCATTAAACCTAACCTAAATTACAAATTTTGGCTTTTGGAAGCCCATGAAGACATGATTTAGTGTCTGCATTAAGGTTTTGCTTCTCCTTTAGAGATTCTGTCTGATTTTATTTCCTCAAAGCCACAGCTGCGAGGTCACACAGAGTGGCACTAATGAGCTGATCAATTCAGTTTAGTGCCAGCACCAAAAAGAGGACGCCACACATTATCACACGGTTATCGTCCTCTCACATCGTTTTTTAGTTTATATGCATAATTATTATGCTCTTAAATGACGGAATTATCTGTAATGTTGGTAAGTGAGATTTGAGCGAGAAAACAGTCCGTGAGCATCACAAAACAAAATCTGGATAACTGCTAGCAAGCATCTTGTTGACATGGAGAAACTCAGCTTGGCTGTACAAGCACATATACATTAATGATCTGAATTTAGCATGTATTAATAACTTAATAAGTATTTTTATAAACACTCATGGTCTAGAGGCAACAATAATGTACATCTGCAGTCAGTATGGGATAGTTATATGAATGTATGATTATTTCAGTGTTTCAGCCTGCGTTTATTCTGGCATCAGGTCAGAGAATATCATCCTTTCTTGTTGGAAACGTGTCTGGTGTTTCCTTCAGCCTCAGTGCTGTTTCATCGTCAAATGCAACAGGTAGATTATTTCTAAAAACATCTCGATGCTATAATAACTGCATTTAAACTGCTATCTAGTGTGCTGCCTTCCTAGACGTCAAGTTGTGTTTACATACTCAGAAGTGCTGTTTTGGTGTCATGTTCAGAAATAATTTATTGTGTGTAATTCTTTGGAGACTCTTTGTCTTTTTCTCATTAATCATAATTATTCCAGTTCAGAGCTTTTGCCCATGCTTTGCATTAGTTTAGCACTGTGTAATTATGTAGATTTACAGTTTTTAAGTTAGCAGACACTTTTCGAAACTGTATAAAAGTGTAATATGTGAATGTTGGAATGTTTGGACTTGACATTGTGGACTTCTTCAGGTAGCATCATCCCGTCATCACGCTGTATGCACAGTGGAATCTTTCATATGAATTACTTATGCAGCAGTAATGGTAGGTTTGTGTAAATCTCTGTCTTCATTCTTATTAGAAGTTATTTCGAATCAGCAACATTAAAATGTGAGCAACATGGAAAGAAGTAAACAAGCTGTAAACAAGCATCTACACAATAAACAGTTACTCTGTAAAGCCCCGGTTGAAATGACAGGAAAATAAAATCTGTGTTAATAACCTTTATTCCATACAACCTGTGTGTAATAAAGCAGGGTGTGATCACCTATGCATCACATTTTTGTGCATGACTGAAATTCCCCTACTGCTTTGCCTTATCAGGATATTGCTCTGTACATAGACTTATATGAGCTCTAAAGCACTTGCAGGGTGCTTTGTCTTTTATGGGTTAACTTAGTAAAATGAGAAACTACTTTCCTTTCTATTTCACCTCAGCACAGGTGTTTGTATTTTTTTTTACTCGAGTTTGCAAAAGAGTTGCTTTAGATTGCTTAAATCAGTACCACAGGTCCTTTTTACTGGGGATTTCCACTGATGTGATATGACACTTTCTTGTAAGCTGCTGTGGAAAGAAAGTGTCTTCTAAGAACATACATTATTTTCCAAAATGTAGGGTCAGTAAGGTCAAAGATGCATTAAGTTGATCAAAACGGATAGTAAAGACAATTATAATGTTATATATGGTTTCTGTTTTAATCAAATTCTGTTCTTTTGAATTATCCATTTATCAAAGTGTCCTGAAAAAAAGTTGCACAGTTTACACAGTTGATAATTATAAAACATGAGCAGAAAATCAGCATATGAAGGATTTTTATGGTTATACATTTATAACATTTTTAAATGGTTATATTAAATTGTAATGGTATTTTACAATATTACTGTGTTTTTGATCAAATAAATGCAGCTTTGGTCAGCAGAAGAGGCTTCTTTTTAAAACATTTAAAAAATCTTCTCAGCTTCAACATTTCAGTCCTTTTTTTAACTGTGGTGTAAAATGTATTGTACATTTTCCACAGTTCTTACACGATACACTTAAACAGACCAGTAGTATGAATTCATTTAATATCTTGTCAAGCAAGATATTTAATGAGACAGTTTTATTATAACATCCACAAGACAGGATAATAATATTTTTCATAATACTTTTTACATTTAGCAAAATTGTAATATTGTAATTTTGCATCAGCTCATAGTATGGAATGGATCCCTATTTTTTTTTAAAAACCTGTATGTTAACATCTATTGTTTACGAAAACTAGATTTCATCATAATTCATCCGGTTAACTTCTTCAGTAACATGATGGGAATATCCCTGACATTCAAGTTAGACAACCTGCAGTGACATACCACTAGAATAGAGGCGTTTTGAATTGTGATTATAAGGGGAATCGCCTACAGTAGAATCCTGACCAGAAGGAGTGGCTCAACTGTAGAATTTTACCACTTGGAGTGTTTCTCATCACACTAAATGTTGTGCGGTGGTGTTTTGTTTTTCCTGAGGCCTTCCAAAACACAGTCCAAGTCCTCAGGAATGCCACATCTAGACCTAAAAATGAATTAAGCCCCAAATTAATTTCACACTTAATTTCTGTCCTGACACCAAACATTTAAACGGCTGTATGTGTTCTAAGAAGACACTCCCTTACTGCAGCCGCTTACCAGAAAGTCCCATCTGACCAGAAATAGCACATATGGTACTGTTTACTTTTGATTACTGTCTGTCTGAATGCTCAAAAGAACAGCATTTATTTGAAATATAATTCTTTTGCAACATTATAAATGTCTTTACTGTCACTTTTGATCAATTTAATGCATCCTTGCTGAATAAAGGAAACCAGGCAATACACTTGCCTTACTGGAATGTTGCACTGAATGCCATTATATTCTCTCTTTTGAATACCAATAAATCAAAGTGGCATCCTGGTGTGACAGTGTCTTAATCGCCGTCTGCAGCTGTGTGAGAATGAAGCATCTGTCCCTGACTGCTGCTTGAAACCACTGTCTCCGGAGACTCTCTTGGTGTCTGCATGTGTGGAGGAAACTCCCAAAGCCTCACTCATTATACAGACCCAGATTTATGGCAAGATTGTCCCCAACAAACCCCCGTCCGGTTAATGTCTCTTTATATGCTACTGAATTCCTATGGCTCTGTGGTAGAGCAATGTGCTAGCAGCGCGGAAGGTCATGGCTTCAATTCAGGGAGCACACATACTGATAAAAAAATTTATAGCCTGAATGCACTGTAAGTCGCTTTGGATAAAAGCGTATGTTAAATGCATAAATGTAAAATGAAATGTACCATGAAATACAGTAGTTAATGAGTATTTATTCCTTTCCCTCAAACCTTCACATTTACATTTATTCATTTAGCAGAAGTTACTTCGAAATGAGGAACATCACAAGAGTATTGCTTTAGCCAGTGCAAGGTCATGGGTTCAGTTTCCAGAGAATGCATGAACTGGTCATGAATATTCCTTGAATGCAATGTAATTCGCTTTGATACCGTAATGTATAGCATTTATAGCGATAGTATAGCACTATACTATTTCATAGTGTAGTCATTTATAAATTAAATACCTTAATGCTTTTAGACAATATATAATAATGTGTGTGTGGGTGTGTGTGTGTGTGCACGTGTGTTTGTCATTCCCAGCCAAGTTTTTGCGCCTCTCAGCCGCTGCACGTGTGATGTTTCCCCAGGCGAGTGTGACATACGGTGCAGTCATGACTAGGTAATAATTAAAGCATACACAGCTGAACAGCTGTTTGAAATATATCAATACTTTTCATTGGCATTCTGATGTTCAGTCTTTGCTAAGCCCCAGTGGTCAGTTAACAAATAAGCTAATCGTCAGTCCTACTTAAGTAAAGTGTAACAGAAAAAAATTACTTGCAATTAGGGCTGCAACAATCGATTATTTTTATAATCCATTAATCTAACAATGATTAGAATGATTGATTTGATTGATTGCTGACTAATCAGAAGACATTTATCGATTATTTAGCTTTTGAAATTAGTTAAAGTATTGAGATATTACATTTATCTGACGCTTTCATCCAAAGTGACTTACAATTGCTACATATGTCAGAGGTCGCATGCCTCTGGAGCAACTAGGGGTTAAGTGTCTTGCTTAGGGTGTCTCACAGTGGATTCGAACCCGGGTCTCTCACACCAAAGGCATGTGTTTTATCCACTAAATTAATCACTTCAGCCTTTGTAAGTCATGTTATGTAATTACATTTATACGATTAATTTATACAAATAAATATATTTGGCACACAAAATGAGATGGCAGAGAAACTCTCTTATTCATCATTTAATTAGCTATATGAAAAAGTAGCTGAATGACAGCGCTCTGCCTAAAATCTTTATGGATAAGAACCAAATAAAGGCTAAATGATAAGACGTTTTATTTTTATTAACAATCTCTGATATAATCTCTCACAGTCCTGACCTAGATCAGACCTTTGATATCTGCAAACCAAACTATGACTTTAATGAAATATTTTTTCCCCACTAATGAAAAGATTTTATTATTTGCTATCTCCACGCGGGAGAGTTGCTTTATAACAGAAAATCAAGTTGTAATTTAATCTGAAAGCAACACAACTCTTGTTTTTCATGTTTAATACTGTACAGCTGCTGGATTCAAGACTATCTGTTGCATGAAGTACGATAGCTATATAAATAAACGTGACGTGCCTGGACTTTACTGAACTACTGAGCTACAGAGCTCATGCAAACATCCACATCGCTGTAATCAGATACGCTTAAAACTGCTGCTTTCCCATAGCTGTCAGTTTGTTATGTTTTTATTTTGTTATTGAGAGGAAAGCCTACATATTCATCCAAACGCAGCTCAGAAGCCTCGGGTTTGCCAATATTTGTAGACAATTTTTTTATTATACGTTTTATTATCGTTTCAGGCCTACTTGCAATGTCTCAATTCATTCCAGTCCCCATCAGAATAATATCCAATTTGTTTTTACCATTTTACATGCACATTTTACAGAAAAATAATGTTATTCATGGGAATCTCTGATTCATTTCTATGGGATGTTTGTGAAGCTTGTCTGAGCGGGAAACATTAACAAAGGGGATGCAAGGTTAAGGTTATTTATTAGTGTAAATTTTCTCTTTTCAGGACTGTACTCAAGAAGTTCTGGGGCTGTTTGTGACTCCTGGACCTTTCGGTGGAAGTTTCAGTCCTGTTCCAGAGTATCATTGCTCAGCTCATTCCTCTGAAAAAGACCCTGATTGGTTCTCCTTCCTCTGTGTCACCTCTACTCTCGAACAACAACCCCTTTCTGGGACTCTTCTACAATGGCGGGACAGTGTAAGGAGAGGAAGTGGTTCTGTCCTCTATAAAGTTTCAGTTTTGATTATGTCTAACTTCACGTATTATTAGACTTACAGTACTCTAAACTGTTCAGAAGTTTGTGGTTGGTAAGAAGGAAGTCCCTGCTCACCAAGGCTGTATTTATTTGATCAAAATGAATTAATATTGTGAAATGTTATTATAAATGAAAATAACAATGTTCTATTTTCCATTAAAAAATTTCTGATGCAAAGTTAAATTTTCAGCATCATTATCAGCATCCAGTCTTCAGTGTCACAAGATCCTTAATACTGCTTTATGCTGATTTAGTACTCAAGAAACATTTCTTGTAATTCATTAGGATTCTCTGATGAAAACACAATCCATTTGAAATAGAAACCTATAAGTGTCTTTAATGTTGATTGATTTAATTCACCCTTATTGCATAAAAGTAGCCTACTTAGTGACCCTGAACCTTTAACCAGTAGTGAAATATTTAGTGATTTTTCTAAAATTGCACGTATTTTTGCAGCTCTCCAAAGCCCATTCCATCATTGCAAGCTCTGCAGATGACAGCTCCTGTACCTCCCATTATCTACCGCCAGGGGGACCCAATATTCACCAAAGATGACTAACACTTCACCATCCCACAGGTTAGAGACAGTAACATTGTTAGTGCATGTATAAGTTTATATGAGTGTGCACATTCATGCATGTGGTATGAATAGTAATCCCATTTCTGTTGTGAGCAGAACTCTGGACTGGGTCAGTGTGTGGAAAATGCTCCAGTGGCATTTTTGGAAAACTCTCAGTGCGTGGGGAGGCTACCGTACCCACTTGAGAGTGGATGTTAAAGATGGATGGGGAGGTAGATATTTAGTATCACAGTTTTCTTTCTTTCTTTCCTTCCTTTCGTTAACACAACCAAACGTAAGACAATCAACCAAATATTGCAACATCATGCATTATATTTAGTGATATACAATAGATACTATTGAATCAGACATACCAACAGTGCTAACTTTTCAATATAAAAATTTAAGGTTCAAATTTATTAACAAAGCTTTTTAAAAAAAACTGTCTGTTTGCCTCTTTAAGGAGAATCAGTTTTGTATCTCCCAATTGTACGTCACTTTGTATAATAGCATCTGCAAAATGACTAAATGTAAATGTAAATATGTGTGCATACTTTTATACTTTACATTAAATAAATGTAATTTAATATTAATATTAAATATTTAATGTTGCAATAGAAGACATTTTTAAATTGTAGAAATATTTCACAAAATGTCTGATCTCGATATGTCTAGATGCATATCCAGTTTTGATACTTTGAGAACATTTTAACTTTTGAGAACATAGAAACAACATGGAGGACAGAGTGTGGCATGGTAAACCCATGTTTAAACCCAGAGCTAATGCAAAATTTCCCTGTGAGCTCTTCTGTGACCTTTACTGACAATTCTCTTATTACACAACCCCCTGGATCCAGGTGGGTCCTAAACGCACACATATAACTGAGATTACTGTATAGATGTAGTTGCATTTAATTTCTAAATTTATTTTTACATTTGAATAAATTCCTCTTGATCAAAATACAATAAAAGTCTTGAATTTCTTATGGTTACTAATATAATGAAACATAAATAGCCTTGAAAACAACACTTATCAATTTTGTATTTTTCTTTGTGTTGGAAACTATGTTGAAGTTGTAGCATTATGTTCTTAAATGAGTTTATCGCTCATGTTTTGGTATTTTTGGATGGTTGCTTTGAACATGAAGCACCTCCAGTCTCCCGCAGTGTGACATGTTAGACCTCATCTACAACATTGTAAACAACAGTTTTGTCATACTTGTGTGTGCAGTTGTTATGACTTAATATTTGGGGACAACATAAAATATTGGTGATTTTAAAATGTAATTATTCACACCGCAGAATTCTTTAGGTGAGCTGCAGGTAGGTGGTTTAAAAATGTAAATTAACTTTTGTTGGTCACATTTATTATGTACAGACAGAGAACTTTTGTATTTGTTTTAATTAAATATTGAATGCAAAATAAAAATGCATATATTTCATTTGTATTTTTGTTTCTTATACTCCCATACAGTATATGTAACAAACTATCACATATGATAATAATAATAATAGTAACTAATAATAATAGCAACAACATCAGTATTATTATTATTGAAATTATATTATTATTGTTTTATATGTAAAACAATATTTATTTTCATACACTATGATATTTCTTCCACTTAAATATTTGTAACGATGCATCAATAATTATCACATCATTAACATGCTTGAACATGCTTCTACTACTACCACTAGTGATAATAGTAATATGTTGCTGATGTGATTTGAATGGCTGTTCCTGCAGCGCCCCCTCGCGGTAGAGACGTAGCGCAACTGGTGGGAGGGACGTGAAACATCACTGAGCGCTCGCAGTCTCTCTCAGTCTCTGACTCCAGCTGGTTTTTTTAGACAGCTATTTCTGGTGCACTCGTGGCGACATGAGCGGAAGAGTCGGAGATCTGAGCGTGAAACAAGCCGACGCTTTGGCACAGGTGAATTATTTCCTTTCTGTTCCTCTAAAGAGTAGGTTGTATATTTAATTGCTCCGGGATTTTGGAATGTAATATTTTCCCGACCAGAGAGGCCAAACACACACCGCAGATAAAAACAGCCGAATCACGGTCGTTTAAAATTCAGAATGGATATACTCTTCTAAGAGTATAGAAGTGTTAGTTAATCGCTCTTTTGCTGAGTTGTGTAAATGACTTAAGTAGTGAAGCTTGCAGTGGTGCAAGCACGTGAATAGATGCAATGTTGCATGCATGTGTGTGCAACTTCTTACCCTAACATTGCATAATCTGTTTTCTTAAGTTTCGAGAAAATGTTAAGGATATTCTACCCCAGTGTCCATCCCAGAGTGACCACTTTCTGCTCCGATGGCTGAGAGGTGAGCTACTTCACTCACACTCATGATGCACAGTGGACAATTTGTATGTTAAATATGAATTTCCTAATTATAGATTATAATCTTGTGGAATGACACTATTAATCTATAATGACAAATATTAAATACAATTTTCTAAACTGATAGCACTTAAAGAATAGTATTTTATAAAATGATAAAAGATATAATTTTATAGAATGATCATACTTCTAGAATAGAAACAATTTTTTTTTCTTCAGTAAATGACCGTATTGTAATAAAGTTTAATCTTATAGCCTACAAAAAATAATCTAAATAGAGTCAAATATTATGGATCGATTCGGCTTATAACATTTTATCTCATAGAACAGAATCTTTTGAAAGGATACAGTCTATAGAATAGAATCATAGTTTTTTTTGCAAAACACAATTCAGATGAGATTCTAGAATGAGATGTCATGTTCAGACAGGGTAAATCAGTGTAATCGGATCAATTTCACGGGAAGGACGAGCTCAGAAAGTCCTGGGACTCACAATACATGATAGATTAGGCCTTCATGCATTGGTCTGGTTAGAACGGTTCTAAATTAGTTTGTTCGTTCACTTATTTTAAATTTTATGGCCGTTTTATTCATGAATAGAAAGCACACTCTGAAAAAGAAAAGGTTTGTAGATTTAGCTGGAGCATTGAGTATGTAAAATTTTTAAGTTCCTGTAAGTTTATCTGTATTTAAAGTTTTTAAGTTCCTGTAAGTTTATCTGTATTTAAAGTTTTTAAGTTCCTGTAAGTTTATCTGTAACATGCTTCTATTTAAAGTTTTTAAGTTCCTCTAAGTTTATCTTCTGTTGGAAGCTGTTTCAGATAAAGCATCTGCTAAATGCATAAGTGTAAATGTTCTCGAAACTTTTAGCTGACCCTTCAGAGTGGCATTTGGACACGTCGTTCTTGGGTTTTGACAAAGGCTGTTTTGTGTTTCTGAGCAGGGCTGAATGCAGCCAGTCTTCTGCAGGGATTTCTTGGCACCAGACAGATAGCAGTCCAGATTTAATGCAGGATTACTGATGTAATCGATTAATTATATTCAGATAAACAATGACACCATCTAGCATGCCTGATGGAAAAACATTTTGCACCCTCAGATTCCAGATTTTCAAATAGTTGTATCTCAGAAATTGACCCTTGTGACTGGTTTTGTGGTCCAGGGTCACATATGTACTTCTGCATACCTGTATCGTCATCTTTTGTGCTGCGTTAGAGACTGTTGTCATGGCACATTTGTTAATAAAGGCTGTAGTGTCTTGCAAGTGTTGATATGAAAAACGCTCATTCGTGAAATCCATCATTGAGGTCTGCAGTGATGTGATACGAGTTCACTGCTGTATAGCATTGAGTGCACAGGTACTGTTGTTCATGAGCTTACAGAGATGCATACACTACTGTTCAAAAGTTTAGGATCAGTAAGATTGTTTTGTAAGAAATTATTACTTTGCATGAATTGATCAAAAGTGATGGTAAAGAAATGTATAATGTTACAAAACATTTCTATTTCTAAGTAAATACGGTTCTTTTGAACCTTCTCTTCATCACCATTTCCACAAAAATATTAAGCAGCACAACTGTTTTCAGCATTGATTTATAATAACATTCGTGACACTTAAGACTGGAGTAATGGCTGCAGAAAAAAATCAGCTTTGCATCATAGAAAATGTAAAATATATTCCAATAGAAAACAATCAAACATCACCACCTGAAGTTGACCGCTGCTTTAAATGAATGAATTAACTTGAATGGCAATGTATGTAACTTTGTAACGGCTGTAGAGGTTTGGCTGATGCTAAATAAGTCAAATATCACTTCTGTTTTTGCTTAAACTAATAGGAATGTGAACAAAGCCTTAATCTCAAGATGCACAGCTCATCCTGCACTATTTGTGCAACAAACATGAATGAGCAGTATCTATTAATTTTTCCAAGCGATTAGACTTGTTGTCCTAATTGTAGACAATAAACTGGTTTCTCTTTGTCTTTGCTGCTGCTGATAAAAAATGAACTAAATTACTAACTAACTAAATAAATCTATTTAGTTTGATTAATGTTGTATTTAAGAAGAGAAGGCACTGTATCCACCGTTAAAATTCTTCATAAGAAAGCGATTGACATCCATTCCACAAAACACTGAACGCTTTTGTCAGTTGTGTCACATAATCTTCTTTATGTGTATTAAATACTTATGTATGACTTCATGTCTGACTAATTCTGGGTCAGCCGTGTCTTTAGGCCAGTCAGGTACAAACAAGTGTGAGTAGATGATAATAAAACTAATCCACTAACTGTGGAAATTAAATTGGGCTGGGTTGAATTTGCAGTTATTATATTTTTTTGGTAATACTTGTTTGAGAATAGGCTTTCCCCTCCAAAATAAATGTCTACCTGCGGATATGTTGAAGGTCAGCCGCACACTGTGGCTTACCCAGTCTTACCCAAACTTTCCTTCTTCTCAACTGAACAGTTAATCTGTTACCAAATAGTAACTTTTAGTGGCACATGGCTTCCAGTTATGTGCAGGTTATCTTGAGCTAGTTAAGTTACCTAAAAGCTTGTCTTGTGGAGTAAGGATACTGAGTAAAGTCATGCGAACTGCTTGTTTGCTCTTTATGTGAGTGTGCCAGTTTATTAATGGATTTTGTCTGTGTGCAAGATTTGTGGTTAAGGATTAGTGCTGGAAACTGAAGGTTTGTAAGTTCAAACCCTGCAACCCACTTAAGCTTCCAGTAATAGATTAGTTATAATGGATGAAAAACAGTAACGTTTAGTACATTATATTTTCTCTTCATTTTTATACTAATCTTCATTGCAACTTGCTTTTCTTGCTTTACAGCTAGAAATTTCAATCTACAGAAAGCCGAGGCCATGCTGCGCAAGGTATCACATATTGTTTTTCTTTTTTTTTCTTTTCTTTTTTTACACTAATGTTCAAAGTTTGAGATCAGTAAGATATAAAACAATATATATATATATATATATATATATATATATATATACACGGTATATTAACTATTTTAATATTTATTTTAATATTTCTTCTAATATGCCAAGCTGATTTTTTTTTTATTATTAGTTCAAAATAATTGTGCTGCTAAATGAAGTGTGAAAGTGATTTTTTTTTCAGGATTTTTTTTATGAATCAAAAGTAAATCTCTGGATTCATGAGCCTGTCCTCCAACAAAAAAACGACCATATAGGTCATTTATGCAAGCACCTTATTACGACCTATGTTTACGTTTTAAAGTAAAGCAGCCTCTAGCGGGCATAAAAATAATGACAGTATCGCATTGTGTCTGTCGTCATGAAATGACGTATAACGTCATTACCAATCAAAACGCACCTTTATTTAAATGCAATGTGTGGACTTTTCACACTGATCTCACAGTAATTTGTACATATTTTACTAGGTGGCTTATTCGTTCGAATGACCACACCTAACCCCACCCCTAAACCTAACCCTCACAGAAATCATGCTAAATTATGATTTATTGAGCATATATATTTTACATGCACATCCGTTCTCTGAGATTGAACCCATGATAGCATGATTGCATATCAAGGTATAACGCAATAATCTACCAACTGAGCTACATGAAACTAAGTCACATTGCAAATAAAAGAGTACAAATGACCTTTTGCGCAATGCTGATGGGTTGTATTTCAGGGATTTGGACAAACGACCTGTACGAGCGTATTGTTTGGAGGATGGTTTGGGATTCATACAGTGTGATGAATTTGGGTGTGACTGACCTTCATGATACCCGGCTTTATGTCAGTGTTTGGTGTACACTCCCCAGAGGCTTCAAACAACTAGTTGAATAACACTTTGTAATATGATCTCACTAATATAAGGCCCTGTTGAATTTCAAAGGGAGAATCGCTGATTTAGTTCATCACTCATAGCATCAGTTTATTGTTGTGTGATAAAAAAACAACCATATATTTTAAGAAAGTCTCTTATTCTCAAGAAGGATGCATTTATTTGATCACAAATACAGTAAAGAACAATATTGTGAAATAGTATTACAGTTTAAAATAATTGTTTTAAAATTAAACTTATTCCTGTGAAGGCAAAGCAGAATTACCAGTCTTCAGTGTCACCAGATCCTTCAGAAATTATTCTAATATACTGATTTGCTGCTGAAACATTTTATTATTATTATTAGTGTTGAAAACAGTCATATTGATTATTATTTTGTGGAAACCATGATACACTAACATTCTAAAGTTTGATGTAAGATTATTATTATTATTATTAATAATAATATTCATCATGTTTAGCAAAGACACATTAGCACATTAACCAAAATTAATGACTGTAAAAAGTGCTTTAGAATATTTTATTTCAAATAAATGCCATTACTTTACATTTTGTATTCATGAAACTGTCCTGGAAAACATGGTTTTCAACAGTGATAATAATAAAAAAAAATTTTGAGCAGCAAATCATCATTTTAAAATGATTTCTGAAGGATCATGTGACACTGAAGACTGAAATGATGCTGAAAATAAAATGGCATTTTTTTTTTTTACTGTATTTTAGGTCAAATAAATTCAACCTTGGTGTGCATAAGAGACTTCATTCTTTTTAGTTTTTATTATTGCAAACTTGGCAATATGTTTTTACTTGGCTTACAATTATATTATTAATCCATAGTAATAATAAGAGAAGTATTCATTTTCTGTTCAGTTCATCTTTGAACAGAACGTGGTAAAGATAGCAGTTCTGCAGTGAAGTGTGCTTTTCAGGTTTTAATTCAGAGCCATGAGTCACGTCACTGTCTAATCACAGCTAATGGGCGATAAAACTCTGTGCTATTGGGTGTTCAGAGTGCTGTTTGCTTTCCCATTGTGTGAGTGATGCTTGTGTAGTTCATGTTTTTTTTTTATTAAAGACATTTTCTTGCCATCTTGTATATCTGAACTCTGTAACAGTATTGATTGAACCTCAGCTCAAAGCACAGCAGTATCTAATACACAGAGACTCATGGTGGCAAATAATGTTCAGGCAGAACTGATAACACTGTTAAACTTTGCTGTGGTGAAGGTTATAGTTTTTGAGCAAAAACACTGGCATGTTTTTAATCCCGTGTTGTTTTTCCTGCACAGCACGTGGAATTTCGGAAACACTTGAAAGTTGACACCATCACTACAGAGTGGCAGGTGCCAGAGGTATGACACACTCATTTAATGATTACATATCTAACATATCTCAACTTTTTAATGTTTAGCAGTTACACTACTCTTCAAAGTAGTTTGAATAAGTAAAAATAAATTATTTTTGAAAGAAGATTTTTATGGTCACCAGTCAAAAACAGTAATATGTTGTGAAATAGTATTGAAATATTTATGTATTATTATATATTAATTACTTAAGATAAAAAAAAAATAATTATCTATTTTCTGTTTTAAAATAGTTTATTTTGTATTTTTTTTGCTGTAATTGCAAAGCTTAATTTAATTAGTCTTTTGTGTCTAGTAATGAACAGGTGTTAATGAACAGGTTGTTGTCCCTTTAAGACTTCTATGCATATGACCTCTATTATGATTGGCTGACCTACTCTTGCTCATTATAAACATGGCCATTTCTTAATGAAACTTTTTTTTGTTAGTTTTAGTAAATTTTTGGAAAAAAATAGGAAAGGATTTTGCAATGCTGATGTTGAATACATCACGCTCTCCTGTTTTCTATGATGTGTCCCAGTTTAATTCTATGATCTACTCTTGTGCTTAGGTGATAGCCAGGTATCTGTCTGGTGGCATGTGTGGCCATGACCGTGAAGGGAGCCCCATCTGGTATGACGTCATCGGACCTATGGACCCTAAGGGTCTGATGCATTCAGTATCCAAGCAGGACTTAGTCAAGTCTAAAGTCAGAGACTGTGAGATCCTGCAGAAAGAGTGTGACTTACAGAGCGAACGGGTAAGTGTGCATCTGTGAAAAACAGTGAGGAATAGTTTTGGGAGTGAATGTAAAGTTTCTTGGGGGAAAACAATACTTTTGTGAACAATTTTGAACGTAAAAGCATTGAAATATAATTTTTGCTCCCAATTGTTTTTTGTTGTTGTTTTTTTTGTATCACCATGTCCCTATAGACATTAGTTGCATGCCATGTGACTATTAACAAACATCAGAGAACAGTAAATATGTGAACCTATTGTAAAATTATTGAAACATTAGCCTAAATTCTCAGGGTATACAGCAAATAAACATTTTACTTCTAAAGACTCCGGGGTGTTGTTACAATCAAAACAAATTGGGGCAAAAATCTGGGCAAAAGTTGCATTGTTTATTCCAGACTCAAAATGAACCCTCACTAAAGAACTGAGGTTATGATGAATCATATCATGGCTTAATGTGTGTATTTAATAGTTTATGTCTGTCTGCTTTCTCTTTCCTCCCTCTCAGATGGGTAGGAACATTGAGGCAATTACTATGATCTACGACTGTGAAGGTCTGGGAATGAAGCACTTATATAAGCCTGCTATAGAGACTTATGGAGAGGTGAGGGTTTTTATGTTTCTTGATTTTTAATATATTGTTGGTTCTTTCAATTGCATTACACTCATTTATGTCTTTAATGTTCTTTCACAGGTTCTCACTATGTTTGAAGATAACTATCCAGAGGGACTCAAGAGGTTATTTGTCATTAAAGGTAGTATCCTCAAAACTTTGTCAGTTATTAATATGGTGTATTTGCACACTTAGGAGTTATTTAGTAAGCAACATATATACCGCTTTTGAAATCACAATCTCAAGACTGTTTCTGTTGCAGCACCCAAACTGTTTCCTGTGGCTTACAATCTGGTGAAACATTTTTTGAGTGTGGACACTCGCCGTAAGGTCATCGTACTGGGATGTAAGTGAACACGCATATCTTAATGCGCTAATGTCTTTTCAGGGTTCTTACACAGTACGGAAAAGTGTAGAATTTGATTTTAGTAATATCTAGGTCTGGATAAATATGAAAAAAAGAAAACAGAGATTGAAAAATATTTGTGTTCCCAAACTGTTGCCCCATATAAAAGTTGGGAATTTCTAAAAATGAATACAGTTTACACAGTTGGTTATGTGAGAGTAAACAGTTGAGAGAAAAACGGGTGTGTGCCTGTATATTAGATGTGTGTCTGTATATTAGATGTGTGTCTGTATATTAGATGTGTGTCTTAAAGTGACAGCAGACTAATTGTATTAAACATGCTGCTACTGGTCATTAAAGGGATAGTTCACGCAAAAATGAATATTCTGTCATTATTTACTCACTCTCATGTCGTCCCAAACCTGCATTAATTTCCTTTTGTGCTGAGCAAATCATTGCTGGTCTCCACTGACTTTCCTAGTAGGGAAAAAAATACTACGGAAGTCACTGGGTATCAGCAACTCTTCGGTTACCCACATTCTTCAAAATAACTTATGTGTTTAACAGAAAAAAGAAACTAACTTGCGAGAAAGTACATGACAGAAATTGCACTTTTGGCTGAACAATATTTCATAAATGGCTTTAAAATTCAACTGTTTTTATGAATTTTATATTCTGACTATATATGCTATTATGTTGCCAAATAATTGCTGTAATGATACATGCATTAGGGTTGGGAGATATGGCAAAAATATCATAACTCGATTTGTTTCAGGAAAATCACAGTTTATGATTTCATCACGATACTTTGTCATATTATTTTTAGAATTTTGCAAGTTTTCTGAGAGGTACAGCCAAACTAGTTTTCCAGTTGTATTCATCACACGTTTTCAGAGAAATTCCCATATAACCTGCAGTTTTCAGATCATTCAGCTAAATCTAAATGCATTTTGGTGGAAAATTTTGCTAATATCTTTAGCCGACAGATTAGCTGGGGTGTTTCCTAAAGCAATATTGTGTGTTTTTCATCTTAATCATTTTAATTTCAACTCATCATTTGGTGCGTATAAACAAAAAAACACACGTGTTTACAGTAAATTACTAGTAACAGCTACTTCGGTTAAAAAAATCACTTGCTAATTCTCCATTTGAATTATTTGCTGTAAGTGTGTTTCCCTGTTTTTGGGTTTAAATGATGAGAGTCGAAATACAGAAGTGCATATTTTTTAGATATTTGTTAGTGCCCAGAGCACAGCTGCCATCCAGATGTTTGACATAAGTCATGTTTTCACACAAATGCATTTTATCATTAAGCTTCTGTGTCTGTCTCCTCAGCAAACTGGAAGGAGGTTTTACAGAAATACATCGACCCTGAAGAGCTCCCAGCGCACTATGGAGGCAAACTGACTGACCCTGACGGTGACCCCAGATGTAGAACCAGGGTGAGAAAGAAACAAAGAGCTCGAATCATGCTAAGTGATGTTGACTTGTTAACGAGGTCATGTTAGCTGTAACTAAACCTAGATTTCTTCTTTCAGTTTAAGTGGAATGACGCTGCGAAAACCACATGAGAATTAGTCAGCAGTTTCCGTTTCATGAACCTTGAGGTCTAACCCATGTGCAAAACCGACTTTCTTGATTGACATAGAACATCCATCTCATACATTACTCTGAAATCAGCGGTGAAGTAATACAGGATTCTTGATTTTAGAGATGTGAAGTATTTTTAGTTTGATTGTTGATTGAACTGTTCTTACATCTAACATTGGAAATGAGCTAAAATTGGTAAAATACTAAGAGTTTTCAGAGAATGCATTTGGAATTTAGATACATTTTTAATATCCAGTTATGTTTATATTTTCAAGTAGTTTTTTATTTAAGCATAAATCTATAGATAGCAACATTAAGTAAGGTTTATTCTTGATACCATAAAAAAGGAGGAAGAAAAACTATAAATATTAACTGATTCTCTCTACGGTTTTACATTTCATGTACATTTATTTTTGTTTTCTATGGAAGCACCATTTCTGGCACCCAATTCAAAAAAAAAAAAAAAAAAAGAAAATTTTAATCTCACATCTGTCAACCTCAAGTTAACTTCTTGCAATTCTGACTTTTTCCCAGAAGTGTTTATGCCTCTCAATTCTGTATTATATCTTGCAGTTCTGAGTTTACATCTCGCAATTCTAACGTTCCTCTCAGAATTTCAATAAAAAGTATAAATGTTAAGACGTAAACTCATAATTTCAATTAAAAAAATTTAAATTGTGAGATTAAAAGTCACAGTTACATTTTGTTATCTTGTGATGGAAACAAGCTTCCGTAGTTTTCAGTATGTTTAGATCTTTATCTAAATATTTCTATTTAAAAAAATTAAAATAAAAAAGCTTAATCAATTTGACACTGTTATGCAGGGTCCAAAATTAACTCTCACCAACCATCAGCATGTGAGTTAAAAATGAGATGTTTTTAAATTGCTAAATAATTCATGGTTTTATCAACATTGTAAAAGAGATACAGTTGGAATAGTAATTCCAGTTACCAAGTAATGCTAAATCCAGTTTCATAGCCAAGGTGTTTTTTTTTTTTTTTTTTTTTTTGACTGTTTGTATGTTGCTTGTTTCCTGCTCATCTAGTGTCATAGAAAAGTGCTTAACAATTTCAACTCTGAATTTGTTTATTCGCCTATTTAGTTCAAACCTAAAGGAGCTTCTTGTCCTTGCATCAGTAAACCCACATCATTTAGCAATAGGAACATATTCAGCCTGTTGCCTCACAACCTCCTTCTAGATGTATTTTTAGTGTCTAATGGTGTCTCAAATCAACAGAGGGGTGGAATAGCTGTCAAATGGTTGTTTATATATATATATCGGTTTATGATTGCAAAACATTATATATTTCTTTATGACACACTTGATACCATGTGGTGTAGTCTGGACGAGAGCCCGTTGGATTGTTTCACTGGTTATTGCATAAGCTGATTATTCGGTTGATCGGCTGGCAAGGTTGCAGCTTTGGAGCGCATGACATGACTAATCTTCCCCTCCAATCTGTCAAAGCATTGTGGATATGATTCTGTTTGTGATAAATCCTAAATGTGAAGAGCAAAGGGCTGTTATGACACTGACACATGAAAAGCACCCTGTCAAACGGACATCCAGTGCTTATTTAACCCTATGGTACTGCTTACTTAGAGCACATTTGTGCTTCTTGGCAGTCAAAACAAATAATAATTATACTTTTTAATGAAATTATGTACACTATTTAATTTCAGTGCTATTTATCCTGTAATATTTCATTTATTTGTATGTAAATAATGCAGCATTTATTTCATTTAGAATTTAGTTTAATTTAATATAAGTGTGACTATTAAAGTATTTGCTGAAAATGTACTCACCCTCTGACTGTCCAAGATTTAGTTGAGTTTGGTTTTTCACTGGAACAAATTCTGGAGAAATGTAGCATTGCATTACTTGCTCACCAACAGATCCTCTGCAGTGAATGGGTGCCGTCAGAATGACAGTCCAAAAAGCTGATAAAAACATCACAATAATCCACACTCCAGTCCATCAATTAACATCTTCTGAAGTGATAAAAAATCAGCATTTTTGTAATCAACAAATTCATCATTAATAATAGCTAATACTGTATATACACCTATAATATTGTAATATTGCGTAAGGTTGAGTAAATTTTCAACAAATTTTCATTTTTTAAACTATTCTTTTAAGACCATTTGGCCATTTCTAATAATGTCCATGATTCGTTTTTTGTGTGTTTATATAGCAAGTGTCTCAAAATTCAATCTAAAATCATCAAAGACCACCACCGGGTTAAATTTCTGTTTCCAAAAATAAATCTGTGCTAGTGGAGATGTAGGATTTAAAATACAAATCGCATTCGAAGTTCTGAACTGAGGCATTTTTGTGTATCTATGTAGATACACAGATAAAGCTGCTGCCCCCTTCAGGACTGGAAGTGCTAAAAAAAAAAAAAAACCTCGGAAGACTTTGTAAACTCTCAAAGTAGACTGATATTTAGTTATTTAGTTACAAATATTCATTGGAGTCTTTGTTGGACTGTGATATCGCACAAAGCCAAATAAATGTTTGTCTAGACTAGAGAGCTGAACTGAAGATTGTTTATTTTGTCTTAAAGAGAGTTAGAGTGCTTGTTTTTCCACTGCTATGACAAATGGACGGCATTTTCATTGCCTATTACAACTGTAATTAACCTTAATGAAAACCAGAGCACTTCCTTCATGGGAAAATCGCTAAAGGGAGACAGATCAAGTACACAAGAAGGAGCTGTTTGTATGAATGAGCACAGATGGAGTCATAACATGTTTGAATGACATGTTACACAAATCACAGGCTTCCATTGGAATGTCTTTACACAAGACTGTTTTATTGAGAGAGTAAAGCAATTGTGGCTGAATCCCAAAACACATGCTTCTACTACACCTTCCAAAGATATGTGCTTTTGAGTATGTAAAAAGATGCTATATGCCAGTTTTGGGACATATACTGATAAAATTGTCTTTATTCAACATTTCAATGTTTTGCATGTAAATTATAGCATCTCAATATATTCCTGTACTCTAAAATCAACTTTAAAAAAGACATTCAGTACTCTTTTTATTTTCATTATGTGACATTTCTGAATGAAATCGAATATTCAACAATAACAAAAATAAGAAAAGACTAGATTTTATCCATCTTCATTTGTATTACATTAGTACGTTTTTTTTTTAATGTTCACCATTATTCACGGCATTTATTAAGTCTACAAAAGTACAGGAAAATTTGTATTGGAATATAATTTAAAATCAAATGTATTCCTTTGATGTCAAAGCTGAATTTTCAGCAGCAATTACTCATGTCACATGATCCTTCAGAAATTTGATGTCCCAGACACATTTCTTATTATTATAACAGTTAAAAACAGTTGAAGTGCTTTATAGCTTTGTGGAAACTGTGATATTTTTCAGGATTTGGTGCTTTTTTATAAATTGTAACATGATACATTTCTTTACTTTAAATTTAAAAAATTTAATGAATCATTGTTGAACTAAAGATTAAATTCCTTAAAAAAATTACTTGACCCCAAACTATCGAACATTATATTATATATTATTATATTATTTTATATTATATTATATTATATTATTATATTATATTATTATATTATATTATATTATATTATATTATATTATATTATATTATATTATATTATATTGAAATAACATTCCATCCATGCACCTTATTTGGGATGCACTAATAGTATGCGAATTGGGATTTAATACATTGAGTTACTGAATATGAAGTATTGTCTTTGATTTAGACTGTCTAAATGTGTTTCTGTGTATGAAAATAATAGTGCATCACTTTTTCTTTCTCAACCAACATCTTTATATTTGAGTCTGTGACTCCAGACAACGTGACCTTAACTCTTTATAAAGTGTCTGATGTTTTGTCAAGTTTGTTTTATTACTGGATTCAGTGATGATTTATTCTTATTTCTGTATTTTACTGGATTTTGAGCTCATGAAAATAAATAAAATACAAACACATCTGCAGTCTGTAATACTGCAAGATTTTTCTCTTTATTAAGCTTCATGTAGGATAATGAATCTCAAACAGTGCATGTAAAGGCAGATTGTGTTCCTTATTAAAAGCCACTTTGATTTGGGCTGCTTTCCTGTCTGTTTTTTTCCTGTTTCCTTATTTTCCACAAAATGCTTTACTAATGTTTAAATGTCAGGCTTTTATCTTTCGCACTCATGATGCTTCTGTAAGTTTCATCCTCTTTTGTGATTTATTTATTTTAGAATTTTCTGATTCATTATTACCAGCTCTTCTCAGCCAACTACATGTTAAACAAAGGTTTCTGTATTTATTTATTTTTTCAGATTACGCTCGGATCAGAGATTCCCAAGACTTACTATGTTCGAGACTCCATTAAAGTGGACTATGATCAGTGTGTGACTATTGGCCGTGGCTCATCTCATCAGGTGGAATATGAGCTACTTGCACCAAACTGTGCACTAAGGTGATCTAATACTAATACTACACAGAAGCACTCTCTGATACCGATAACAGACACTGATCAGGATTTGGATGTGAGAATGTGAGCTTGTGAGCTTTTCTGTACTCTATTCAATGGTCTCCTCATCAGATGGCAGTTCACCTGTGATGGTGCGGACATAGGTTTCGGTGTCTATATGAAGAAGAAGATTGGAGAGTGGATTAAGACTAGCGAAATGAAGGAAGTTGTGCCAAATCAGCGTTACAATGCACACCTGGTACCCGAGGACGGATCCCTCACCTGTCCAGAACCAGGAGTGTGTAAGTACAGCCTTACAGGCTTCATTTTATATCACTAATTTCAAATGAAAATTAAATGTGCATGTGGATTTACTTTATTTTGTTTTATCCAGATGTACTGCGATTTGACAACACATACAGCATCTTCCAGTCCAAAACGGTCAGCTTCACAGTGGAGGTCCTCCTGCCCAGTCAAGTCAACCAATCAGAACGTTAGATATTATAGCAACAAACAAGCGGACAACTAGGTTATGAAACAGTTTAGGAATGACAATATCTTACAAAGTTTATCTGCTGTGGTAAATGAAGGAAAATATTATAATAATAGTGCTCTCAAAAATGAAAGTATGTAATTGAACTGACCAATCAATTCATTAAAATGGTAGGATAAAATTACACTTCAGTGATTGACGTGCAATCAGGGGCGTAGCAGCCATTTTAAAAGTGGGGGGGACAGCTGTATTTGACCCAAAGCTGATGTTCATAATAAATTCTAAATAGAATACCAATTGGCATTTTACTTTTTCAAATTTGGGAACATGACATGATAGCTTACAGGAACCTATTTTTGTTAAATCATACTCAAAATTTAAAAATACTGCAGGACTTTGAGACCAATGGGAGACCATCTATAATTTTTTTTATTTTTTATGAAATAAAGATATTTTATGATATTTACAATATTTCAGTTGCACTACATTTGAACAATAACTTTTTTTTTTTAACAGTTGGACAAAAACAGGTGTTAAATGAGTATATAGATTACATCTACAGTAATTTTATACAAACATACATTTTATGAAAAATATGAGACAGATGATCTGTGAAAAAATCAAGCTCCTCTGGCTCCTCCCAGTGCTCCTATTGCCATTTGCAGAAATACATCACTCCCGGTAAAAAACAACCAATCAGAGCTGCGGTCCGTAACTTTGTGTGTTTTCAAAATGTAGAAAAATGTATATAATAAGCGAGTACACCATGAATCCATTTTCCAAACCGTGTTTTTGGCTTGTCCTGAATCACTAGGGTGCACCTATAATAAGTGATTATATTCGGACTATTTTAGATTGCTTCGGGGTACCGCGGCGGAGTAACCCAGTACCTTTGTGATTCTTCATAGACATAAACAGAGAGAAGTAGTTCCGGCTATGATGTTCTTCCGCAAGACGCAAGCAGTTCTGTTTATTAACCGCTAGAGCGTCAAAAGTTCCCTACCGCAGATTTAAGATAGTCAATCTGCTTTTTTTTATACAAATCTCACCTGTACACATTCTGGAGAGGTTGAGCAACTGACCCCTCTCTCTGCCAGTGACGTCACAGCCTGCCTTTCCTACAGACTAGTTAGGACATAAAGTAACAGTTATGAATTAAAAGAATAAAATTTGATAAAGTATTTTAAGATATTCGTTGCAAAACAAATATGATTTATTGTGAAATGATAATTTTACTCCGCGAGCAGCACGTAGACAAACAAAAGACAGCAGAAACCAATAACATTGTTACGTCTTATTTAGCAGACGCTTTTATCCAAAGTGACAATTAGGAGAGCATTTAACACACTGAATCCGGCGCGACGTGACGAGGTTCAATAGGTTAAATCATAACATGAAAACTTTATCGCGCGATTCGTGTCATCGCGACATACTGTAACATACTTACAAGGTGTGTTTGAAAAAAGGATGTAATCGTCCTTTGCTTTTTTCTGGGGTGCATTTTATCCCAGACGTCCTAAAAGCAAAGTGAACGAACGAACGAAAATTCAGAAGAGCAACAAGAGATTTGAAGCTCATAGCAGACGCGCCCAGGAGATGATTCGCTCTGTGATTGGCTGAATGTTACTTCACTCAAATCTAAGTAACAAATCAGAGAACACTACAGGAAATATTCACGCTGGATCCTAAAAAAAAAAAAAAAAAAAAAAAAAAAAATTAGCAGGGGTCAGAATCACCTGTTTCTAAAAGTGCGGGGGACGTGTCCCCCCCGTCCCCCCCGGTTGCTACGCCCCTGCGTGCAATAAGAGACTGTATCGTCCACTGACATATCTGGATCCTGACTCTGATGCCAGTGTGATTCTTTACATTTGTTTCTCTAAGATGAATATATTATCAAGTTCATTTATCATATATATTAATGAAGTGCCATTCATTTATCCGTGGCTTAAGTGTAACAACTGTGCTGCAGTTTACTAGACTGAAACTGTCTTGGTATGTACTATTTGAGCTTGCCCTCTTTATGATTGTCTTAACTCATGTTGTTCAACTTATTTTCTCTTTTTTAGTTTAGTTTTTTTTTTTTTTTTTGGTAATGAGTTCAGATGATGAGGCTGCACACATTTCCCTCAGAACGTGGTAAGAGGTTAAATTATTAAATACTTTTATGTTATTGACGCACACAACCGTTTGAAATACTTTGTTTACAAAGATCATTTGACTTGATACAAAATATGATATTGACATCATGGGTGGTTTGCCTTTTTGATCCTACTTTTTATTATAATTATTATTATTTAACTAATTGATGACTTAGTAAGGAGATTTTATACCTCAGGTCCTTGTGTTTACAGTAACAGTGCTCATATTTAATTCCAGCTGTATGTCAGTGTCTTTCTAGGATGACCACATTGTATTTTTTCTCATTCCCATGTCTCTTTTTGATTTTGTAATATTGATGTAATTTATGAGTGATATTATATTGATTTGAATTGATTTACTAATTAAATATATATATTAGCAAAAACTATCTCAGATTATTTTTTCTTGTCTTTCTGAACTACATTAATATCTACTTGTAAACGAATGTCTAACGACCAGTTACCATGCACAGAATAAATCTTATGTAATAAAATGATTTGGAATGTGGAGGATGTGTGATATAGCTGTAGTAGCGTTCATTTGTAGCCTGTCTGATGGCGCCACCTGTTGGTGAAAGCATGTAGCGCCATTATTATGAAGTCAGTTTTACATCTCTGTAAAAGATATCGAAAAGTTGTTTTATTTGCATAGCTAAAAAAAGCATTATATTTCCAAAGCATAAATAAACATATAGATTGTAATTAGATTTAACAATATTAGTTCTGAAAGTTTTTTTTAAAAATCATAATACACCCTTCGTGAGCATAAGATACCTATTTTTCTTTTGAAATTTGTACGGCTTTAATATGTCTATAATATTAATGTAAAAATAATTGCGTGTAATACAAAAATAAATAAATACATAAATATATATATATATATATATATATATATATATGTGTGTGTGTGTGTGTGTGTGTGTGTGTGTGTGTGTGTGTGTGTGTGTGTGTGTGTGTGTGTGTGTGTGTGTGTGTGTGTGTGTGTGTAAATCTGATGAAAGCTTCCAGAATTGAGAACATATTTGTTAGGAAAATGAAGAAATTTTGTGTTGTGTGCATCCATCAATGTACTGTTATGCAATATATATTCATAGAATATATTTTAGTTTACGTTAATTACTGTATGAACACCAGAAAACATATCCAAACTTTTTTATTGTATTTTATTTTTAATCAAAAGTACAACAAAAAAGTTATACTGTGAAAAGTTTTATTACAAATTAAAATAACAATTATATATATATATATATATATATATATATATATATATATATATATATATGTATATATGTATATATGTATATATGTATGTATATATATATATATATTCTTGCGATAGAAAAGCTGAAATGGCTCCACCTTAACTGTTGAGAAATACTGTTCTTCCTTAATTTAGCAAGCAAACTCGTTCTTCCTCATTAGGTGACGGTCTGCACGCTGATTGGAGTGCCACATGCGATATGTTAATGGAGGGCGGGGCCTTGGGAAATGAGTAGGTGACGTCAACTCTCATTCCGCAGAGAGCGAAACAAACATGGCGACGGAATGGAGTGGGAAAGGGTGCACGCTGACTTTAATGCTGTTCTTTTGGAGTAAAATCTGTGCGAATAGAGCGGAATCCCTGGGGAGCGACAGCCGGATCCTCGGCATGCGGCTGGAGTGGAGCGACAAGCCCGCCACGACCGCCGACAATGGGATCATACAGGTAACAGAGGGGAGCAAAATCAAGCTCCGGTTCTACGGACTGCAAATCAGTAATGACACCAAGCAGCAGATTAAGTTCGTAGAGCAGGGCGAGGACAGCAGCTCTGACTTCAACAGGACTTGTGCTGATTTCACCAAAGACATCTCCATCGAGACTGAGATGGAGGTCAGCAACCAGGGCACATCTGGGGTGCTGGAGTTCAGTATTAAACCACTTAGGAAAAGTGAGTCCCAGAAGGATTACGGGATGTGCATCAAACGCAGCCAGGATGGGAGGTGGTACCGCCTGGGAGAACATGATGGAAAGTTGCGTGTGGTGGAGGAGAAGAAGTCTCTGCTTCCCATTTGGTTCCAGGTGATCTTGATCTCCTGCCTTCTGGTACTCTCAGGTATGTTCAGTGGTCTAAACCTGGGACTCATGGCTTTGGACCCCATGGAGCTGCGAATCGTCCAGAGCTGTGGCACGGAGAAGGAGAAGAAGTACGCACGAAAGATTGAACCCATCCGGAAGAAAGGAAACTATCTGTTATGCTCGCTTCTTCTCGGGAACGTGCTGGTCAACACCACGCTGACCATCCTGCTGGATGATCTTATCGGCTCTGGTTTGGGTGCTGTGGTGGCATCAACCATCGGCATCGTCATCTTCGGTGAGATCGTTCCTCAGGCGCTCTGCTCTCGCCACGGCTTGGCGGTGGGCGCCAACACCATCCACCTCACCAAGTTCTTCATGCTTCTGACCTTACCACTTTCGTTCCCCATCAGCAAACTGCTGGATTGCATTCTTGGCCAGGAGATCGGCACCGTGTACAACCGGGAGAAGCTGGTGGGTATGCTTAAGGTGACCGCGCCATACAACGACCTGGTGAAAGAGGAGATGAACATGATCCAGGGTGCTCTGGAATTGAGGACTAAGACGGTGGAGGACATCATGACTCCACTCAGCAACTGTTTTATGATCAACAGCGACGCTGTGCTGGACTTCAACACTATGTCAGAAATCATGGAGAGCGGATACACGCGCATTCCGGTTTACGAGGACGAACAGACCAATATAGTGGACATCCTCTTTGTGAAAGACCTGGCGTTTGTGGATCCGGATGACTGCACTACGCTGAAGACCATCACTAAATTCTACAACCATCCGGTCCACTTTGTGTTTCACGACACTAAGTTGGATTCCATGCTGGAGGAGTTTAAGAAAGGTTAGTCACTTTTTTTTTTTTTCCTGGAGCATTTCTCATTGTCACTGTCGGTGATGTTCATCTGGTTTAGCGAGGAATGGTACAGCCGGAGGGAGGTGTGTCAGCAGTGATGTCACTTTTACAGGGTTTGTGGAGAAGTCTATTGTTAAATAGTTCCATTTCTGTCAGGTAGGAAAACACACATCCTAACATCCCTATGGTCATTTCTCTCCTCCACTGACTGTCAAGGTCAGCTGTTGGGAGTCTGTCTTCTCTTATTTCCTAAAGCCCATGAAGTCGACATGAAATCACTATTGACCTCGTGTGCTTTCCTAAAACACATTTGTGGTCTGACTGTGAACAGTCATCAGAGCTTGTTATTTCAGTACAAAACAAAATAATAATAATTGTTTTCAATCTTTCCAACTGTAATGATTCTCTGAATTTTTATTCCACCCCTTAAAAACCTGTTATAGTGTTAGTTATATCCTATAATAAATTTGTATTCATATTTTGAATTTGATTAGATTTTTTTTAATATTTCTAATATTTTTAGTTTAATTTTTGGGGGGTAATTTTATGTATTTTTTAACATTACTATTAATTATTTTTATTTATTTGTATCTCTGCTTTATTTTAATTAACCAAACTGAATTCATTTAGGTTAATTAATACATTTCACTTTATTTTTATTTCACTAATAGCTTCAGTTAATGATAATAACCCTGATATAAAGAGCTTATCATGATCCAGTCAATTATGTAATCAAGTCCCGCCCCATTTTTTTTTTTTTCCATTGAATATCCGGTTTCACCTAAACATTGACACAGTAGAGAAGTAAAATGACACGTTAATGCCATTTCATGTTGTGACAGCAAGTCTTTAATTCAGTAAATCCTCAGTTTATTAAATTGATCTTAGTTGATTAACCATGGGTAAAAATTGTACCATGTTTTTACTACAGGCCCTCTGGAAAATCTGTTTAAGCAGGCATTTGTAATTCATTTCTAAAGCCTTGTATAAATACTGTGCTGAAACTTAACATTGCAGAGCTATTTGACTAATCACATGTGTTTGTTGTCATCACAATATCCATGACACTAATGATGGGACAAAACCTGCTATCTAATCACTGCTTGCACAAGTTTACTGTCAGCAGGCTTTGACTTGGGGTTAAGCTACATTTCCAGAACTTGAAATGTTCTATTGCTGACATTTTAAGGAAGTGTGTATATTCTTCTAAATCTGGCATTAATTTAAACAGCCAAACCAGTCAAAATTGTATATTAATTAACCTACAATCCTTAAGTCTCATTGACTGGTATACACTAAAATCCTCAAGTTTGGGATTTATAC
Source organism: Carassius auratus (assembly GCF_003368295.1). Classification (NCBI taxonomy): domain Eukaryota; kingdom Metazoa; phylum Chordata; class Actinopteri; order Cypriniformes; family Cyprinidae; genus Carassius; species Carassius auratus. The sequence goes on along the minus strand of NC_039247.1, from coordinate 5,186,505 downwards.
TGTGCTCACATTCCCACCATATTAGTTTTTAGTTTTGAAAAAACTGAAGTGGCATTATAGCTCATTTGCTATAAGTGATAGTCACACAATATGTTGTGCTCATGTGACTGGTACATGACTGTACCAAAGGACATTAGCACTAATAACATGATCAATTCATAATGTTGAAGCTGGATAAAATGTTTGGTTTTACTGTTGATCTTTTTAAACCTGGTTCCATGATGCATTGAATATCTCTGAAATGTTTATGGTTATCTGAAAGGTTCCATAAAGACTATGACTCAGTTGATATCATGACTTGCACCTTAAAGGGATAGTTCACCTAAAAAAAAGAAAAGAGAATTCTGTTATTATTTACTCTCCTCAAGTTGTTCAAAGATATGTTAAAGAATGTCTGTAACCAACCAATCAAGTCAATGGATAGCAGCAACTGTGGCATGAGGGTGAATCAATGATGACATTTCCATTTTAACTGGAGAGCAAAGAGACAGTCAAGACCTAAGATGTATGCATTCATACTGTCCTTTGGACTTGGACAGGTAATACATTACTTAGCAGTCAGTAGTGACTACTGGTTGAAAACTATTTAGCCACATTTGATTTAGAATCATTAGGCTGAATGAGTTTGTTGGATAATATATGAAGAAATGAACTGAAACATTTGTTTCTTTAGTTGCATAATTGGTTTCAGCTGTCTTTTAAATGTAGGAAGTTTTATTGAATTAACTTTTGGAGGTCTGTGTCTCCTCTATGCACATTCAGAATTCAGTGTATTGCATAGTACATACAGTATATTGCCTACTATTTTTAATAACATGCAAACCTACTCAGTATGTGACTAAACACATTTTTTAATTTTTATTTTGCATTTAATAATTAATAATAGTGGTCACACTTTACATTAAGATCTGATAATATTAGCTCACAAATTAGCTAACATGAACTAACAATGAACAACAGACACTGAAAAAATTGGCAGGATGAAGTATGTTTGCATTGCCGTGTTGTCTGGTTTGGTTTTAAATCAAAACCGCCGTTGCTGTGCTATCTGTTTAAGTTCATGAGTTTGTCTGTTTTGAAGCACTTCCTCTTCTATGCAGAAGGCTTTTCTTACTTCACTTCCCATGCATGATACAAACCCAAACCATTATATTTCTTTCCTCATCCACTTGTCCTTTTCTACTTAAACATGCTGATACTCAAAGATGGCATTCACTGTGGCCCAGTTTTGGGATAGGCTTCTATCACGTGGTACTGTGGCAACTGGTTTTGGTTATGTGTTGGATGAAGGAGTACAGGTCAATAACCACCATAAATGGCTTATTCTCAATGGCTTAATGACTGGGTTTCCCCTGGCAGATTTTGGCCCCATATCCACCTTATTTTTTAACAAAACAGCAGGTGTGTTTTTTTGTAATTGGGGTGTGCAAGAAAGAGTGCTGAGTTGTGATATGAGAGACGTAAAAGTCACACCGGCCTCAAATACCTGGATGAGCGGTGTGTTATTAGCCATCATTAATAAACGATGGTTGTTATTTGTAAAAACCACACCTCGGATTGTTGAGACCGACCAATCAGAAAAGAATCAAGAATCCCAGGGACCCCTGTAATAAGCTGCTTTTTATTGGTGTTATTTCCTCGTTATTTTATTTGGGATTCAACGATACAATTTTCGATCCAATCCGATACCAGCGCAGTTTATTTTAAATCAATGTAGAATTTCTATACTTCTCTGTGTTGACCTGATCATCACTCTTTTGTGGGTTAAACACAATCAACTACATATAGACAACTTAATTTTAATGAAAAATAACAAATTAAAAAATATATAATCATAATCTGTGCTAAATACTATTATAAATTTGGTTAGTGGATAATTCAGCAGCAAAATGTACTCTAGAAAAATCATGGGTGCACAATAATTTTATTAAATCTAGTGAAATATTTTATTTAAAATTAAGTGAATAAGTCTAAAATCTGGTAAAATGTTAACCATTGCTCTTTGTATCGTTATAAAATACATTCATGAAAAAACAAGTATATAAATTTTATATAGAATTCTAAAAGTGTTTATTTTAAATGTATAACACAATTATAAAGGCAGCAACATGTGATGGATAGGACAATAAGAAAGGCGATTAATAATTTTTTATTGCGCAGGAAAAGTATTATAATACTAAAGGCGACCATACAGAGTGACACAGAGTGCTTCTGCACATCACATGCTCAGAATGTTGAGTTTGAAACTGGAGGCGCGAACCATTTCAAACAATTCAGTCCAATTTGGTGAACTGGTTCAACCGGTTTACTAAGAAGAGCCGGTTAAATCAAATGATTCGTTCGTGAACTGGACATCGCTAGTACAAATGGAAGAGATATTGATATGTAGTGTATAAAGTGTGTGCGTTAGTTTGAGGCTTTTATTTGAACAGTTTAAACCTCAGTTACTATGTGCTCTTGAAGAGTTTCATAGTTTTGACTGTAGTAACCGAACGCAACACAAACTTTGATTGCTGAATGGAGGATGACAGACAGCCGCAGCTGAAGAGTTTATGTGAACTTGAATTTAATGACTTCAATATTAATCTGTACCTCACATTGAACTATGGAACAGCTTCAGAACACTTGAAATGTTGTGAACGAAAACGTTTTGATGCTTTATAATTTTTTTTTGGTGCCTTTCTTGGGGCTCAACAATAACACAGAATAGTACACGCACAATATCGGATTTGGATCGGTCTCGTCTGACCGATACCCGATCCGCAGAAAATGTCAGTATCGGAGCCAATACCAATCCTGAGTATCCGATCAATGCATCCCTAATTTTATTTCAGTTGATTAGCCATAACTCATAATCTTAAACACACTAATTTGTAGTTCAACTAGTAGTTCAACCATTTATTGCATTTTTTATTCTTCTAGTTATTTTACCTATAGTGCAGTCCGCTATTGAATAAGGAGTTCAAGGAAAACGGCTCATTTCTGCATCGCAAAATATGAGGAATAAGGGCAAGTGCAATCAAAAAACATTAAGAGAAAAGAAAAGACATTTCTGTCAAACCTGTGCTTTATTTGGTTGTTTTGTAGTCTGGGTTTAGTTGTGCTAAGTGGATTTGGCGAGCTCTCTGACGGTATTGTAATGTCATAAGCCTCTCCGTATTCTAATAGGATCACAATCTCTGTGTTTCTCTGTTCATGCTTACAGTGTCGACTCACAAATATTTCTCTCTTCCTGTTTTTTACTTCCTGTCATGGCATTTGTTTATCAGGAGTGCTGACCAAGCATTATGTTGTGTGCTTATGCATGTGTTAGAGCCCAAGAAGAAGGAAAGGCTCTGCTGATGAAGGTGGTTTGAATGGTTTTAGATCTAGCACTTTCCATTTACACTGAACTACACAAATATGGGATATTTTTCTCACCGGATTAGATTAAAAAAAAAAAAAAGTTAAGAATAGTTTCTTGTGAACATGAGAATTTTGTTGTCAAAAGATAAATAATATGGTATTTTATATTACATCTATAAAAATATTTTAAATCAGTTGGTTTAAACAATAGTAAACACTGTTGTTAAGAGATATTTGAGTTTTTCTTGGAATATATTTGGATAACCATGCAACAAAGAAACACCGGCCATGTATTTTATAAAAACAAAAAAAGATTTCAAATCAAGTGGTTATAGTAGTTATAGGTTATAGTTAAGTGTATTAACTGAAATAAAAAAAAAGTATTTTCAGATTTTTAAATCTATTTAAAAAAAAAAGATACATCAGTATATTTAATTGATCTAAATATGTATTTCCACTTAATCGTCCTGAATCATATTTGCTGTATTAAATCCAATAATTATTTCTTAATAATTTTGGGGTGCTGACCCCAAAAACAGTGCTTTATTTGCTATACCACAAATAATGTTATGAAGAGTTTGTAAGGTGAGGAAGTGTTGTTTAATTAATTAATAACGCAAATAAATGATTCCTGTCTTGTTCTGATCCAGGTTACAAGTATTTGTTCAGTTCTTAGCTGATTTTCACATATATGATGATTCAAAACACATGGTTTATTATGCCTAATCATGATTTCAAGGTTAGAATTATGGCCCGTGACAGAAAAAAAAAAAATGAATACAAACATGGCCCAGATCTGTTTTACTACAGTACATCTAGACCAGTGGTTTTCAACCTGGGGGCCGCGGTGGTATTGCAGGTGGGCCGCCAATTATTTTCTGTTCATTTCCAGTCCATTCTAGGGCTGTGCGATTAAAATAAATTGTCATAAAATCACGATTTGAGTGTGCATGATTTCTAAATCGCTTTATAGCATGATTTTCCTCTGCCCTGACCTCCCGTAGTATGCTATCCTATCCAATCAGAATGCATTGCGCCTAGCGCGAGAACAGAAAGGGCATATGCCTAACTCCAGGTTCACACAATGTCTGTATCTCCACCCCAACTCCTCACTTCTAATCTATTTATCCCAAATTAGGGATAGGGGGAGTTATTTGGGTTCGGGCTATGCTCCGGGCCCGGACCCCTCCCTCAGGACAGCACGCCAAAATATGACTACTATTCGCATTCAGATTAGATGTAAGGGTTAACTCGTGGAATGAGAATAGAGAGAATTGTGAGTGCACAGGACGCATGTTAAAGTGAGAGGAAACACGTTTTAAGTGCGCACACTCTCTCAGCACAAAGCAGCGTGTATCTGAGCAAGTACGTCTGGTTTTGTGACAGAGCAAAGGAAATACGTGTGCGAACAGAGAGATTCTGCTTTCGAGGTTGTATTTATGCACTCTCGCTGCTGACACATACTGTATACAAACTGAAAACACCTGAGGCACCGCTACAATAAATGAGCTCTATGAACAATGCATGGCAAAAAAAGAAAAGCTCTAATTGGTTTTCTTTTGGAAATATGTTTCAAATTAATCCTGAATGCATTTATGACTGTAAAAGCATATCGGTGTGTGTCACAATCGCAAAATTGATCAAAGAAATCGTGATAGTTTTTTAGTTGTTGTTGTTTTGTCCATATCGCACAGACCTAGTTCATTCAATAAATACAGTTAACAATCTAGCTTCTGAGTACTAAGTTATTAACCCAAAAATAGCGGGGTCAGTTAATTATTTTGAAGTGGGCCGCGCAAACATATTTGTGTGGGCCGCGAGTTGAAAAAGGTTGGGAACCACTGATCTAGACTATGACAGAACATGGTGAATGTTTCTTTGTGTAAAAGAAGTTTTCATTAAATCAGTATCAACCTTATTTATTTGCTCTTTCTCTCAAAATGCTTTCCTTATCAGATGACATCCCTTAATGTCATCAAGGAGCCAAATAGCTTGACCGAATTTTAGCAAAGTCCTCATTTGGTCTCCATTAATAGTGTAAGGGGCAAATTATGTTGACTTTAAGGTATTTGTACATGGTTCTGAAGTTGTCGTAATGAGCATAAAAGTTGCAGTAACTATTTATAGTTTATAGAGTAGAACTATTTATAATTTTTTAGTTAAAAACAAATGTAAACATGTAGAGATTTAACAGTGGCACATACTTACACGTCCACAATGCTGGCTGCATTCAGATGTTTGATTTGCATAGTCCTGCAGTTATGTAATTGTGATGAGTTTCAGAAACTGACCTTCAGTGAAACTTCAGATGACAAACCACATATTTAACTAAAGACGGCGTGTGCAATTACAGATGCAATTGCTTCTTTTACTCATCTCCTGAGTAAAGAAGCATTGGCGTCTTTAACTGCATATGACTCAGATTAGCCAAATGTGTCATTGTGACGAGATCAGTAGTAATGTCCTGTTTTTTCAGAAAGCAATCTTTCTGTGAGTTCACTTGCTAAAAACATTTCATAATGTTGCATAATAAATCTGATTAGATGACATCATTTGTTGGGATTTGTCTCCTGATGTTGAATGTCTCCTCGTGAATATCAGCATGTTCATGTTTTGAACAATAGTCAGGCGTTACATACGTCAATAAAGGTGTGACGGGCTCAATCAGAAGTGACTCGACAGTTTTAAATCCTCAACAATCACATTTATATGTTTGACAAGCAAGACCCTGCCCATGTAAACGCCAATGTTCTGATCTTGTAGTTAACGTTGTGTGAAGTCGATTAATTTGTAATTTCACTCACCAGAGTTGTTTACTCTAGAAGCTTTTTCTTTAAAATGTTGCTGTTTTTGAGAATGTAGCTTCAAGTGATATATTAACTGATATATTAACCAAATTCTGAGAAATGATCCAAATTCAAAACAAGTTTGTCTGACGTCTACTGAATCAGATGACACACCTGTATTGTGACGCATATAATTGTTTTGAAAATGTTATTTATTCCTTTGACTCAAAGCAGAATTTTCAGCATCATTACTCCAGTCTTCAGTGTCACATGATCCTACAGAAATCAATCTAATGTATGCTGCTTGGCTCCTCAAGAAACATTATTCTTATTATTATCAACGTTGAAAAGCATTAATATTTTTCAGGATTCTTTGATGAGTAGTAAGAACCCGCATTTATTTGAGGGTTTGTAATCGAGCGTGGTGGAGCGCAGAGCACAGAGTGTGTCAGTGAGTGAGCCGGTTCAGTGATGCAGAGAGACGGGGCATTGTTTTAGCCGCAGGGATTGATGACTCCACAACACACAACTGTCTAGTGAAATACAGAAGGTACAGAGGGTATATGCATAGTTCGTATTTTTATGAGAAATTAAATAGGATTGGAAGTGAAGTATTTTATGTGTCTTTTTCTGGCTTTGATAAACCTGTGTGTGGCATTCACGTTCACAAGCCTTTTTAAGGTCAAGTCGACTCTGGGTTGATCAGTTGCCCATAGACAGCATAAACAAAGTGCAGTAAAATAAAAATTTACTTATCCAAAATGTAGATTTGTAGTTTTTTTTTTTTTTATCTGAACAGTTTTGAAGTAATTTAGCATCACTTTCAGCAATGGGTCCTCTGCAGTGAATGGGTGCTTCCAGAATGAGAAGAGCTGATAAAAACAGCTGATAAAAACATCACAATAATCCACACCACTCCAGTCCATCAGTCAACATCTTGTGAAAGCAAAAAACTGTGTATTTAAATTAAACCAATCCATCAATAAGACCCGATGCTTCATCCAATGCAAAAGTGGTCCCATCTGCATCAGGAGGGAAATATGCATAGATCAAGATTTTGATGCAAGAGGATAACAGGGAATGATCTTTAGCGATGTGTTATTATGGATTATAGACTTGATCAACAATTTAAGGTCAGAACACCAGAGGTTATTTCACCAAAAAAAAAAAGAAAAATCATTATAAGATAGTTTCATTATTCTGTTATACACGCAATAAAATATTTTCAAGAAAGTTGGTAACCAAAAAGTTGCTGGTAGCCACAGAGTTCCATAGTGTGGGAAAAAAATTACTAGAAGTCAATGGCTACCACTTAATATCTAAACATCAGAATATCATCTTTTGTGTGCAACAGAAGAAATTCATAGTTTTCTAGCTGCTTGAGTAAATGATTTAAAAAAAAAAAGCATTTTGGGGGAACTTTTCTTGAATGATGAAATCTTTTTTGTTTTGTTTTAACTTCACAAGATAGGTAATTGATGGACTGGAGTCATGCAGATTACTTGCGGATTATTGTGTTGTTTTATCAGCTGTTTAGGCTCTCATTCTGATGGGACCCATTCACTGCAGAGGATTTAAGATGTTTTGAGTTTACAGTGGAAATATGGGAGGCAGTGGCTAAAAATATTTTATTTTCTGTTACGCTTGTGTGGTGTAGTTTTGGCAGTAGATACATGAAATAGTTTCTCATGTTGTCATCATGATATTTGGCTCAAGTGTTCCTCTGCAGCATAATGCAGGCCCGCTGGGACATCTGCTGTCAGAGATCTGTTTTCCAAAAATGTCCTGAACTAACTGTATGCTTTTCTCAAGCAAAGACACTCGTTTAGTCTGTTTAGTCTGCATGAACCGCACAGGCTTTATTAGCTACATCCTGTCACATTACAAACACGGGGATGAGAGATAAGCAGGCAAGTTTTAACTCTTCATTCTCTGTCCACAAAGTTAAAATTACCATAATATTACCATGTTTTGTTTAGATGTGGTCCATTGTTTTTTGGACTTTTACCATATTATTCATGGAAGTAGGCTACACTTTCTTTGTTCTTGTTATGTTTGACTCTTTTAAAAAAACATTATTTTGAAAATATAACATGATGTGAAATACAACATTGAAATACAAAACTGAAATACAAACTGACTTGAATCGTCAGATTTTTTTATTGATTTTCAGTCGGCATGGGGTGCATTGTTACATCTCTAAATATATATATATATATGTGTGTGTGCATATGTGTGTGTATATATATATATATATATATATATATATATATATATATATATATATATATAAAACTGACTATATATATACACTCTACACATTTGAGATGTAACAAAGAACCCCATGTCGACTGAAAATCAATAAAAAAATCTGACGATTCAAGTCAGTTTAGATGTTGAAAGAATTGATACATTTATATGAATGTATCTCTGAGGAGAAATGCCTGTCTTCAGAAATATTTAGATTGTATTTTCTTTTCATCTTAACTCTGTATATAATGCATATTTATAAGCGCAGCTCCCAATAATAAAAGACATCCTTTCATTTATAATTGAATTCATGTCTTAAATCTTATTTTGTAAAAAAAAATTTGTGCGGAAATCATAGCTTGAAATCAGTGAAGTTGAATGAATTGTTATATCCACACGCTAAGAATACGTTTTTTTTTTTTATTGTTCACCAAGGCAGCATTGTTTGATCCAGAAATACAGTAAAACCTATTCTGATGCAATATTAGAATTTAAAACTGTTCAAAAGAATGACATTCATTCGAAATGTAAGTCTTTTATAACATCATAAATGTCTTTACTATCACTTTTGAACAATTGAATACCATACATTTGTATGGTAGTGCATCTTAAAATACCTCAGAAATATCATGCCGCATTAATTTTAGTATCATGACACATTGCAGTGAAATCTAGTGATTGTTTGACCGTCCTAACAATTGCAGTCAAAACGTCTGTGGTAGAAAATAGGAAGTGGTTTTGGACAAGACATTTATGTTGAAATATTTTGTAACTCAAGATGCTAAATAATATTTTGCAGTTCACTGTTGTGGATATTTATGTCAGTGCAGCAGTGTGTTATGTCTACACGTAACCACTGGATTTAGGCTTTTTGTTTTGATGAGCAAACGCTTTAGGATTTCCTGGGTCTTTGTGTGCTACATGGCCACAACAGACCTTCCTATAAACTGTGTTAACCCTTAGCTTCTACCATTTGTTTATAAATAACACTGTTTATAAAGAAACAAGATAACTACAGTACTCTTTTGTCTTTTACTATCTCTAAATTGAGCAAAAACGTTCACTGTGTATGTAAGCACTTAGAATTTTCTTTTGGAAATGTACTTTGGTCACTTCAAGTAAATACCTTGATATATGGATGTAGACGCTCATCATTCAGTACAATGATATTCATCATCGTGCCATCATTTTGCCATCATTTTGTAAGGTTTGAGGACTGTATGTATTTCTCTCACACTCTTAGTTGCTTAATTTCTGTTATTAAACATTAGCTTTGAACTCACTGTTTGTAGTTGCAATCTCTGATTTAAAATGTAAAATGTATTATAAATGCAAACTCAAATAATTATGCTTTAGCAAGTGAGTTGTACAATTAAATGTATATTTATCATTTTATTTTCTGACTTCTGTGCTTTTGTATAACTAAAATGTGTAATTTCTGCAACATTAGTGTCACCAAATGGAATTGCAAAGACAATGAGTATTTTCAAATTGGTTTTCCAAACACTGCCATTGGTCAGGCAAACTTTTAACCTGCCCTAAAACTCATGCCTTTGGCAGAGCATTGTTTTGTGCCTCAAAACCATAGTTTTTAGACTTCTCGGGAAAATCAGAAATATTATGTGAAATATTGTAATGTATAGTATTAGATATAAAACAATATTATTAATTATTATTAATTTATATTAATGATAAGATATATTGTGTAATATAATTTATTATTATTATTAGGGCTACACAATCAAATTTCTAATCACGATTACAATTATGGATGCCACAACTACATAATCGTTCAAAGTGGCAATTAATCATTCATAGTCCACTTATGTTATTCTGCGTGCTTAAGATGTGGTGGTTGTTTTTCTACGTTATCTTAAGGTATTTTCCAATTTTTTAAATTTTAGTTTTAGTATAACATTATATGCTCGGAGCACCCCTAATATTTTAACTTTTTTATAATTTAAAGAAGAAACCAATCAGATTTATAGTTCACATTAGAGGCTTAAAGGGTTAGTTCAACAAAATATTAAAATTATGTCATTTATGACTAACCCTCATGTCGTTCCAAACCCGTAAGACCTCAGTTTATCTTCGGAACACAGTTTAAGATATTTTAGATTTAGTCCGAGAGCTCTAAGTCCCTCCATTGAAACTGTGTGTACGGTATACTGTCCATGTCCAGAAAGGTAAACCTCATCAAAGTAGTCCATGTGACATCAGAGGGTCAGTTAGAATTTGTTGAGGCATTGTAAATACATTTTGGTCCAAAAATAACAAAAATGACGACTTTATTCAGCATTGTCTTCTCTTCCGGGTCTGTTGTGAGTGTGACTGCTGTGACTATTGATGTACAACGCTGGTGACGTGTTATCTTTGTTACTGGGCGCGCCAGAAAACACGTCAGCAGCGTTGTATGTCAACCGTCACTGCAGTCGCGCTCACAACAGAACGGACAGTATACCGTACGCACAGTTTCATTGGAGGGACAGAAAGCTCTTGGACTAAATCTAAAATATCTTAAACTGTGTTCCGAAGATGAACGGAGGTCTTGCGGGTTTGAAACGACATGAGGGTGAGTTATTAATGACATAATTTTAATATTTGGGTGAACTAGCTGGTGTTTTCAGCTTGTTTATTTTCATATAAAAATATGGTATGCATCAAACAATGGTATAAACATAATTCAATGTAAATTGTGATAATAGTAATTAGTAATCACAATTACAATTTCAAGGGAATAATCGGCAATTCCGATTTTTTTTTCGTAAACGTGCAGCCCTAATTATTACATGAATTCATGAAATATACAGTTATATATAATATTATCTTTATAATTCTTTACCATTATTGCTTGATTCTTATTTATGAATATATTTTCTGTTTAATACTAAAGAGTTTTGAGGAGTGTTATTAGATTGCACAATAAATAACAATTATATTACATTATGAAATATACAGTTATCTTATATTAGAATATAATGTTATTTTTATGCAAAGCTCTACCAAACCTTATTCATGAGTGCATTTTCTGCTTTAATACTAAAGGTCTTTGAGGAATGTTATTTGACTGCATTATTGTCTGTATTATTATTATTAACAGCTGTTGACTGAAAGAGTAACACAAATACTCTTTTATGAATGAGTATTGTTAATTATTTGAATGACTGCAGTTTTTGTTCAGTCATAACTGATTTGACTGATTGGAAGTTTACTGTATTGATCTGATTAATCGTTATCTTCTCCTGCAGGTAAATCACACTTGGCGATAGTTCAGAAAGTTAATAATGAGGGAGAGGGAGATCCGTTCTATGAGGTGCTGGGATTGGTCACTCTGGAAGATGTCATCGAGGAGATCATCAAATCAGAAATCCTGGACGAGTCGGACCTCTACAGTGAGTGGAATGTGTTTTTGTGTTGTTCGTGTGTCTTGTAATGCCTGTCATCTTTTAAATAAATCCCCAAAGCACTCAAACAGCAGCAAATTCCCCAGAATGCACACTTTTTACTTCCTCTTGCTGGCCTGCATCATAAATCTTTTCACATATGGTTGCGTGCATACATGCTGCTTGCGAAATCACAGACACATGCGCTGAGCATTTTTGGAGAACAGCACTGTCATCATGGAATTATAACTTTGATGTAAAATCCTCTGTGTTTTGTTCCCGTTCTGCACAACGCAATTTCTTATGAATGAGATTTTTGTGCATTTCTTTGCAGCTGATAACCGTACCAGAAAGAAAGTGGCACACAATAAAAACAAGCGAGACTTCTCTGCCTTCAAACAAGAGAGTGAGTCTAAAGTCAAGATCTCTCCTCAGCTGATGCTCGCCGCTCACCGCTTCCTTGCAACAGGTAAACAATCAGTCAGACTCACTGTATCTGTACGTGTCCACTGAACAGAAAATATCCTCTCAATTGTGGTCAAAATGCCAAAAGTGTCCTTAAAAATCTGCTTCAGATATGTAATTTCAATCAAATCATCAATGCAAATTCTCTTTATGAAGACCCATGTACCTGCATATCAGTTTAATACACTTACATTTACCTGATCCCAGTCTAGAGACACATTGAAAGCATGCAGACTGTATTTAATATGAACAAAAATCTGACACATTTTGAACCAGTTTTTTTACCCTTTTATTTGCGTAAACTTCAGGTTTTCTTAATCTTTTGATGCCATCACCACTTTAAAATAAGGTTCAGCTTTAGTCAATGCATTATGCTTCATGAACCAACAATGAAAATCATTTTTAAAGCATTTATTACATCAGGTTAATGCTTAATTAATTAAATATGCTAATGCTATTTGTTAATTTGTGTTCAGAATACATAAACTCACGTTAATAATACAACTTGAATTGTTAAAAATGCGTAAGTATATGTAGAAATTAACTTTAACTCAGGATATTAAACATCTTATGTTTTTTATGTTCAGCCTGTTTTTAATGCCATGAAAATAGCCTTGAATGCTGGCATTGATCAAACAAACTATTATCATTTACTAATATAACAGATTAAACAAACGTACATATTAATTTTTATTGTAAGTGCTACCGGTTTGTCAAAAAGAAGGATATGCATTTCAAATGTGCTTTAATTTTAACGTCTGTCTGTTTCTGTCTCTGTCTCTGTCTTCACAGAGGTTAATTTGTTCAGTCCGTCTCAGATCTCAGAGAAAATTCTTCTGCGTATCCTTAAACACCCCGATGTGATCCAGGAGATCAAATTCAATGAGAGTGATAAGAAATCGGCGCACCACTACCTCTACCTGCGTGGCAAACCCGTGGACTTCTTCATCCTCATACTGCAGGTAACAGCATAAACTGATGCCAATTACCTGATCTTTAGCAGGGTTAGGGCTTGGATGGCTTTTAAAGCCAATTAGCCAGACAAGGTGTTTTAAGCAGTTTAAGCAAACAGGCTTTAGCTCTCAGCATGAGCGTGTGCTTGGCATTAACTTCTGTTGACGCATGCTAAAACTGAGGAGTATAAATGAGACTTCCTGTCTCACATCATGGCTATATGGTGATGTTTTGGAACATCTAAATGTCTGTAATCTCTCCAGTCCATATGTTGTGCATTATGGTATAATTTCAGAGGACCATGTAAGTTACTTTGAGATATAAACTACCTTTCAGAAGTTTTGGATTGTTAAAGGGATATTCACCCAAAAATGAAAAAAATGTGTTGATCTGCTCAGCCCCAGGGCTTCAAAGATGTAGATGACTTTTTGTTCTTTAGCAGAACACAAACTGAGATTTTTAAGTCAAACCGTTTATGTCTGTCAGTCTTATAATGCAAGTGGATGGGAATCAAGGGTAAAACAAAAAAGATATATACACAAAAACAAAACCAAATTAAACCCTGTGGCTCGTGACGATACATATTGATGTGTAAAGACACAAAAGGATCGCTCTGTGCAAGAAACAGAATAGTATTTGTTGTTTTTTTACCTCTGATCCATGATAAGTCTGAACTGTCAGAACTCTTCTAAGCGTCCTCAGCAGCAGATGCAGGAGGCGTCTTCTTCTTCTTGCTTTACAACGGACAGCAGACTTAAAAGTGCATTACTGCCTACCTATCCTTCTAGTGGATTCTTGATACTCCTAGTTGAGATTGTAGATAGTGTGTCAATGGTCCATTTGAGAGATAGGTGGCAGGAATGCACTTATAAGTCTGTGATTCCCATGCACTTCCATTATAAGACTGATAGACTGCAATGGTTTGAGTTAAAAAAAAAACTTGGTTTGTGTTCTACTGAAGAAACAAAGCACCAACATCTTGGACGCCCTGGGGTAAGCATATAAACATCAAATTTACATTTTTGGGTGAACTATTCCTTTAAGATAATTTTGGAAAGAAGTCTCTTTATGCTTACTAGTTTGGTCAAATATACAGTAAATAATTTTGAAAAATTATTATAATTTGAAATTATTTTCTTTTTGAATATATTTTAAAATGTAATTTATTCCTGTCACAGAAAGCTGAATTTTCAGCATCATTACTCCTGTCTTGAGTGTTACTCAGTCCTTCAGAAATCAATGTGGAAAACAGTAATGCTTAATATTTTTGTGGAAAGGATTCTTTGATGAATAGGAAGAAAAACTTTATTAGATGAGAAAAGACGAGAAAAAAGAACCACTGTTGTCTGACTTCTGCAGCAGTGGAGCTGGTGTGCAGGTCTGTGCAGGTCTGAAACCGGTCTGTGGTTTGTCCCAACAAGATAACAGAAGATAAAAGATAAAAGTTGAAGATTCAAGAAACTTACCAGTAAAAGTTGCATCAGAAAGAATTCAAAACAAAGAGAAACTGCAGTAAAATATGTCTACTTCTCTCTCAAGAAACGCATCCCCAAAATATGTCTGAAATGCAATAAATAATTTGTAAAAAAAAAAAAAAGGGCCAAAATTCATTGTAACTGTTGCACAACTCTAGTTAATTAGCAATAAAAAGCATGTGATGAAAGTTTTTGCCAGTAAACAGGTTTAATGAAATATGTCTGCACATTCTTTCCCATCCATTAGCTTGGTTATTTAAACCATTTGTTTAAAATATGCCACCATGTTAAATCATTATCACCTGGATGAAGCTCATCTCATATTTTGGGGGCTTTTAGCATGCAGAAATCCATATGATTTTTTAAGAGTAGTTATTTAGTTGTACTTTTTCCCACAGTGGTACCATCATCCATCACTTATTCCTTCATTCATTCTCTCCGTCTCACTCTTGGGTTTGTTGTTGTTATTATTGGCTTCTAAACAATCATTAGACCATTCAGCCCATGCTGGTTAAACATCACATGCCCACCTCAGCCTTTCAGTGATTCAGTGAATTACAGACCCCACACATTCTTTCCTCTACAATGGGTGTTTAGAGCCATGATAATCCTAAAAATAAAAACGGGGGAAACCACATAATAGGAAAAAGAAATCTGGGTTTCTGCAGATTTTATGAAGGTAGATTTATCATAATTTACTGACGATCAAGTTGTTCCAAACATGTATGGATTTTTTTCTTCTGTTAAATGTAAAGAAGATGTTTTGAAGAATGTATGTAACCAGACAGTTGCTGGTAGTCTTTGATCTACCTAGTGTGGGAAAACAACTGTGGAGATCAATGGCTACCTGCAGCTTATGTTACCAATGTTTACCAAGTATCTTCTTTTGCATTCAACAGAAGAAAAAAAAATTCATTATGGGTGACCCTTTTAAGATCATTTGAAGAAAATTTAGATAATTAATTAAAGGGAACACAATACATCAGTATGTTCGTTAAATGAAACCATACACAAAGTATACATTGAGTTGTATTAGCAACAAATTTGAAAAATACAATAAGTTATTTTTGTATAATTGAGGTTCGATTTTATTTTTTTATTTTTTCATTATCTGTTTCCATTTAATGTTTTTTTTTAAATATAAATATATATATATTTTTTTTTAAATGGGTATGTATAGTTTTTATACATTATTTCAGTTGAAGTTTTAAGTTAAAGTCATGTTAAGCTAAATTTAAATGAGAATTATTGGCAACCTACTGAAATATATATATATATATATATTTATGTTTTCATTTTATTTCAATTAACACTTTTTTTTAAGCTCCAGTTTTCAGTTTCTAAGAAAACAAATCTTAATATCTTCTTTTTGCCTCTGAAGTAAATATCTCTTGATTTAAGGATGTTTAAAATGGGACAAAAATAAGAAGATACGTATTTTTGGAGCGCAAGCAACACTTAATGCCATGACTTTATGAATGTAAGATTTTCTGCTCAAATTTCAGACCTTTTTAATGCCATCATTTCTGGAAAGGGTGATTAAGACTATTTAAGACCCGCATAAATAATACATATAGACACATCTTAAACTTGTGTAGTTTGTGGCTCGTAATAATTCACAACACTGATCTTTGTTCCTTGAACTGTCATGGATTTAACTTGTCAAGTTCAAGCGCTCCGGTTAAAATGTCTGAAGTCAGTACACCGGTGTAGATTATTCACAGTGAGAAGGAGATTCATTAATAGGTTATGAAGTGCACACTAACAGCAGTTTGAGACTGTTAAATATGTCGTGCAGCTGTTGGTGCGGCTTTTGTTATTTATTATTTAAAGCGTCTCAATGATAGGTTTGAGGGAGCAGGATGTGCTGTATTTATTATGATTATTATTTAATGCATTGAGTGCACTTGCAAGTAGACTTCCCAACATGGAGACCTTTCTTTCCCGGCACCGGTTGAAGACGGCCTCAAGCTGAGAGCGGCCGAGTGACCTTCATCAAAGATTAATGCTGCTTTCTCTGAGGTGTCAGGCTTTGTGCTAAAGATCCATAGCACTCTCTTCGGCTGCACTCCTGTGTATATGTGCTAAAATGACTAGTGTCTTCAAATATTTTAAGTTGACTTTAAAATTGGGTTTTAGATATTCATGATAAACATAGCTCTTTAGATTGTGTTTTTTCTTCCTTTGTTTTTTTTTTTTTTTTTTTTTTATAGAAGAAACGCATTTGGTGGAGTGACCAGCATAATTGTACAGGACATTTTCAAGAGCGACTAATCGTTTGGACAAACCACTGTCTAACTGATTTGGAAATATGTAGTTTTGCACATCCCTATTTAACTCTGTTTTGTGAAGGAGGGAATTATAACTGTGCACAAAGAGAAGCTGTGATTGTCTCTCCTGTACACAAATACTTGAAGTTTGCTTTTCTTCACTGCACATGAGCACTGTTGTTAGTTACTCAAACAAAGACCTGTTAAACATACTCGTAGCAATTTTACAGTGTGTGTTTGGCCACCCACATTATGTGTTTGTGAATGATTGACAGTGCTGAAGCTGAGGAGAGGTTACTGAGTGATGCAACTTCCCGAGGCCTTCTGCACGTACACACACATATAAACAAAAATGATCTCTTCTCAACACCTCCATTATTTACAAAACCCATCTGCTGGCATTGCATTATCAGTGTGTCATACCATGAATGTATGAGACAAATTGCCATGACACTTTGTGTTTGGGATATCTTTTTTCTTTTTTGTTATTTATTGTTCATAAAAGTATTTCTTTAACTATATACAGTACAGACCAAAAGTTTGGATTACTCTCTTTAATGTTTTTGAAAGAAGTTTCTTCTGCTCATCAAGCCTGCATTTATTTGATCCAAAATACAGAAAAAACAGTAATACTGTGAAATATTATTACAACTTAAAATAATAGTTTTCTATTTGAATATATTTAAAAAGAAAAAAATATATTCCTGTGATGCAAAGCTGAAGTTTCAGCATCATTTCTCCAGCCTTCAGTGTCACATGTAACATCCAGTGATCATTTAGAAATCATTGTAATATTCTGATTTATTATGAGTGTTGGAAACAGTTCTGCTGTCTAATATATTTGATGAATAAAAGGTTAAAAAGAACTGCATTTATTAAAAAAAAAAAAAAAAAAAATTCTAATAATATATATTCTAGTAATATATTTTCTTTACTATCACTTTTTATCAATTTAACACATCCTTGCTGAATAAAAGTATTTTATTTAAAAAGAAGAAAGAAAAAAATTACTGCCCCCAAATAACCGACCAGTGTATATTGTTATTACAAAATATTTATCTTTTAAAAACATAGTTTTTTTTTTTTTTACTTTTTATTCATCAAAGTATCCTTAAAAAGTATCACATGTTCTGAAAAAATATTAAGCAGCAGAACTGTGTCCAACTTTGATAATGAATCATCATATTAGAATAATTTCTAAAGGATCATGTGATAATGATCCTAAAAATTAAGCTTTGCATCACAGAAATAAATGATAATTTAAAGTATAATAAATGTAAAAACAATTATTTTAAATTGTAATAATACATCACAATCACAATATTAATTTTTTTCTGTATTTTTGATCAAATAAATGCAGGCTTGATGAGCAGAAGAAACTTCTTTCAAAAACATAAAAAATAGTAATGTTTCCAAACTTTTGGTCTGAACTATATATATATATATATATATATATATATATATATATATATATATATATATATATATATATATATATATATATATATATATATATATATATATATATATATATATATATATATATAGAATATAGAAGTCAATGTTTCATCATCATAATAATAATTATGCAGTAATTGACTTTGCCATCATTTATTCAAACTCAAACCCTATTTTCATGAAAAATGAAAAGGGAGATGTTTTGAACATTCTAGCTGATTATTTCTATACAGTGAAAGCATACAGTGGCAAAGAAGTGTCAGTTGTCTATGTATGCAAGATTGTTTGTTGTTGACATCTTAAGGTGGGGAATGCTGTTTTAAGTGTGTTTATGATTGATAAATGTGAACTTTTCCCTTTGCCAGCACACACATACACACTCTGCCCACCTCACAGCCATGGATTTGTGTATTAAGTGGCACAAGGACGATCAGGATGGGCTATTAAAAGACCTTTCTTCTTTGTGTTTCTTATGTCTGTGTGTGTGTCTGTGCATGCTTTTTGTCCTGGAGGTCTTTCTCATTAAGGTCAGTTCATATATTTGTAAAACGTGGTTGATCTGATCTTTCCAGAAAAACCGGATTCATGCAGCCGTTGCAGTCCCCTCCCTGCAAACAGTCTCACTCCATTGATTCTTGCAAAGGCAAATGTCTGTGTGTGTGTGTGTGTGTGTATCAACAATGTGATCATGCTGCATTGTGCACCTCATTGTGTGGACATCAGTCACTCTGTGGTATTCGGCCCCCTTGTGTGTGTGTGTGAGCATCATTATTGTCTCCGTGGATTTACTGTGCTACAGTTCTCACATTCCTCTTGACCAGAGCTCACATTTACACACTCCTATCGCTGTAATTCACTCAGAGCCTTCTCAGTTTATTTGACTGCAAGTCTTTACCTTTGTTCATTTATGTGTCCGTTCACCTTCCAGAAAAAAATTACTCTCATTTTCCTTGTGTCTGGGAAACTAGTCGTGTGGAATGTTCACCATTCAGATTGGCAAAGGCTTATGGCCCTGTCTTCAATTGATTTAAAGGATTAGTTCACCCGAAAATTCGAATTTGGCATCATTTATTTAAACTTAAACCCTGTTTTAATGAAAAACAAAAAGGGAGATGTTTTGATTAACAGTCTAGCTGATTATTTCTATAAAGTGAAAGCATACAGTGGCAAAGAAGTGTCAGTTGTCAATCAAAGTCAAAATTCTAACTGAATAGTAAACTAACTATTGACTGTTTCTTACATTAAGCCATCATGGGGCTAAATTTTATTTATTTTTTAAATAATTTTTAGAGTTTGTCAGCCAGTTTGGCAGAATTTCTTTAAAATATTAGTAAAAATATTAGTAAATCATGACAGTTTTCTTACTGATCAGATTTTAATGTACAATATTGTCAGTGTATGTTTTTTTTAATACAAACTAATTTTTTTTTAAGTTATTTTGAGCATAAAAGACTTCTTTCAGAAAAAAAGAAAAGAAAAAGCAATTCCGAACGTAATTTTGTTTGTTAAAAGCCACCCAGAGTAATCTTGCCTCTTTGTACACAGGGCCGTGTGGAGGTGGAGGCTGGGAATGAGAATATGAAGTTTGAGACCGGACCTTTCTCTTTCTATGGAGTCAAGGCTCTCAGCGCTTCAACACCAGGTGAGACAAACACACAGAGAATACAACATACATCACAAATAACAAATACATGCAAACAAATACTCATCTTATCCTGCTTGATTAAAAAACTTCAAAATGGGATTCTATATGAAAGTCTAATACACATGCACATACAGTATATACCTCTATATACTACTACATATTGTGTTGCCATCCCCTTCACAGCTCTGGGTTCATATATTAAGTGACTAAGATCAAGATAGTCTATTTAAAGTTCATATCCTACACTCTCCTTTCAGATTTGTGTATGTGGATGAGCAGTAGGTGGTCTTGTTTGTGAGTCTGTGCATGCATTATGGTAAATACGACATTATTAAAGGGTTCAACAGCAGAAGAGAAAACGCTTTAAAGCACTAATCACTCATAATTATAATTATCTCACGTGGGTTATTAGGACTTTTCCAGACCACCCATCTATCCTCATCGGGCTTTGGAAAAGCAGTCGATCATTGCCCTCTAGTGCCAC
The DNA here is from genome assembly GCF_003368295.1 of Carassius auratus. Taxonomy (NCBI): domain Eukaryota; kingdom Metazoa; phylum Chordata; class Actinopteri; order Cypriniformes; family Cyprinidae; genus Carassius; species Carassius auratus. Next base: position 5,165,990 of record NC_039247.1, on the reverse strand, counting down.
ATCTAGAGGATGCCATTATTCTTTTTTTTTTTTTCATTTAAAGGGATTTTTCTCCCATTATTGGAAATGATCATAATTTGCTCAGCCTCATGTATTTCCAAACTTGTATGACTTTTCAGTGTTGTACAGACAAGACTGCAGACAGAATGTGGATTCTGCTCTTTGTTATGGAGTATAAATAAAAAGTATTTGTGGAAAATAAACATCATAAGTATTGTTTACTACTCTTGCAATATTGCAAGTGTTTTGAAGCCATATGATAGCTTTGTGTGAGGAATAGACACACTGTGCAAATTTTATTTATAACAGTCCATGACCCACATTCTCTCACTATAATGTTAGCTAGCAAACAAAAGCAATATGTAGCATTAGTTTTGTTAAATGAAGACAAGGCGTTTAAACATCCTGCCCCTTAATAAATAAACTGAATAAGTTTTTCTTCTTGTACGGTCCACCTGACTCATTCAGAAATTTTTCACTGAGGTGTTTGAAGTTGTCTCGCTAATTGCATTATCAGGTTCAGCGCTCCTATTGGTTCTTGGTTTGATGGTCTTGGTAGCAGTCACACTACGGGAAAGTGTCGAAATCATCTGAATTATTGATTGCTACGGCCATTAATCGGCTGTCAGTGAACATGTCAAATCAGTGATCAAAGACAACAGATTTTAGCCTAGGATTATAGGAATCTTTTAGGATTTCCAAAATTCTGGTCTCAGACGACCAAACCGCACAGTGTGAGCCTGGCTTTATTCTCACACAAACACAATCCACAAAAGAAGGAAAGTCATATCTGTTTGGAAAACCATCACCAAATTAACATTTTTGGGTCCATTATCCCTTTATTTATAAAAGATGTCATGCTGCGTTTTATGTTTGTCTGTCTGTGCTCATGTATGTACACAACCGTTCAAAGATTTGAGGTTGGTAAGATTTATATTTTTTATATTCATATTATCTCCTCTGCTCACAAAGGCTGCATTTGTATGATTAAAAATAGTTAAAACTGTAATATTGTGATTTATTAATATTATTTCAAGTCACTGTTTTCTATTTGAATATACTTTCAAGTGTAATTTATTCCTGTGATGCAAAGCTGAATTTTCAGCACCATTACTCCAGTGTCACACGATCCTTCAGAAATCAATCTAATGCTGATGCAATATATATATATATATATATATATATATATATATATATATATATATATATATATAATTATTATTATGTTGAAAACAGTTGTGTTGCTTAATATTTTTGTAGAAACCACAACACTTTTTTTTTTTCAGGATTCTTTCATGAATATAAAGTTTAAAAGAACAGCATTTGTCTGAAATAGCAATATATTGTAGGTGTTTTACCATCATGATCGGGCAACATAATGCATCCTTGCTGAATAAAAATATATCATTTCTACTGCCTACTGACACTAAACATTTGAACAGTAGTGTATGTCTTGTGTTTTTCCTGTACCTGTACTTCCCTCTTCCCTCATCCATGTCTTACCCTTCCCATCAATCTCTGTCTTTCTCTCTCGCTCTCAGTGAGAGTGTCTCGTCCTCGTCACCTGTCTCTTAAGAGATGCTCTCTCTTCTCTCGTTTCCCAGGTAACTGCCGGCATGTCTGGGTTCTCTAACCACTCACTGGGAAGGGTCGGACTGATTAACAGCAATAGTTTTCACAGAAATAACCCTTAAGTGCTAATTAGGGAGCAGCCTTTTGCTTCTCTTACACTAAAGTAGATTAGATATTTGTACACAAATGTCAATAACGTAACAAATTTTAGAATATTTTAACTGACCTAGAGTTGAAAAAATTCCTCTTATCCACCTCTAAACGAGTCTAAACGATTAAACACGCTTTAAGAAATATTTCAACAAAAAATGTAAACTTTTTTTCTTTAATCTTTCAGAAAAGCTGCTCTTATGTAAAAGTAGACTCTGTCAAGCCACAAAAAGCGCCATAAAAGTAGTCCTTATGATGAACATGTACAAGCGCTAAATAGATGTAGGAACTGGTGCATTTTCAGTAGATATTGGATTCAATCACGTAAAGTTTAGATAATGTAATGCACATGAAATATAGATTGCTGTAATGGTGATTTTGCTTTCTGGGGCTTGACATTCTTCTAAACGAGCTGCTGTACTGAGAATGTGCCAGTAGGTGGCGAGATCTGAGCGGCGCATGTGTGTGTGACATCCAGCACTTCTGTCTCTCTCTGTCCTTATCCTTCTGTAGCTGATTCTTCACTTCTGAATCTATGTACAGTCTTACATTTATACTGTGTAGTGTTGTGTGTGAATATATAGCCTCTAAACACACTTACATCACAAAAACCTGACTTTATACACATGAACACTTGTTGAACGGTTTGGGGTTGGTAAATTTTTATGTTCTGAAATAAGTCTATTACTCTTCAAGGCTTTATTTATTTGAAAAAATGCCATTGTAACAGTAACAGGAATAAATAAGCTTTCCATTGATGTATTGTTAGGATATGACCAATATTTGGCAGAGATACAACTATTTGAAAATATAGAATCTGAAATAAATCTAAATATTGAAAAAAATAGCCCTTTAAAGTTGTCCAACTTTTTTATTTGCAGGATCTAAATAAGTAAATTTAAAAAAAACAATGCATCCCAATAATTTCAGCACATAAAAACACTGGATTACAGGTGCATCTAAAAAAAAATTGAATATCATGGAAAAGTTCTTTATTTTTTGTAATTTAATTAAAAAAGCAAACTTTCCTATTTTCTAGATTCATTGCACACAAATAAAATATTTAAAAAGTTTTTTTTTTAATTCTGATGGTTACAACTTACAGCTAAGAAAAATAAAAAAAATCAGTATCTCAAAATGTTTTAATATTTTCTCAAAGATCAATCAAAAAAAGGTTTACAAAACAGAAATGTTCAAGATCTCCAAAGCAGGTTTAATTATGCACTCAATACCTGGTTGGTGCTCCTTTTGTATGAATTACTGCTTCAATGCGGCGTGGCATGGAGGCGATCAGCCTGTGGCACTGCTCAGGTGTTATGAGAGACAGCAGCCTTCAGCTCCTCTGTATTCAGGTCAGGTGAGTTGGCTGGCCAATCAAGCCAGTAATATCATGGTCATCAAACCACTTGGAAGTGGTTTTGGCACTGTGGGCAGGTGCTAAAGTCCTGCTGGAAAGCAAAATCAGCATCTCCGTAAAGCTTGTCAGCAGATGGAAGCATAAAGTGCTCCCAAATCTTCTGCATCGACTTTGGACTTGATAAAACACAATGGAGCAACACCAGCAGACGTCATGGCACCCACATCATCACTGACTTCAGAAACTTCCTTGATTTCCAAATGAAATGCTAAATTTACTTTCATCTGAAAAGAGGACTGTGGACCACTGAGCAACAGTGCAGTTATTTTTCTCCTTTTTTCTGGTTCAGGAGTGGCTTAGTTCTAGTAATGTGACAGCTGTAGCCCTTTTCCTGAAGATGTCTGAGTGTGGTTACTCTTGATGCACTGATTCCGGCTTCAGTCTCCTGAGTTCTTGAATCGGCTTTTCCTGACAATCTTCCCAAGGCTGTGGTCATCCCTGTTGCTTGTGCACCTTTTCCTTCCACTTTTTCCTTCCAGTCAACTTTCTATGAATATATTTTGATACAGCACTCTGTGAACAACCCGCCCTTTCAGCAATGACCTTCTGTAGCATACCCTCCTTGTGAAGGGGTGTTTATGATTGTCTTCTGGACAACTGTCAAGTCAGTAGTCTTTCCAGTATTTGTGGTTGCATGTTCTAAACTAGCCCAATTGGTACCCAGTATTTATAATCAAAATTAATCAAACTAATCAAGCTTAAAAATGAATATTCTGGAATATTCTAATTTTTTGAGATACTGAATTTTTTATTTTCCTAATATGGAAGTAGTAAACATCAGAATAAAAAAAAAAACTCTTGAAATATTTCATTTGTGTGCATTGAATCTAGATTATTACAAAAAAAAACTCTATGTCTGGATTATAAAATTGCCAGAAATTTAATATTTTTTTTGGTCGAGACACTACATTTAATGTCTCTGTCACTTTTTATATATTTATGTATATTTTATTATTCTTATTATTAATAAACTATTCTAAAGACCTCAACTGTAGGTAAAATAGAAAAAAATGAAAACTAGGGAAATAGGAAAAAAAAAAGATTGTATTAATACCATATGAATCTTTTAGGATATAATTGTTTTTTCAGATGCATTAACCCATACAATATACATTCACTTACCAGCCTCAGCACGCTAGCTCACTTGGTTGCATTATTTTATTTGAATAGCAACCTGCTCATCATATTGCAAAGTACTATTTATTTATTTCTACAATACCATTTATTTATTTTATTTAAAAAAACAGGTTTAAAATAGCTGTTTTTGTTTTTTACTAAATAGTAAAATATAATTTATTCCTGTGTTGAAAAATCTGAATTTATTTTAGTGCCATGTGACTTTTCAATAATAATGCATCCTTGCTAAAAGTATTAATTTCTTAAAGAAAACAAATGGCATTTTGCACAGTGGCTCCTGAAGACATTGTATTCATTGTGTATCCTGCAGATATACGTGTCATCATGTACTCACCCTCCTCTCCCACACCTTTTCCCTGTTTTTTTTTTTTCTCTTTTTTTCAGAGTTCCTCTCACCGTCTCACATTTGCGGGCTCAACCGATCAGCGTCTCTGAGCTACACGGATCGCCCTGAACCTCAGTCCGTCAGCGGCAGCAACACGCAGCTCAGCAGTGCTGCCTTGCCACAGTACACGCCAGACTTCAACGTCCGAGCTCTGGAGGACCTACAGTTTGTGAAGGTAAAGGTATATTTAAGTGATGCACTGAAATATTCGGCTGTAAAAGAATTTCAGCTTTGGTCAAAATGGTATTGGAGGGCCGAAATCATTGACCGAACGAAGTTTAATTATCGTTTCTCCAATGGTGCGTTTTGACTGTGTCTGCGTCTATTTTGTCAACACAAAATGTCAGCTGTGTGGACACCAATGGGTTGATTTCTCGTTTTTGATCGAAAAGTTTTGATTTGAAGTTTTTTTAATCTATGCTGATTCATTTGTGGGGCACTTAGTATTGTAAAATTACATTAACGGAACGTTTCACCCATGAATGAAAAATTGCTGAAACTTTTCTCAGCCTCAGACCATCCAAGAAGTAGATGAGTCTGTTTCTTTATCAGAACAGATTTGGAGAAATTTAGTATTACATCACTTGCTCACCAGTGGAGTGAATGGGTGCCGTCCAGAATGAGAGTTCAATTTTAAACCATTGCTTCTGGCTAAAATACAAGTCCTCTGTCCATATATCCACACTGCTTTCTTGTCTGAATTAGGAGAGAAGTATGCACAGATCAAGCACTGTTTACAAGCAAAAACTGTTTTAAACGAATATGTCGATGGATTTTAATGTGAGAGGACAACAGGAGATGTACTTTTCACTGGAGAAATCCTTTGTATAAGATTATGGACAGTTCAGAGTTAAAACTCCTGAATGATGGATTTGTTTCTTACAAACACACAACTTTTCCCTTTAAAAAATGTTAATTGATGGTCTGGAGTTGTGTGGGTTATTTGTGGATTATTGTGATGTTTTATCAGCTGTTTGGACTCCCATTATGATGGCACCCATTCACTGCAGGGGATCCATTGGTGAGCAAGTGACAATGCTGACCTTCTCCAGGTGTTAGTTTTTTACATACTGGTAAATAAAAAAAAATTATAGCCTGAATGCACTGTAAGTCGCTTTGGATAAAAGTGTCTGCTGAATGCTTAAATGTGTTCCCACGAAGAATGAAACTCATCTATATCTTGGATGACCTAAGGGTGAGAACATGTTAAGCAACTTTTCATTATTGTGTAAACTATTTCTATAAACTCGACCAAACTTCACATGTTGAAAGAAACATCCTGTAAGAGACGTGTTTCTGTAAGTGTTCCAACTACAGAAAGACATCAATTAAACACACATGCTATTTCTTCCACTTCAGTCGGTTGGGCAAAGCACCACCAAAGTGCGAAAGTGAGGGATTTTTTATACACATTCAGCCACAGCTGTCACTGTATTAGACTGTTTGTTCTGCCTCTGGTCTGGATATATATAGTCCAATCAGTGTTAAGTCACATTATGTGGAGAACCACCCCTTTTTAGGCATTTTCACTATGGTTCTCATAGGCAATACAAATATTTTATTTTATAAAACTGCAAGCACTGCAATGTAATCTGTATGAGATCAGTGAGGGCTAGCACTAACATGTTTTTGTAATCCATATATAACTTTAACCCTTGTATGGTGTTTTGATCTGTGGGACCTGTTTTCATTTTTCATGAAAGGAAAAATTAATTCAGCCTCATTCGCCTTGGCTCATATTCTGTGAAGAACACATATCAGAACACATTTTCAATGACAACACCCCCTACGCATGTATATTACATAAAGTATGTTCCGGTTCACTGGACCCAGGCTAATAAAAGTGAAGAAATTGTCACTCTGTCCCCTCCTCCTGCCTGGGCCTGCTATGTGTGTGTGTGTGTGTGTGTGTGTGTGTGTGTGTGTGTGTGTGTGTGTGTGTGTGTGTGTGTGTGTGTGTGTTTGTGTGAGAGTTAGAGAGAGTGTGAGTGTGAGTTATGTGTTTCTACCCTTGCCGTTTCTGCACAAGGTTGTAGCACTTTAATTCATAAATGTAATCTAACAAAGGTAAAGGGTATATATGCTGATTATTGCTTGTAATTGATGAAGTAAACATCTATTTAGTATTTCAAAACAAAATATTTAATTGCATTGAATTAAAAACCCAAAAATGCAGTAGGTCCACCAGACCTATGAACACTGGCTGAATAACAAAAATATGAACACCACGCAAGGGTTAACTCGTGCAGCCATTGATGGGAACAAACATACCTCTATTATTAAATCCGGTCATATGGTATTAAATTAAAAGTAAAGTGTCCTAATTTTGTTCTGCAGTCCCCTACAACAGGTTTTAATGATTCTAAGGCCAGAAAACATTGTAATGTTCTCAGAATATACATTTAATATAAGAATAATTTTTCAATGACAATACGATTTGTTCAAAGCCGTTCTTAGTTTAAGGTCCGTAAACTCTACCCTTCCATAAACCTACTCTGCTCTGATTGGTCAGCTGGCCAAGTCTGTTGTAATTGGTCTTTCTGTATACAATGCGTGTCAGAAACTAAATGGCCATTACCATAATTAAGTTTTGCTCTGGAGGGTAACTTGTAAACCATAAGGTTACGTTACAAAAATGGCATCAATATTACCTTATCAATTCGAGCCTGTATCCAAGAATGATACCAATGCAGTCACTCAAGCTCCATCGCAAGCACAAATAGATCAGGCCGTTTCTCAGTGGTAAGTTTAAACTTATATGTGTATGTGGTAATTTACATGTGGTGACAGCAGTTTTATTGCATTCATTATTTACTTTATTTGAGGTGCACATGTGGAAACGGTGTTCGAATGCCCCCAGTGAGGCTGAAAACAGCATCTTCTCGACATGATGTAAACACTTACTATTGGTAGTGTTTGTGGGAAGGTCAGAATGTTCGTATTTCGTGGGCAGGCGGGGATTGTGTAAATGTGTTACCTTGTGACGTATATAGGTGACAGGCAAAAGATTTGAAAATGTCGACTCGTTAAGGCGGATCAGCGTTGACTCTTTCTTTTGAGAGGCAATATCTTTATTTATTATGCACTTTTATGATTAACAACTTTGCAGACGGTTTACATTAAAGGATAGCGGTGTTACAAAACCCACTGTGCTGAATAAAGCAAACAAATAACTTACCAGTAAAGTTTAGATGGTAAAGACGATTACAGCAATCATACATCAGATGAGCACGAGTCCGTGATTATTGCTATACAAACAAACCGAGTGTGTGTGTGTGTGTGTGTGTGTGTGCTCTGATAGCTTTTTGCACAAGCACATTTCAGTATGGTCACATGTCTGGCAAGTGTTTTATAATGGACTCGCTGAAGAAGCACGTTATTATAGGAGTTTGCAGCGGTCAAGGGTGTTTATGCAGACACTCAAACACAGACACGAACATTCACTCTGACAGAGGAACTGACAGCAGCGTTATTAACATCAAGTGAAAAAAAGTCAATAATAAATAGTATAATAAATATGTATATATTTATTTTTAAATTAGTCTCTAATTTAAATGTATTAAATTAGTCTATTTATTTTGGTTTTTCGTCACAATTCGAATATAGCTGTACATGTCAAAACGGGAAGTGTCACCGGATGTATCACTGAACATGGTTGTCCGTCAGATGTGATGTCACGTAATGTTAATACATATAATATAACTACTATATGATAGGCGAAAAACAGTATGTGAGGCGAGTAGTTTGTCTTAATTCATAGTACTCGAAAACTATAAATGTCCCCGGATGACCTACTGCTTCCCACTCAGATTCTTAAGTCTGTATTCGATTGAAACTTTAAAGTCCAGTGAGGCCACGGGAGTTGATTTATGAATTTCAGTGAAGTGATGCAAATGACATGATGATGACTGTAGTACATCAGAATTTAATTAGCATGTTTCTCAATATGCGTTCTTGTTTGACTTGTGTTCTTGTGGACCTCATAGATTTTTCTGTAGTAATTCGCTTTATGTAAATTATTAGAAATTTGAAGACTGCTGCTGTCAGTTCCTCTGTCAGAGTGAATGTTCGTGTCTGTGTTTGAGTGTCTGCATAAACACCCTTGACCGCTGCAAACTCCTATAATAACGTGCTTCTTCAGCGAGTCCATTATAAAACACTTGCCAGACATGTGACCATACTGAAATGTGCTTGTGCAAAAAGCTATCAGAGTGCACACACGCACACACGCTCTGTTTGTATATCAATAATCACGGACTCGTGCTCATCTGATGTATGATTGCTGTAATCGTCTTTACCATCTAAACTTTACTGGTAAGTTATTTGTTTGCTTTATTCAGCACAGTAGGTTTTGTAACACCGCTATCCTTTAATGTAAACCGTCTGCAAAGTTGTTAATCAAAAAAGTGCATAATAAATAAAGATATTGCCTCTCAAAAGAAAGAGTCAACGCTGATCCGCCTTAACGAGTCGACATTTTCAAATCTTTTGCCTGTCACCTATATACGTCACAAGGTAACACATTTACACAATCCCCGCCTGCCCACGAAATACGAACACTCTGACTTTCCCACAAACACTACCAATAGTAAGTGTTTACATCATGTCGAGAAGATGCTGTGTTTTCAGCCTCACTGGGGGCATTCGAACACCGTACTCCATACTTCACTTGCGATTTGATATGATACCTCTTTATTCACTGCTACAAACTGATGGTGGTCATATAAGTATGATTAGAACCATGCTAATGCACTTCCATTAATGCTAACAAAACTTCTAGTCTGTGTAAAAGAATGTTGTGGTCAATTGAATGCAGTGCTAAGATCCAATAACACTTATAGAGAGATACAACCACGGTCAGGGAATAAGAGCAGGTCATTTTGTAACTCCAAGGAAAGCAGTCTCAGTACTATGATACAGTCTAAATCCTGACTGGAAATCCTCACAGATACCATTTTTCTCGAAGAAGGAATAAAACTTGATATTGTAGATTTAAAATTTACTGTTGATTATTAAAGAAATGTAATTGATTATTTAACCTCTTTTTCATCAATATTAAAACTTTTTTTTATTTCAGTGCATCACAAATAGGATTTATTCTCACATCCATCAAAAATATAGAAGAGCTCACCAAACAACGTTTCCATCTTTCTTTTTCCAGATCACACGCTCTCAGTATCAAAACGGTCTGATGGCGTCTCGGCTGGACAGCTCGCCGCAGTCTCCAGACAGCGGACACGGCCGTGTGGATAACAGCATATCATCAGCTCCCCATCCGTCTTCAGAAAACATCATCTCGCTTGCAGACGCCACTGATGAGACAACCTCGCTCCTCAATGAACAGAACAGCCAACCTGCGCGCCAGGCCAACCACAGCACACATAACGACAGTGCCATTTGACATACTCACACACGATTTACCCATATCTCACACTCCCATTGGACATTAAGCACTTTTCCCAGAACTTTTAATCAGACCCCTTTTAGCACCAACTATTACAGCTCCCAGTATAAAAGTGCTGGTGTATGAAAAGCAACCATTTGCTGAGACATCCAAGGAAAACATTGTGTAACACATTGTGCAAGATGAAGACCGAGAAACCAAAGGGTATCTGGACTGAGAAAGTAATCTGTTTCAGACAGACACATAGTGGTGTTTTATAGACTGCGTGAATAGAGACATTTATATATTCAAAGATGTTTATTTTGTCATTTTTCTATTGAGGTTGATCACAGAAATGCGAAGGAGGGAAACTGCGGATGCCTTTTTATTTTGTGTTAGTCCATAGCTAATTCATCATTGTACCAAATTGTATTTGTGTCTGTGTGAGTGAGTGAAGATTAGAATGAGTTTGTGATAGAGATATACATGCCGGTGAGTGTGTTTGTACATATGACAACGCATGAGTCCAATTTGGTCGTTGCAGCCCAAGCAACAACTCAGGGAGACGCTGAGCTTCACATACTAACTGCATGTTCAGTAATTCCCCGTTCATTTACGTGAACCCATGCGACAAGTGGTCAAAAAAAGTGAAGCATGCTTTCGTCAAATGCACCAAATACTAAGATACACATGGCATCCACTTGTCATTTTTGTCACATAGTTCTGCTGGTTGTCTGTGGCAGTGTTCATGTGTGATTTTAGTGTTTGTGTATGTGTAGAATTGTCCTTTTCAAATGAATGCATTGACTTTTTTTTACTCCAAAGAGAACAAGCATTTGTCGTTGTAGTGCAACTGTAAACAGAGTCACTTTTCTGCACAATGTTTGTGATTAGAGCTCTTGAACTTTATCTGTTGCTCCCATTGGACCAGAGGTAATCTAACCAAAATAATTTAACTCTTTAAAGCTGTATTTATTTAGCATAAAATTGAGGTTGTATATTTTTTATTAATGATTTTATTTCTTTGTTTTTGTGACTTCTTAAAATTGTGTTTTCTAAACAGGTTGACATGGTACAGACTACAATTTGTAGAAGCCTAAAACTAGGAAATGGCGGGTTCAGGAAGTGACTTCAATGTTTTTTGCCTTTTTCCCCCCACTGTGCACATCTTTTGCTTTTATACCAAATATGTTTAAACTGATAAGGACAATCAAAGTGAAAAGTGTCTCATTTACACATTGATACTAAGATATCATCACATGCATAGTCAAATGGACACACAAAAGCCTCTTTTATTCTGTAGCATCTCTTGAATATTATAAAATGGGGAGCAAGAACTGCACTGTGTATCTCAATTTTTTTTGCTGTTGACAGCCGTTCAGTTTTTTAGAAGACACTCCCTGTTCATTCAAAGTGTTCATCGAATTATATCTTGTCCTTCTCAAATTGGTCAAGAAATACATTGTGAAATTACGCTTTTTTTTCTTTAGTGGAAACTGCAGTTTTTGTTTTCGGGGTAACAACTTAATTCTTTTTATACTGTATTTTTCCAAGTTATTTTTTTGCTTTGGGAGAGGTATTCCTTAAGTTGATCTGAGTTTGGCTATTAAATTATTTATTTAATCAGTGTAATATGTTCCATATTCTTGTAATCATTGCCGGTGATGTATTTTGTAATAACCCTCAGATTGTGTAGGTGTATAAATGGACTAAAAGTAATCTCTACTTAATATGAAAAATTTCCTGTGCAAATAAATTGGGTGCATATTAGAGAATGTAATTGTAATTTAAACCATTAGCAGATCTACTGGCTAATATTTATGTTCACAGGAAATATTTTAGTTGCATTTATTTATATCTGAAATATCATACAGTAATATTAATGTATTAAAAAATTAAAGAAACCTTATATTGTGAGGCCCAAAACAATACAATGCTACAGTACATCCCTGCTTTTATTCCAATTTTATTAAAATAATAATAATAAATTTTAAATATAGTCATAATATCTATTTCATTCTATTCTAATCTTCATAAAACATATATTTAAATATTTTGTAAAATGGTTAATGTCATACATTGTCACTGCATGTCTACATGTTCTTTTCTAACTTTATTCTTTTATTATTATTATTATTATTATTATGTCATAATATATTGACCTCAAATTCAAATACATAAAGCCACGTGACAGTTATAACAAACAAAAGTCATTTATAACGAATCATCAAATCATAGGAAGCATCAAAACTGACTAACCAATAGATGGGCTTTAAAGTTTTGAACGAACCAATGGGAATTGAGCGTATCCCTGCGAAATTCAAGCGACGGTTGTGTGGAGAATATGGGCGGTGTGTTAACAACAGCATTATGTGCTAATGGACTCGTATCGGTGTTATAAGCAAATGCTATATTTATCTTGATAAAATATTTATGTGGATCATCTCATAAAGCGATGGAAACCGTCACGGACGAAGACGTATCTAAACTCTCTAAGATAGGTACGTTAACGTTAAAGCGCTCCCTTATAAGTGTACACCAGGCTAGTCCCATGTAACGTACGTTATCGTGTAACTTGCGCTGTTAACGTCAATATTTAACGTTACTGTTTCTATTGATAATATGTGTTTATTTTTATACAGTCGATTATATTAAGCTGTGTCATGTTTTTATTTTTGTAAATCGTCTATCAATTTTGTTCAAAACACTACAATACGACACCGATGTGTATATTATGCGTGACTGTGAAAGAAGTATGTTTTTGCTTCAAAAATTAATTATATTAAGTTAATGGTGGTGTCAACTCGTATTTCCCTCATGAAAACAGCTTTATAATGGTAACGTTACCTTACAATCTGTCGAAAATATTACAGGTGCTGAAATAATGTCCCGTCGTGCCTTATTGCTAATGTTAAACGCTTATAACGTTATTTAAAACATGTGCTAGTTAGATGGAGTATGCACGACAGTCAAATGTTAAGTAACTTTACTACGAAACCTTTTCGGGACGGTTTAAAAGAATTCAAATGGCTCATAGAGACTGTCTTCGTTCACTTCACTTCATTCAAATGGCAACGGTTCTGTTATTCGGGTCACTTGTTTCATTTTGCAATAATGACCATATGACTGTTCTGCATATTGCACTGCTATTAAAAACAAACACACACACACACACACACCTTAATTTTATAAATCAGAGATCATACTAAATGCATGTTATTTTTTATTTAGTACTGTCCTGAGTAAGATATTGTACATAAAATATTTTAACATTTATTCCACAAGACAAAAACAATGCTGAAATTATTAAAATAACCCCACTCAAAAGTTTGGGAACCCTTGGTTCTTAGTACTGTGTTCTGTTACCTGATGATCCTCGGCTGTCTTTCTGTTTTGTGATGGTTGTGCATGAGTCCCTTGTTTGTTCTGAACAGTTAAACTGAGCAGCGGTCTTCAGAAAAATCTTTAAGGTCCTGCAGATTCTTCAGTTTTCCAACATCTTTACATATTTGAACCCTTTCCAGCAGTGACTTTATGATTTTGAGATGCACCTTATCACACTGAGGACATTTGAGGGACTCAAACACAACTATTTAAAAAGATTCAAACATTCACTGATGCTCCAGAAGGAAACAAGATGCATTAAGAGCTGGGGGGTGAAAACTTTCAGAATTTGAAGATCAAGGTAAATTGTACTTAATTTGTGTACCAGGAAACATACAAGTATCTTCTGTTGCTTACGAAGGGCAGAACTAAATGGAAAAAAATTATATTTCAACAAAATAAGACAAATTTGGCCATCTTCATTGTGTTCAAAAGTTTTCACCCCCAGCTCTTAATGCATCTTGTTTCCTTCTGGAGCATCAGTGAATGTTTGAATCTTTTTAAATAGTTGTGTTTGAGTCCCTCAAATGTCCTCAGTGTGATAAGGTGCATCTCAAAATCATAAAGTCCCTGCTGGAAAGGGTTCAAATATGTAAAGATGCTGGAAAACTGAAGAATCTGCAGGACCTTTAAGATTTTTCTGAAGAACGCTGCTCAGAACAAACAAGGGACTCATGCACAACCATCACAAAACAGAAAGACAGTCGAGGATCATCAGGTAACAGAACACAGTACTAAGAACCAAGGGTTCCCAAACTTTTGAGGGGGTTATTTTAATAATTTCAGCATTTTTTTTGTCTTATGGAATAAATGTTAAAATATTTTATGTACAATATCTTACTCAGGACAGTACTAAATAAAAAATAACATGCATTTAGTATGATCTCTCTTATTTTTTGAAAATTACTCATATTTTCACAGATTCTGCAAGGGGTGCCCAAACTTTCGATCCCCACTGTATATGTGTGTGTGTGTGTGTGTGTGTGTGTGCGTGTGTGTGTGAGTGTGTGTGTGTGTGTGTGTGAAGAAAGTTACTGACCAAAATATACATACATGAAGCACACATTTCTAACATTTATTATTACATGCATGCAATGTTTTTTCAATGCTTTTTTCTCTTTCATTTACAGAGCAACGCAAACTGAAATTGGCAGAATATCTTGCTGCAAAAGGAAGACTGAAAATACCTAATCCAAAGTAGGTGGTCTTGAGGGTTCTTTCTGTTTGTAAGATTTGTTGAAATTACTTTTACCATAAAATAAAACACTTTCAGTATTACTACCATTGTGTGTTTATGTTTTGAATCAACTGTTTTGTTTTTTCACTCAAGACCATATCTCAAGGAGAAGCCTGTTACAAAGAAATATGCTGAAAAGAATCAAACGTTTAAAATTGTAAGTTAAATACATTTCTTTACATTTTGCATTATTCTAAGTGTTGAAAGTGCACAAGGTTGAAATTATGTCTCTCTCTTTTTTCTCTCTTAGACAGGTGATGGAAAGGAAAATTGTGGTATCAATGGGGAAAACATTCAAGTAAAGAGAGTGAAGACATTGGCAGAGGTTGATAAAAACACATCCTCGAAAAAAGGACTTCACATAAATTCACTAGCCAAAGCCCAAACACAGTCTTCCAGGAAATTGCAGAATCCTTGCCGGGAAGGCATTCGTGTTTTGAAGACACAGAGCAATAGAACAGTCTGTCTTCAAAATCCAAGGAAACCCCACAAAGATGAGAAAAACTCCAGGTCATTCAATGCCGCTAAGAGGAATAATTCACAAAGCATTCAGAACGCCCAACCCAAAGCTCAGCCAGCTTCCCATGCTGCAAATAAAGCACAAATGTCAAGAAATGTCAATTCACAGTCTGGACGTGGCATCGCAGCCCAAAGCCGCACAGATCAGTTTCATGCCAAGACAGATATTCAGTCAGTGAAGCCTTTGGCTAAGAAATTAACAGAAACATACATCAAAACAAACTCAGTTGCTACTTTGAAGAGTCGAAGAACAATGAATACAATCGAGACAAAAATGCAGGCAAACAGTGTTTCTAAAACCCAACTGCAGTTCTCACGCAACTGCAGTTCTCAGAGCAATAAGCCCGTAAACCAGAAATCTAATTCAGTGATAAACAGGTCAGATGTGAAACAGAGGAAAGATATTCCGTCCATTGTTTCGAAAGTAGATGCCATAAAAATTAAGTCAAATAGTTCTGTCACAAACAGAGTAACAAGAGCAAGTGCCTCCACATCTAAACCCGCAAATAGAGAAGGATCAGTGATCATCAAAAATAAACAGTCTGCTGCTGTTAAACATACTAATCTCACTGCTCCTACCAAAGCACTCGGTCGAAGCACCAAAAGTTGTGTAGAATCCCGAGAGCTTCATCAGCCCACTCGGACGTCCAGCCAGGCCAAGCCTGCGGTACAGTTGCAGACTCCTAAATCCAGATTCTGTCCCAATACTCATGGTGTCCGAACAGCTCCAGTAGATGGAATGAAGAAGCCCACTGCAGCACAAGAGGAGAGACTGTGAGTAGACTACTGTATAAAGCAGGGTTTCTCAGACTCCCACCCTGATTAATCTCACATGTATGCAACTTTCTTGTAATCCTGAAATCCTTGATTGGCTTTTTCGGGGGTGTTTTGGGTTAGAGCTAAACTGTAATTGACAGTGAACCTCGAGAGCCTTGAGAAACCTTAAACTAAAGATTTGATGCTTTTGGAAACTACATGTTTTGTAGTGCTTTAAAGCTGTGGTTCACAGCTGGTAAAATCTGGTATCAAGATACAGATCTTACACCAAACAACAGTTGAACAAAATAATTTTTTGGTGGCAGTTAAGATTGAATTAGGATTTTGTTCATATTGATTATGTTTTAATTTAAACAGTTGATTTGTAAAATTGTTTATAATTAATAACTTAAAATGTAAAAAAAAAATTAGAAGGTTAAAAATTAAAGGAATAGTTCACCCAAATATTTGCTGAAAATTTACTTAACCTCATGCTAATGTAGATGAGTTTGTTTAATAGAACAGATTTGGAGAATGTTAGCATTACAACTCATGCTCACCATCTGCAAACTGAATGGGTGCCGTCAGAATGACAGTGCAAACAGTTGATAAAACATCATAATAACCCACAAGTAAATACAATGATTAAATGAACAGAATAAATTTTTTTGAGTGAATTATCCCTTTAGGTAAATAAGTATAGGATGGGCCAAACGGTAACAGAAATGATGTGTGTGCAGGCGTAAGCTCCAAGAGTGGCGGGAGTCGAGGGGCATCACATATAAACGTCCTCCCATGCCTGTCCATCTGGTGAGGAGGAAGACGGTCTCTGCTATTCCGCAGCCATACTGGACTTCTATGGAGAATGAAGATGAGGTTCATGACATTGTCTTTGCTGTGGACCGATCACTAGATGACTGCATTAAATTATTACAGCAGGTATTATTATTATTTGAGGTGTTTTCATTTTATTTCTATTTTTTTAAATGTGTAATTAAATGAATGTGCGTAAAAAGGGTTAATGCGATAACATAGGTTCTTCCATGGAAATCTGAGTTTCTGTTTGTGCCAGTTAGCAGACTGAAATCAGACTGAGAAATAATCAAGCTCCACATAGCTGATGAAAATCAAATATATTCTCAGCTTGTGTCAATGTTTCCCAATTTTGCTTGTGGTCATAAAAATTCTTAGTCATTTCCTTGGTCAAGACATGAAACTGTTTTGTTGAGTTTGTCATGTATTGTGTGTGGTCATAGGTGTGTGTGGTCTCCAATAGACCATAAAGTTTACCATTCTTTTCTACCAGTCTCATGACTCTTTGAGTTTATGATTTATGGGTATCCAAATGGTTGTTTGACTTCCATGGTATTGAAAAAAAAAAAAAAAAGTTCAATAGCTGAAAGAAGTTTATACACATTTGGAACAAGTTTAAGGGGAATAAATGATGACCATTTTCATTTTTGGGTGAGCAAACCCTTTTAAATATGAGCTATAAATCACGTTGCAGTTTACCCCTGTATTTATAATACAATGTTCTCGGCAACCGGGTATATTGCAGAACATTTTTAATGAATACAAATATCAGTCAGTTTCAGCGTTCCAGACCTCAACCAAATAGTCGCATTTTGCGACCATTTTCCTGCTGGTGCGAAGGAAATTTCTTTTTAGATGTCGCACTGGTGCAACTGCTACCTTTTTATATAACTATATTTAAAATTAATGCACAAGCGATTTCTTTAATGGTGCATCCAGTCAGTCTCTGTTTTTATGAGAAACGTCAGATGGCAAACCAAACTGAAAACATAACGAAACTGTGCTACACGTCTGAACTGCACTGCGCTTGGAGTGTAGAGCCTTGTTTATACTCGCCACGTCAGCATGAGCGTGAAGGTGTGCGCAATGATGCGAATATTGAGGAGGCCATAGAAGGTTTTCAAGCCAGAGTAAAGTAAAAGACCAGTTTCTGAGAACTGATTCAATGCTGTTTGTGCTTTTATGTGACAGGGTTTCCCAGTTGAACAGGTCAGAGATGTGCTGTCTCGAGTGCCAATGGCACAGAAGTTTGCTAAATACTGGATTTGTCAGGCCAGACTAATGGAAAGAGAAGGAAACCTGGAGGTGCTGCCAATGTTTCAGGAGGCCATCCGTGTAGTGAGAGAGGTCAGTATCTCTCACACATAAATATCTTTTTAAATAGTTTTTACTATTATTATTGATGTTGTTGTTTTTACTATTATTATTAAATAGTTTTTCACAGAATGTAAGCAATTTCCAATTCCACAAGATTATACAATTACAGGAAATTACAGACTCTGGTGCATGTGTAAAAAGAAATCCAAATGTCACAAAGCTTATGAGCAACCAATATGTTTCTTAACAGCCGGTGGATGAACTACGATCTGTGGTTTTTGAGATCCTTAAAAAGAGACAAATTCAAGGTAAAGTGGGTAATCCAGGCTTTTTTCCTTCTTCTTTTTTTTTCATTGCCGGTAAAAAGTTGGATGGATTAATTCAAATTTCTTATTTTTTTGAAAGACGACTCTTATCAATGCTGCGTTTATTTGATCGAAATAGTGTGTACTAAAATATTACTACAATTGAAATAAAAAAATGTATATGTGTCCAAGTACTTTATACAAAAAGGGAGGTAAATACAGATGGTTTTCTGAGTCTGAAAGAACTTGGCAGTCCTGCAAAAAGCCCAAACCTAAATCCCACTGAATATTTTCAGCAACAATTGCAACATCAGTGTAAGACTATGCTGGATATTTCAGATTAATGATAAATAAATAATATTTAGAATTATTTATTTTCTTTTTTTACAGTAAAACTTTTGATGCAACTTCTCATTCTTTGCTTTTATGCTCATGGCTGCTTTTTTTGTATAGAAAATTACCCTCCCCAAGCTGAATGCCATGAAGATTTGTTTTTATTGAACAGAGAACTAAAATCTCTCATAGATATTCTTTCTTCACGAGTTCAAGCAATAAGTCTGTTGTAGGTAGCTTTGGATAAAAGCTAAATGCATAAATGTAAAAGAATAATAAAAACAAATCTTGCAATGTTTTTTTTAAATCATTCAGGTTTGTCTCCAATGCCAAAAGAGTCAGACGCAGTAGAGACTAGAGTGCATGATGAACTGGAAGACATCATGTGCACCCCAAAACCTGTTGGTGCCGTCATATGTGGAAGGAGGGGAGACTCGTCTGTTGTCAAATATAAAATTACAGCAACACCAGGGTATGACACTTGCACACACTTACACAATCCAACTTGAAACACAATCTGCTCTGAGTCACAAATGTTCTTTGGAATAAGTATTATAGGACTTTTACAGATGGAAAATCCATATGTGTGATTGTGTTTATATCAGGGCTGTCACTAGATTAAGATTTTTAATCTAATTGATCACACCCTTTTTCTATGATTAATCACACACTTAATGAAATTAAGCATGGACTATTTATCTTGTTTCAAATGTTAATTTTGTCATCATTTGCTATATCCAGAAATGAAAGATTTTTTCATGATAAATTTCGATGCCTCGCTTGTAATGTGGCTGAAGCAAACACTCAATGTATTATAGGTGTACTAATAATTAGATGATAACTGCCATCATCTTCAGTCGAGTTACAGTATATTCCACAAAAAGTTAGCCTGTTGAACATGAATTAAATACAACTTAACAAAATACAAGTCACCTCAATGGAAAAATGTATCCAAATGACCTACATTTGAAATTAAAATTTTTCAGCTGCCAGGATAATTTTCAGTTATTTTTGATGTAATAAATAGTGTATCATCCTATAACCAGTCCCTCCAGAAAAATGCAGATTATTTTTGTGATTGTTGCGGGCAAAAATCCTTGAATTTGCGGCAGGTTTTCTTAAAAAATACAATGGAATATGCGGGATATTTTTGCAATCTTATGCGATGAAATTGCGGGAACTTGCAAAAACTGCGTTTGATGAAAAAGAGAAAAAAAGGTGACCCCCAATACCCTGTTCTCACTAGGCTACTACCTTACTGTATTGAGTCATTTCTTATGACTTCCTATGATAAGCAAGCATACTAAATCACTTAATATTTAAGTTCTCATTCTGTTTTATTTCAGACCTTAATTAACACATGGCTCAAACTTACAAAACATTGAGTCAAACAAGTTCTCTAGCTTTACAAAAGGAATATTCAACAACTTCTGTAAAAATGAATAAATAAAATATACACACTGTAATAATAAAATCTCCATATTCATCCGGAAGAAGGAGGCGGGAAACGGCGGACAATCCAATAACATTTTAATAATTCAAAATAAACACAAAACAGCGCACCAGCCCTTCACGGACGACTGGTGCGCATAAATAAAAAGCAAAACATAAAATATGTCCCAGCCCTGGTCCTCTCTCATCCTTCACGGTCGTCGCTCCAGTTTTATATCCTTCCATCTCCTACGTGGGACTCAAGACAGGTGGTGGGTCGCAGGTGTAGCTCATCTCCAATCACTACACCTGGCCTCACTCCCACGTCTCTCGGCCCCGCCCCACTCGTCACACACACAAATATACAAATGCTGTTTTACAGGAATTGCAAAGTGCAATCTCTTACTGCTACGTAAATTATTTTACATACTACTAATATACTTACAACTGTAAGGTTTTGGTAATATTCTGTAACAAAAAAGTACAATCTTACAACTGTAGAGGTGCATCAACTTCTGAATGAAACTACTACAGTCCACTGTGAAAATGAAAAATAACTGCGTAGCTAACACTGGCCTATCATTCGCCATCCTCATCCCTCTGTCAAAATAATTTGCCCCCACTGTCATGTAACACACCGGGTAACTGCTTCGCGTGGTCTTTCGCGCTTATTTTTGTTGGCAGATAAGAATGATTTGCGTCCTTCACCCTGGTTTCACCGCGGGCTTCACAGATGATGTTCACGTTGCGCAATTATGTCACTTCATAAGGTTCCCATTGGAAAATAATGGTGATTTATTCGTGTGAAGTAAACGCAACATTTTTCAACTTTCTGCTAAGATATATGTGACTTTTTTGCAACGAAAATTATTATTATTATGAAATCATGCTGCCTCCGCATATTTTGCTTCCTGAAATCGGCAATTTATGCGGCGAAAGTGCGCCGTGTTTGAAAAAATGCGACCCCCGCATAAATATGCGGCCCTTGGCTGATTGTGCATTAAATCACGCGGTCGCATAATCGCGTTTTCTGGAGCGACTGTATAACAATTTTTTCCTTCTTCTATGTTTTAAGGGGTAAAAGGAGTCAGCAGGGAGCAGAACCAGGACAAGTAGACGGTCATGAAATCCGTTTCTTTACTCCAGTGCGGCGTTCGGTGCGGATCGAGAAAACCGCTCTGCGCTATCCGACTGCTTTGCAGGAACATGACCCCTGTGTGACCTCTCTTTGTGACCTCGCAGGTGAGAGTAAGGAAGAGGTCAAAGAGGAATCACGACCCCAAAGCTCTCCTGTGTATGTGTACCGAGAGAATGAAGCACTGAGAGACCATGTTCACATTAAACTCGTCTATCCAGAGGAGGATGAAACTTGATTATGTTTATTATCATTCAGTGACCTTAATTTCCCACATAGAAACAATGAATCTTTTTTATCAATTTAATTCTCTTCACTATTTCTCAGTAAAATGTATTTTGTACAATTTTAGTCAATCTTATATACCAATAAAAACATCTCTTGCTAGAGGTTTTGCTTTGGCTCTCACAGTTAGATGCTACCTAATTGGTTCATAGCTTCATTGCTATGAAGAATCTAAACATTAAGTACTGCTACATGTACAAATAAGATGATAGCATTGTCTTAATGTGGTGTAAAATTCTGAAGCTGTCCATACTGAAAAATATACAATAGAAATGTCAGTAAGTCAAACTTTAGTTGTAATTTATGGGTCCGTCTCGATCTGTTGTGCTTTTCTGAGCAATAGCATTCATGTAAGAAACTGTATTTTGCATGCTAATTAAACTATATTTGAGTAACTGATACTATTATTTTGTTCCATTGAAATCTCTAGATGTCAGGAAACATCTCAAAGGTCATTTCCCACTGATGTAATATGACTTTATCTACATCTTCATTGTTTTTTAAATCTTGAAATGAAGATGCATGTTACTTATTAGCAAATAATGTGAAGTTTTTAGGTTAGTGAAAATTTCAAGTTCATGTACTACTGTATATTAGCTTTTTTGGTGCACTGAAGGATGTTGGCAAAGCTTGCACTTCAGGAAGGGGAGGGATACAATTTTCCCAGCCTAATAGTGGATTTGAATAGGAGTAGAATGTCTCAGTTGTTTCTGGTAGACTATTGTGTGTGGTCTCAAAACATATGGTCCAGTAAACTGATGATTCAAAGGGATACTTTAACCAGACAAGAAAATAACCATGACTTTCTTTTTTAGAACGGAGAAGAAGATTTAGGTTTTTTGCCTTCTACTGTAAAGACAAAAACAGTGAAACACTATTCAAAACATCATCATTGTTTTTATTTCTTCATTAACTGTGGAATATTACAATAAAATAACTGTAATCAGTTTTATAATGTTTTACTGTTTTACAAAAAAAAAAAAAGGTAAAAACTAATAAACACTTTAGTCAAAAGCTTCTTGGTACAACAGCTTTTCTGAAAAACCATTAGGGACTGCAGGTGGAAAGATAATTGATTATTATAAAGTATTTTTTGGTTCTTATCAGAGAAGGATTTTGTGCACTTGTACACTTTCCTTATTAAATAAACTACAAATAAGATGTAAATATATGATAAACTAAACCAGTTGCATAATCACATTAAATTACCAGTTTAACTTAACTTCAGGGTCTTATGGTGGGGCAAGTTAAAATGCTTGCTCACTTTGCCCCACAGCTACCATTTTTAAATAAACCAGCTAGTCTACCAATACCAATCTAAATGATTTGCATGGTTTTATAGGTTGCTTAATCTCCTTAGCTTTGATATAGCAGCCATTATATCTGATCTGTTTTTAAGTGATTGCTTTCCACTCCTCTCATGTGAAATGGGTCAACTTACCAGTCCAGATACATGCTGTACAAGATGTGGCAAGTCTGAAAACGAGAAAGTGCGTATTAGATTTCAGTCAGTACAAAGGGTTCCTACGGGGGTTTGGAAAAGTATGGAATTTAAGTATTGCAGGTCTGGGAAAGTATGAAAAATATTTGTGCTTCCAGACTTTTGCCCCAATCAGCCCATTTCACAGTGTGGTTTTTAGCCTCCACAAAGTACACGTTAAAGACACATAAGGCCTACGGCATACTGCACTAACGAAAGCCCAATTTTGAACACCTTTTTTATTTTTTTGTGTTTTTCATAGACCATTGAGGTTGGCAAATTTTATGCCATCAGTCTATTTCGTGTCATGCTTTCTCCGCCGCCACAGAGGATGTGTTCAATTGGACATTAGGCCTTTATATTAGAAATACTACCATAAGAAAAGCCTAATTTTGAGCAAGTAGATCTGTTAATTCATATGCATCCATTCTCTTATTTTATTAGTAAGATAGCAATGATGTACAAAGTAAATAGATTATATAAAACTAGAAATGGTAATAAGCAGTGTTGTGGGTAACGCGTTACAAAGTAACGCGTTAGAGTACTCTAATTACTTTTTTCCGGAAATGTGTAACTTAACGCGTTAGTTTCGTGCGGAAGTAATCAGTAACTTCGTTATTTTTTAAAAAAAAGTAATCCGTTATTTTAAGGAAAGGAAAATCCCGACTGCAGCCTGCTTTTTGTCAGACAGTAGTCCTAGGTCTATTGTGCCACCTGCGGATGTATCAGCGGAGCCGAAGCTCTGTGATCGTGAAGTCAATGGCTGTGATACGTCTGTGCCCTGCGCCTGACCCTGTGTGTGTGTGTGTGTGTGTGTGTGTGTGTTTTTTTTTTCGAACTCCCGTCTAGATGGCAGAGAGGACAGCGTTTGGTTTATGGAAGTACGCACATTATTTTCAATTTGTCAACGAAAAAGAAAAGAACATAACGGTTAAATGCACACTCTGTGAGTGACACTTTAATAATAATTAGTTCGGCTATTAAGCTATTTGTCATTTGCCTGTGTGGCAGTGAAGGATTTAATTCGGTCGGTTTGTTATCATTTTTGTTTGACAGGCAGCTGTTAATTTCTGTTAGATCGTTGGCTGGCTGGTTGTTCATCATTTCTAAATGGATTTAAATCTGCAAGCCTGTTTAAGGTTGTGTTTACAAGTAAGCATACTTGTACTTTGATAACTGCATTATTTAAAGTTAAAGAAAAATCAGGAGTTATCTTGTGGTGCTCATAATATACAGTAGCCTAGGCTAACCGGGCTGGGTAGGTGCGAATTTTGATTAATAATATGTTCTGTGATAATAAATAAATAAAACGCCATGTGGAATAGCCTATTGCTGACTGTCTTTCCTGTTATTGTTATCCTGCAGTGTTAATTTAGTCGGATGACTGACGTTATTCATTGTCGGGAGTCACGATTTCTAGGTGCATTTAAAGGGGCCGGGGGCTGTGTCTGTCATGTGTGAGCCGCTGCGAACTGCTTTTAATTTTTGGTAACGCATGAGTACTCTAACGCGTTACTTTTATGAATAGGTAAGGCTGTATCATAACTGATTACTTTTAATTGATGGTAACGTTGTAACCTAACTAACTACTTTCCAAAGTAACTATACCCAACACTGGTAATAAGCATGCAGTAAATTCCTATGTACGTGAAGAGTTTATCGAAGGACACAAAAAAAAGTTTGTTGTGTGCATGTAAAGGCTGTTTGTTGTTTTATTTTATTTTTTATTTTAGGGGATCTGTATGTTATCACTTAGAGAAAAACCTTGAAAAAAATCAAAATATTTACAGATCACTTTACTAGTGGGGTGAAAGGTGACAATTATAGGGGTCCATGCATTCATGTTTAAAGGTTCAAACACGAGGCGGAAAAACTCAATGAGAGTTCAGCGCACACAGAGACAAACACTGACAGCTGAGAAAGAAATGGAATGTGTTTAAATATATTGTATTGTCTCTTAAAACGACAGCGCCTAATTTACTAGCTGCTGTCAATGTCCTTAATGCTAATCCAAGAAATAAAATGGGAGGAAATAACGCACTGCTCTTTTTTTTATCTATATTTATTTGACACCCAGCAAAGACTATGCAATGCTATTTACATTTTATTATTCAGTTTCTGCACCTGGACACCTACAGACTTGAAAAAAATTGGTTTAAGTTGTTTATTCGTGCTATTTACACAATTTCAAACAGGGCCCATGGGTATAACCTGCACCAGTGCCCCTCAAACTCCAGCTACGGCCCTGCTGAAAATAATGCTCTATAAACCATTTGTTAAATATAGTATGAAAATCTATTAAGTCGTTTGGAAATTTAGTTTGGAAAAGTATTTAATTTTGAAATGGAAAATGTGTAAGAATCATGTGTACAATATGACAGAAATTTGTCCCTTGACAAATGACAATTTTTGCAGTTCCCAGCAGCTGGGTATCTAGTGCAGCAATACATGTTTTGCCAAATACTATTTGGTCCAGATCATAACTCCCAAGAGTATTTCCCTTTTAAACAGGTTACATAACATCAAAATATTGCTTATCTTTAATGGGACTTTAAAAGCTCTTGTTTTTGTGACATATCAGGACTCAACTCTGTATAATAACATGGGTATGACAGAGGTATTACCGTATTTTCCGCACTATAAGGCGCAACAATGAATGGCCTATTTTAGAACTGTTTTCATATATAGGGCGCACCGGATTATAAGACGCATATAATAGATGGAGCTGTGCTAAAGGGAATGTAAACAAAACAGTCAGATAAAGACGCCTTGAGCACCTTGATCCATATATTTAAGGAGCTCCGGATTATAAGGTGCACTGTCGTTTTTTGAGAAAATTAAAGGCTTTTAATTGCGCCTTATAGTGCAGAAAATACGGTTAAAGGAGAGGGTGACTTATGAGGACATAACCCATGTCCCCATTTTTCAAAATGCTTATAAATCATACAGAATGAGTTTTTTTGAGAAAGTAAAAATGCACAAAGTTTCCTGTGAGGGTTAGGGTTGGTGTAGGGCCATAGAATATACAGTTTCTACAGTATAAAAACCATTATGCTCATGGGAAGTCCCCACTTTTCACAAAAACAAACTTGTGTGTGTGTGTGTGTATACATATATATAAAAATATTCTGTAATTCAATACAAAATTAAACTTAAGCAACAGCATTGGTGGAATAATAATAATAATTTAAAAAACAATAAAGCTCACATTAATAAAGCACACATGGTTAAACTGATCTAGTGATCTAGTTGTGCAGCAACTGCAACTTCCAAAGAGTACCTTTCTGTATCAGACAACTGCTTCAATGAACCTGACAAACGTGGATGACAATAGTTGACAGTTGGCAACTAATAAACCACAAAGTTTTATTTCACAATGTTTAATGCATGTGCTCCACTCCATGCGTGTTAACATTCTTTCAGTGGGCAAAATTGTGCATGCTAAATCTTGTCGGGAGCATAATCACATTAAAGTACCAGTTTATACTTAAGAGATTTAACTTAACTTCAGGGTCTTATAGTGGGGTAAGTTAAAATGCTGGCTCACTTTGCCCCACAACTGCCATTTTTAAATAAACCAGCTAGTCTACCAATACCAATCTAAATGATTTGCATGGTTTTATAGGTTGCTTAATCTCCTTAGCTTTGATATAGCAGCCATTATATCTGATCTGTTTTTAAGTGGTTGCTTTCCACTCCTCTCATGTGAAATGGGTCAACTTACCCACAAGCTCATCTTACCCCAATCTTCCCTAAAGAAGTCGTTAAAATGAATGTAGTGTCGCAGACATGCTCTGGCAGATTAGACTAGGTAACATAAAGCTGAGGTGGAACTGGATTTCCTGGATCAGTTCTCAATGTGCTGAGAAGCTGATTATGACCGGTCCAGATACATGCTGTACAAGATGTGGCAAGTCTGAAAACGAGAAAGTGCTTACTAGATTTCAGTCAGTACAAAGGGTTCCTACGGGGGTTTGGAAAAGTATGGAATTTAAGTATTGCAGGTCTGGGAAAGTATGAAAAATATTTGTGCTTCCAGACTTTTGCCCCAATCAGCCCATTTCACAGTGTGGTTTTTAGCCTCCACAAAGTACACGTTAAAGACACATAAGGCCTACGGCATACTGCACTAACGAAAGCCAAATTTTGATCACCTTTTTTATTTTTTTGTGTTTTTCATAGACACTTGAGCTTGGCAAATTTGATGCCATCAGTCTATTTCGTGTCATGCTTTCTCCGCCGCCACAGAGGATGTGTTCAATTGGACATTAGGCCTTTATATTAGAAATACTACCATAAGAAAAGCCTAATTTTGAGCAAGTAGATCTGTTAATTCATATGCATCCATTCTCTTATTTTATTA
Source organism: Carassius auratus (assembly GCF_003368295.1). Classification (NCBI taxonomy): domain Eukaryota; kingdom Metazoa; phylum Chordata; class Actinopteri; order Cypriniformes; family Cyprinidae; genus Carassius; species Carassius auratus. The sequence continues at coordinate 5,138,588 of NC_039247.1, read as the reverse complement.
GTCAGATGGCAATGATGTACAAAGTAAATAGATTATATAAAACTAGAAATGGTAATAAGCATGCTGTAAATTCCTATGTACGTGAAGAGTTTATCGAAGGACACAAAAAAAAGTTTGTTGTGTGCATGTAAAGGCTGTTTGTTTTTTTATTTTATTTTTTATTTTAGGGGATCTGTATGTTATCACTTAGAGAAAAACCTTGAAAAAATCAAAATATTTACAGATCACTTTACTAGTGGGGTGAAAGGTGACAATTATAGGGGTCCATGCATTCATGTTTAAAGGTTCAAACACGAGGCGGAAAAACTCAATGAGAGTTCAGCGCACACAGAGACAAACACTGACAGCTGAGAAAGAAATGGAATGTGTATAAATATATTGTATTGTCTCTTAAAACGACAGCGCCTAATTTACTAGCTGCTGTCAATGTCCTTAATGCTAATCCAAGAAATTAAATGGGAGGAAATAACGCACTGCTCTTTTTTTATCTATATTTATTTGACACCCAGCAAAGACTATGCAATGCTATTTACATTTTATTATTCAGTTTCTGCACCTGGACACCTACAGACTTGAAAAAAAATTGGTTTAAGTTGTTTATTCGTGCTATTTACACAATTTCAAACAGGGCCCATGGGTATAACCTGCACCGGTGCCCCTCAAACTCCAGCTACGGCCCTGCTGAAAATAATGCTCTATAAACCATTTGTTAAATATAGTATGAAAATCTATTAAGTCGTTTGGAAATTTAGTTTGGAAAAGTATTTAATTTTGAAATGGAAAATGTGTAAGAATCATGTGTACAATATGACAGAAATTTGTCCCTTGACAAATGACAATTTTTGCAGTTCCCAGCAGCTGGGTATCTAGTGCAGCAATACATGTTTTGCCAAATACTATTTGGTCCAGATCATAACTCCCAAGAGTATTTCCCTTTTAAACAGGTTACATAACATCAAAATATTGCTTATCTTTAATGGGACTTTAAAAGCTCTTGTTTTTGTGACATATCAGGACTCAACTCTGTATAATAACATGGGTATGACAGAGGTATTACCGTATTTTCCGCACTATAAGGCGCAACAATGAATGGCCTATTTTAGAACTGTTTTCATATATAGGGCGCACCGGATTATAAGACGCATATAATAGATGGAGCTGTGCTAAAGGGAATGTAAACAAAACAGTCAGATAAAGACGCCTTGAGCACCTTGATCCATATATTTAAGGAGCTCCGGATTATAAGGCGCACTGTCGTTTTTTGAGAAAATTAAAGGCTTTTAATTGCGCCTTATAGTGCGGAAAATATGGTTAAAGGAGAGGATGACTTATGAGGACATAACCCATGTCCCCATTTTTCAAAACGCTTATAAATCATACAGAATTATTTTTTTTGAGAAAGTAAAAATGCACAAAGTTTCCTGTGAGGGTTAGGGTTGGTGTAGGGCCATAGAATATACAGTTTCTACAGTATAAAAACCATTATGCTCATGGGATGTCACCACTTTTCACAAAAACAAACTTGTGTGTGTGTGTGTGTATACATATATATAAACATATTCTGTAATTCAATACAAAATTAAACTTAAGCAACAGCATTGGTGGAATAATAATAATAATTTAAAAAACAATAAAGCTCACATTAATAAAGCACACATGGTTAAACTGATCTAGTGATCTAGTTGTGCAGCAACTGCAACTTCCAAAGAGTACCTTTCTGTATCAGACAACTGCTTCAATGAACCTGACAAACGTGGATGACAATAGTTGACAGTTGGCAACTAATAAACCACAAAGTTTTATTTCACAATGTTTAATGCATGTGCTCCACTCCATGCGTGTTAACATTCTTTCAGTGGGCAAAATTTTGCATGCTCAATCTTGTCCAGTAGAGAAATGTATCACCTGTCAAATATTCATTCCATATTTCAGTGCTTTCATTTTTCAGTAATGTCCAGGTTAAAATTTCCACTGGCATTGTCAACATGGTTAAAGGTCCTATGACATAAAAATTTCACTTTCTGAGGTTTTTTTAACATTAATATGAGTTCCCCTAGCCTGTATATGGTCCCCAAGTTTCTAGAAATTTGAATCGGTGTAAATTGAGATTTTTCTATCTTTCTCTGCCTTTGAGAAAATGAAAGCTCAAACGGGCTGATCTTGAATCTCCTCGTTGTGACGTTGTAAGGAGAATTGTTACCTCCCCTTTCTCTGCTTTGCTGCCCAAATATTTACATATAATTCAGTCGCAATGTCAGCATAGGCGTTTCAAACAGACTTTTATGATATGGATTCGACAGCACCGGCACAAACAGTGAGTAACAGTGTTCATTAATGCCTGATCTGTGATCAGTGATTTCTGATGGGTAGCTAATGGGTTGACGTTATTTCTCTTAGTAGCATGAAACAAATCTGTTATTTAAATTGTGATTTAACTACAGAGAGCGATCAAAGAACGCTCGCTTTTTTTCCCGGAGCTGTTACACATCGCGAGTATATCTGCACACTTGCCCAAACTGCCGTTACAATGAATGACGCGGTTATGCTGCACAACGGAGCTCTTACTGTATTCATGTGTTTGCTGTTAGCTGTGGTGAAAGCATTTTGTGAGAGAAAACGTTTTGCAATAATGACGAGATCACTGCATCCACGCGATAAACAGACTCTGTCTACTCAATGCTCATCACTGCAGCCTTTCATGTGATGGGGAAAAGATCGAAAAAATAATTATATAATCAACACTTCCACGATTCGTTAATCTCGACAGCTGTAATAGTAATATATATATATTTATTTATTTATTTATTTGAGTGGGGTTTCACATGTAAAATGGATTTCGAATGCAAAGATGTCAGCCAATCACAACAGTTGTGGTTTACTCGGAGTCTCACAGCAGACACGCCCCTTCAAACAGAGCATTCAAGCCAGAGGGCTAATGTCAGGATATAAAAATGCTTTTTATTTCAAAATTTTAAATGTAAAAATCATACTAACAATATAAATACACCTAAGGAAACATTAAAAACGATTTAAAGAAAAGGAAATAATCCATGTCTTGGGACCTTTAAAGGGGGGGTGAAATGCTATTTCATGCATACTGAGTTTTTTACACTGTTAAAGAGTTGGATTCCCATGCTAAACATGGACAAAGTTTCAAAAATTAAGTTGTACATTTGAAGGAGTATTTTTGTTCCCAAAATACTCCTTCCGGTTTGTCACAAGTTTTGGAAAGTTTTTTTCCAGTATGGCTCTGTGTGACGTTAGATGGAGCGGAATTTCCTTATATGGGTCCTGAGGCACTTCTGCCGGAAGAGCGCGCGCTCCCGTATAGCAGAGCACTGAGAGCAGAGGCATTCAGTGATCAGAGCGAGAGCGTCACAAAAAGAAGTGTATTTTTGGTTGCCAGGGCAAGACAACCCTGCACAGATTACAAAAAAAACAGCATTAAGGGACCAGTGGATGGAGTTTATTTTTACAGAGCATCAACGGAGTTGTGCAAGTGTTTGTGTTTGTTCCCTGCATTTCGAAAATGCTTGTTTTACAAACATGGCCCAGTTTGACGACGGATTTGCGTATCGTTTATTTCTTAAGGATGATGCAATCCCAATGAAAAAGGGCCACGATCGTGTGTTGGAACCGCAGGCGGTGAGTAAAACTGCTTCAAATATCTCTGCCTCCTTGTTAGTGCGTACCCTCCCATGCCAGAGACCCGGGTTCGAGCCCCGCTCGGAGCGAGTCGTTGCTGCTGCTGCTCTTGTTCAGTTTCAGCCTCGGGATCTGATTCTGGATCATAAATAAACGGCTGAATCTGACTGTAAGCCATGGTTTGTTTTGGTTGGTTTTTTCCTCACGGTGTCACAGCTTCCAAACGCTCTCAACGCAAAAGCCTACTCGCGCTCGTGATTCTTTAGCTCCGCCCACACGTCACGCCTCCTGTCGGTCGTGGTTTTCCGGGAAAAATCGGTACAGACTATCTTTCTCTTATGAATATAATAAAACTAAAGACTTTTTGGAGTTATGAAGGATGCAGTACTACTCTATAGGTACTCAAGATTAACAGGATATTGAGTGAAAACGAGCATTTCACCCCCCCTTTAAGGTTATAGTCCAGTCAATACTAAAAACGTACTCACTCTCAGGGCAGGCCTTTCAAGATGCTTATATACAGGTACATGTCTTTTTTGTGTTTGTTCATCAAGTTATTAATCAATATTTAACCTTTTTTAGTTGATTGAATAAAGGTATGAGTTTTTGATCTTTTAGTAGTTAGTCACTTTGGTGTATTCTGTTGCTGAGATGTGCTCTCTCCGTGGTTTTCAGAAAGTTCTCTATATTTAAAAGATAACTAAAATAACTTTATATGTTTTTGGAAAGTACCTAAGATTACAAGCCTGAGGAACTCTACCTTGAAGAAGTTGTGAATTATATGTGTGCATGTAGGCTATTGGTATTTGTGTTCACAAGACTAGGCTTGATTGAGGTGAACAACACCTTCTCTAAAGGGGGGGTGAAATGCTCGTTTTCACTCAATATCCTGTTAATCTTGAGTACATATAGAGTAGTACTGCATCCTTCATAAATCCAAAAAGTCTTTAGTTTTATTATATTCATAAGAGAAAGATAGTCTGTACCGATTTTTCCTGGAAAAACACGACCGACTGGAGGCGTGACGTGTGGGCGGAGCTAAAGAATCACGAGCGCGAGTAAGCTTTTGCGTTGAGAGCATGTGGAAGCTGTGACATTACCGTGAGGGAAAATCCATCATCCAAAACAAACCATGGCTAACAGTCAGATTCAGCCGTTTATTTATGATCCAGAATCAGATCCCGAGGCTGAAACTGAACGAGAGCAGCAGCAGCAACGACTCGCTCCGAGCGGGGCTCGAACCCGGGTCTCTGGCGCACTAACAAGGAGGCAGAGATATTTGAAGCAGTTTTACTCACCGCCTGCGGTTCCAACACACGATCGTGACCCTTTTTCCTTGGGATTGCATCATCCTTAAGAAATAAACGATACGCAAATCCGTCGTCAAATTGGGCCTTGTGAACAAGCATCTTCGAAATGCAGGGAACAAACAAAAACACTTGCATAAACTCCATTGATGCTCTGTAAAAATAAACTCCATCCACTTAATGCTGTTTTTTTTTTTTTTGGTAATCTGTGCAGGGGTGTTCTTGCCCTGTCAACCAAAAACACACTTCTTTTGTGACTTTTCGCGGCGCTCTCGCTCTGATCAGTGAATCACTCTGATCAGTGAAATGTCTGTGCTCAGCCTCGCTATACAGGAGCGCGCGCTCTTCCGGCAGAAGTGCCCTCAGGACCCATATAAGGAATTTCCGCTCCATCTAACGTCACACAGAGCCATACTCGAAAAAAACTTTCCGAAACTTGTGACAAACCGGAAGGAGTATTTTGGGAACAAATGCTCGTTTAGCATGGGAATGTTTAGCATGGGAATCCAACTCTTTAACAGTGTAAAAAACTCAGTATGCATGAAATAGCATTTCACCCCCCCTTTAAAGACAAAGAGGGGCATTTTTCAAACAGCTTGGCACAAGTAGAGCCCGACCTCGTTTCTCACCTAAATCTTCTTAGGAGATATGCATAATACTTTCCAAGTCCTTGGAGATTTTCTAAGTTCATCTAAGTTTTTAATCACCTAGAATCATCTAATATAATGTGATTACCTTTAATGACCTTTTGTCAGAGAATAAATGCTGTTGTATTGAGTATGTACACAGATCATCCTAGTTCAAGACAAGTTGTATAAATACATAACAATAGAAGAGAAATGACAATCCAAATTTATATTCCATGTTAATTCAAGTAAACTTTGAATAAAAATAATATAAAATTAGTTTTGGCAAATTAGAAAAGAATGTGATAATTAGATATAGGAGTGAACAATTGTTATGTGAATAGTGGAGACTCCTATGACATTTATGATTTTACATTCTTGACAGTCTTACAAATCATGATGGAAAGTATGGTCGAGACCTTTCTAGTTGTTATAGAGCAATGCAAAACATTTGCCTTATTCAAGTCACTTTTATTTTTATAATGCTTTATACAATAGAGATCTTTCAAAGCAGCTTCACAGTATTAAACAGGAAAGTAACAAATGCAAACTTCAAAATACAAATTCTGCTCTAAAATAGCTGTAACAAGACAATAGTGTCTTTATTCAGCTCCAGTAAGTTCAATGTTGGTTTAGTTCAGTAACTGTTTGGAGTTCCTTCATTATGAATCCAGTTCAGTTTAGCTGTTAAGCAGATCATCCGAAAACAAAACTGACATTGTTCAGCTAGAGTTAGAGCAGGTTGAAACATGAAGGCAGAGCTACTGTCTGGACAGCTGTAGGCAACTGGCTTACTGATGGCCATAAATAAAATAGATTTTTGTTCTAACTGGTCCAACTGGCATGAAATGCTGCTAGCTGTCCGTAGAGATCTGTGCCCAGAACTCATCTAGTTGTTGGGTTTATTGCTGAGGATCCTGTCCTTCACTGACTGTGAATAGCTGTGTTGTAGCCGTTCCTGGGTGCAGGTCCAACATCTGATCTTATTTCTACTATTTATTCCCTTTTTACTTTGTTGTTTTTTGCCAGAGTTTCTCTAGAGGATTTGCAGATGCTTTCACACATTTCACAAGATCCACTTCAGCTGTCACAAGCAGGGCTGAATATAAAGGCTTGTGTACTTGCTTAAACTAAATACTGCATCACACGCCAAACTCAAGGCCATTGATTCAAATTGCCTGTCCAACCCAGCCAGAAATGAAATCCACCACATTTATATATATATAGCCTATTTGTTAACTTCCTAAAGCAGGGCAATAAGGAAAAGAGAGTCCTCTCCAGTTGAGAATCATTCACATCTTGCGAGGATATGGCCCTTAAATAATTAATTTAGCTCAACTTACTTATATCCACTAAAACAAAACAAGATAATACAAATAAAATGATCAAATGTGAATTCTTTCATTTTTACATTTTATTCATAGCTAGGGTGACCATTTTTTCCAAAAAGAGGACAGTGTGGGGGTTATCACTAAACAGGGTTTCATTTTTGTGTGTGTGTTTATTTACTTGTTTTTATAATAAATAAAAACAAAACAAGTAGATTGAATAGACAAGGAAAAGGGAATGCTAGTCGTAGAGGGTCAGTTCTTATAATAAATGAAAAGGAAAGAAGTAGAAAGAAAGAATGTCTCAGTTACATATGGTAACCCTCGTTTCCTGAAGGAGTGAACAGAGACATCTCGCCAGATGACAGACGAATTGGTATATCTCTTCGATTGACCAATCTACTTTGAGTGTAAACAAAACAAGCCAATGCACATTGGCATGCAATTATTGCACCCAGCTGCAGCTGATCACAGTATGAGCATAAAAAGGCAGCAGGTGCAATGCCTACCAGGTTTCTGCTGAGGAGCCAAGCCGGTGACCGGGCTGCTCAGCAGAGGTACAGCTCTCTGTTCCCTCCTTACGGAGACCAACAATTGTGCAAGACTTCTGCATTTGGTGTAGGCCGGGCCTCGCAACAAGAAATTCCATTCATCAATGTCACAGCACTACCCACTCAGTGAAATTGGATAACACTGGGAAAACTTACCTGTTGCCATTGGAATAGGGACACTACAGAAGCTCCAACCTTCCTGAAGGAGCAGGAGCAAATGAATCAGTTTAGGTGCATTTGGAAAATTGGAGGTGATTGTAACCTTCTTGTAATTGACAGAAGTCTGTTGCAATGATGCAACACTCCTACTTGAGTGAGCTCGCAACCTGAATGGGCAGGGCACACCCGGTGCCTGATAAGCCAGGGTGATGGCATCCACAATCCAGTGGGCCATCCTCTGCTTAGAGACGGCATTCCCCTTCTACCGGCCTCTGTAACAGACAAAGAGCTTGTCTGAGGTCCTAAATCTTTGTGTCCGGTCTACGTAGCAACTCTTCTGGGAACAGTGCTTGCAGGTTCACCACCAGATCTCTGAAGGGAGTAATAGAAAAACCTGGGCACATAGCCAGGACGGGGCCTCAGGATTACCTTAGAGTCAGCCAGCCCAAACTCTAGGCATGAATCATCGACTGAAATGGGTGCATGTCCCCTACCCTCTTGACGGAGGCCAATGCAAGCAGGAGCAGAGTTTTCAATGAGAGAAACTCTAGCTTGACTGAGTATTTCACAATGCCTTGGCCTTTGGTTTATCGCCTTTTTAAATTAGATACTGAATCTGAGATTTTCACTGTTGTCTTTTGGATCCTAGTGCATATAAACCTTTGTTTTCAGCCCTTGTTTCATGTCACACTCACATTGTTTTCCTGGTTCCAGTCACTGGGCTGTCCTCCGATAGCACCACTGAGATTACTCTGAGAACGCCTGCACAGACAAGAAAGAGAGTGACAAAAAGAGGATGAGATGTGGGCAAATAATGGAATAAACGTTTCAGGAGCTGCTAATGCATCATGGAGTCAACCAGTGAACAAAAGCCTCTTACTGGGACCAGATCATGTTTTTGCTCCCACCCATTGCTACATAATTTAGGTACCATTTTCTTGTATTTGGTTTCTCTTGTCCTATTGTATTTGCAATAAATAGATAAATAAATAAATAGCAAGCATTATCCTATACTTATTCACAATGGTAATGAATAAATAGTGAATGCTTGAATATACTGTATTCACACAAAACATATAATAAATATCAAACAAACGCACTTGGGCATGGTTAAAGGATTAGTTCACTTTCAAATTAAAATTTCATGATAATTTACTTACCCCAATGTCATCCACGATGTTTACGTTTTTCTTTCTTCAGTCGAAAATAAATTTATTCTCCTTAAGCCGTGGTCACACTAGACCAGGGGTGTCAAACTCAATTCCTGCAGTTTCGATTCAACTCTAATTAAACACACCTGATCCAACTACCGTATTTTTCAGACTATAAGTCGCACCTGAGTATAAGTCGCATCAGTCCAAAAATACGTCATGATGAGGAAAAAAACATATATAAGTCGCACTGGACTATAAATCGCACTTATTTAGAACCAAGAACCAAGAGAAAACATTACCATCTACAGCCAGGAGAGGCGCTCTTTGTTTTCAGTGTAGACTATAGGAGCACTGAGCAGCATAGAGCGCCCTCTGGCGGCTGGAGACGGTAATGTTTTCTATTGGTTAATTTCTTTTGGTTAATTTCTCTCGGTTCATGTCAAATTAATTTTGATAAATAAGTCGCACCTGAGACCTGACTATAAGTCGCAGGACCAGCCAAACTATGAAAAAAAGTGCGATTTATAGTCCGGAAAATACAGTAAGGGTTAAGGCTTATTTGAAAGCTACATGGCATGTGTGTTGAAGCAGGGTTGGAACAAAACTCTGCAAGGCTCAGGCCATTTAGGAATTGAGTTTGACACCCATGCACTAGACTTTTAAACAGGAGCAGATGGTATGTTCAAACAGTATAAAGTGTAATTTTACATAATTTGTGTGTGTGTAAACTTGAATAACTAATAAGTGACCGATGTAATCACTTAAATAGTAAATAATTATGACTAGATATTTTGCTTTGAGATGTCATATCCTGCTCCTGCCCCTTTGCGCAACACTATCTGAATGAATTTTGCAAGCTCAAAGTGTCATCATGTGGACTTCAACGGCTTCCAAACAGTTGAAGGTCAGATTTACAGTAATAGTTCAGTTTCAAAGGGCTTAAAACGTGTCTTATCTAGTAAAACAATCTATCATTTTCAAAAAAAAAATAATGCTTTATAAACTCAAATGCTCAGTCTTGCATTGCTCAGGGGAGAGCGGGGTACAAAGCAACACTTTTTGACTTTCTCAGTTTGTGTAAATCCAAAAGGGGTTCAGAAATTATTTTTTTTGTCCACAGTAATTTCACAAATCTCACCTTGTTTCATAATTACAGTGTATGTTTTTCTTTATTTGCCTTTAAAAAAAATGGAAGTGAAATGTGACAACATGCCCCGTAGGTGGGGTACATTGTAACATCTGAGGGGCATGTTGTAACATTACTGTATAGCTTAAAATATTATCTGATGTCATGAAAAACATATATGCAAGACAAACTCAAATATTTTGTCAATAATATAAAATAATTAGTTGTTTTCAAATAAAACTATGGCGTTTTTTAATAATTAAAAATAATCGGATTTTTGAGTTTAACATTGAAAACATTTCGACCAGGCTTGGAACGGCCCAAAAAAACGAGCCAAAATGTTTTACGTCTTGAAATAATCATTTCTGAACAGTAAACATTGATTGTCATTCTTTATTCACCTGCTTGTCATAGTTTCTCATTAAAATTAATTAAAGTAAATAGTGTAGATTGCATCACTATAACCGATAAAAAAATCGATTTACATTAAAAAAACATTTTTTTTTTGCATACATTTATTATGTAGATCAAACAAGAACAACTTCATTTTTATGTCTGTTGAAAGGGTGTTTACACATAAAGTAAATTTAATTTTAATATTTCTTTAGTCATTTTGTGTGTGTGTGTGTGATCTACATAACTTTAAGATTTCTAAATGTGTATTTTTTGTATTGAATTCAACTTAATTTTTTTTATTTCCATGTTCCAAATTTCAAGTGGGATCTACTTTGTTTTTCCAAATTTGTTAGTTTATTTAAAAGTAACATGTACTCAAATTTTCTAATTAGCAACTGAGTATTTAGGCTTACTATTTAACCACTGGATCTTGTCAAAGGAATGTTAGTAGAATGTACTCATCACAAATATGTTGCATAAATTCCAGTTATAATATTTTAGTTATATTATAACCAGAATGTACACATCACTATGGTTAAAATATAACTAACCTTAATTTCACAACTTTATTTTTTACCTTGTTCAATCCATGTGTTCCTCTTCTTTGCACTGGGGTTTCCAGACCAGACCAAGATGAAAGGAAGTAGGGTAATTATTTTATATTGAGTAAATGAAACAACGTTATTGTTTGTTGTGTGTGTGTGTGTACCAAAGAAGATTGGGATAACTTTGATACATTTTGTAAAGTAAAAAAAGCAGATTGATCTAAACTAATAAATAAAGGATTGGAGGATAAAATAACAGCTGAGTTGTTTCATTTTAAATGAATAATACAAACTGAGATTAAAAGTCAGAAATTTACTTAAGTCAGAAATTAAAATTGACTATGGTAAAATAAGCGTTCTGTGATATCGTCAAAATAATTTTTAATGATGGCGCACTTTTTTCTCTTTATAGTGTTGATATGGTAATTAGTAAATACTGTACATTTTGTTATTCTAGAATGTGTGGAAATATTTAAATCATGTGTTACAACTAATCCCGCATTACTTTGCGCTCCTTTAGATAAATGTAAATGTCCTGTATGCATGCATGCTGAATGGTTCATAAAGGATGCTCCAAGTGAGACATGCTGCATTTTAAGGACTCTGGATGAGTTTACCACTTCCTGTAACTCTTTTTTCCTTAACATTGTTCCCGCAAACCTGCAGATATGGGGACAGATCAGCCTGTAGCCTATTAACGATTCCGCTAAGGGGAGCGTCTTCCGTCAAACGTGTGCACTTTGGATTTGCATCCCTGCTAGCCTATATAAATACTCACGACATCACAGTGATCTGAAGACGCTCAAACTCTCAGGCAATCGGTAAAGAGCTGCGAGGACGGGAAATTAAATGAATCCGAAAACCAGGTAGGCTATAGGCTTATATTCGTGCATTTTTATCATTTGTAAATTTCATGTATAAAGGGTGCTGTAAAACTGATACAAGAAGCAGGTTTTCTTAAATAGACTTTAAATTAAAACTTGAGTAAAATCATTACAGTCACCCCTCAGCCTTTATGACTGACTATTGAACTTTGATATGTTGATAACACGTGCTATAACTTCGACGACACTTTGTTCATTCTTGAAGTGAACTACTATATATTTATTTATTTATTTTTGTTCTACTGCATCAGGCTGTGCATGTTACGTATGCAAATATCAGTAACTTGATGCATTCTGAATAATTTGTAAAGGTTTGATTGCACATTGTTGATGTACAAACAGGAGCATTGCAATAGTTCAGCGCAGAAATGACAAGGGTAAAGATGAGAAGTTGCGCAGCACTGTAGTGTGTGTGCTAGGGTGACCACCTGCTAAGCCCAAGGGGGAACAAAGGGTTTGTTTCTGAGGGACAATGTGGGACACTGCCTTGCGCTGTGTTGCCCCCACCCCATGGGCAGACTCGCTGATAGTGGTTTACCCATTTCTAGCACATCCCACCTTACATGGTATATTAATAATGCCCTATTCCCCTAAACATGTGTAATTGCTGATGTATGCTCATGACAGAATGCAGAATGCATTGACAGATGCACTTCCACTTACGATTTTCTTTAGTTATTTTATTTATTTTTCATTACAATTTATTCACTTTAAATTATAATATAAAAATTATAGGATTAAAATGAATTGTAGTTGCTCAACACCACAGGAACAGTTTAAAAAAAAAAGAGTCTAAACTCACAACTCCAGAGGTTCACGGAACGCCTGGGGCTCGAGCGACCAACTTTTATTTGAGCAAGCATTGATTATGCGTGACACAGTCTCAATTTGTGGGACGCATGAATTGGGCTTCAAACGCTGTGCGCGCACGCGCTACGTGGGACGTGTGGTCACCCTAGTATGTGGAGAAGTGGAACGGTCCCAGGACTGATCCCTGGGTGACTGATCCTCTACATACCGAACATTTGAATCATCTTTCGCTATTTGCAGTGCTTCACTGACCGAGAGGAAGGCAGTGTGAGTTGAGTGGCCGCTTTCAAATCATGATTGGTTCTTAGGGTGACCATATGCGCTGTTCATACGGGACACATCACAGCCAGGATTTTAATAATGCCTAAAACATCCAGAGCAGTTTGACCAATAACATGCAGGTATTGTACATAATCGACCATTCGTGGGGCTGCGTGTGAGAAGGTAAGACGTAGATGGAACGATCAAAGCGATGCAAATATGTGCACGTGTTTGATCGTTCGATTGACTTGAAGCGTCGCTGCGCACAAATCCAAAAAACAAAAACAAAGTGCGTCACAATGCTTCAAGTCAAACGAACGAACAGACACGTGAAAGCGAATCGAAAGCATGAGGAGCCATCTGTTCTGCTCTTTATAGCTCTCGTGAATGTTACACAACGATCAACCTGCACAGTGCAAATAGACAAAACCTGTATTTTTTACGCAATATTAAAATCCTGACTAGGACGTGTCCCGTATGAACTGCGCATATGGTCACCCTATTGGTTCTTTAGTGTAGGTTTTATAAAGCAGTGCCCTCCTGCTTGAAGGCTGAGGGTAAGAGAGAGATGCGCTTAAATATTCTCTCGCAAAATGTTTTATTTCCAATTTTGTAATTTTCCCTTTTTGTTCCTCACCTTTTACAGTCTATATTACCTGTTTGTCTGTTGATATGTTTTTATCTATTAGTGTCCAAAAAGAAGCTTCCCAAAAAATGGAAATCTTTTCCATTGATTCAGCGTTCCTTGCTACCAGTGGCCAAAGGTATGTGTGCATTGAAGGCAGGCCCAGTCGCAGGACCAGTCAATCGCATGAGCTGGTCACAAAATTTCTACAGGAAGGTGACCTTGGAAGCGCAGCTAAAGGTCTGAACCTGTGTTGTTGCACTGAATGCTTCATATGTTTCTTTGGTTGTCCAGAACTGTCATCAGTAACTCTTAAAGGGATAGTTCACCCAAAAATCTAAATTATGTCATTAATAACTCACCCTCATGTCGTTCTAAACCAGTAAGACCTCTATCCATCTTCGGAGCACAGTTTGAGATATTTTAGATTTAGTCAGAGAGCTCTCAGTCCCTCCATTGAAACTGTGTTCACGTTACAAGTACTGTCCATGTCCAGAAAGGTAAGAAAAACATCATCAAAGTAGTCCATGTGACATCAGAGGGTCAGTTAGAATTTTTTGAGGCATCGAAAATACATTTTGGTCCAAAAATAGCAAAATTTATGACTTTATTCAGCATTGGCTTCTCTTCCATGTCTGTTATGAGAGAGTCCAAACAAAGCTGTAACAAACTCTTGAAATGCCTCACAGAAAGTACATTTTCAGCGAGATGTTTCCTTTTTTAGGTGAACTATTCCTTTAATGAAAGTGTTGCATAGTGACTTATTGTAATGTTAGTAATATGATTCATTTTCTTCTTCTTCAGTCAAGGTGTATCATGTTTTGAATGGCACCAGAAAATGCATGGCTTTTTGCTTTGAGGTGAATAAAAAGTCAGTCTTCCCTGTTATTACTCACGGTAAAGAGGTCAAATTCAAGGTAATGTCTAAGACACTGAATTGCAAATAAATCATTTATTGTTAGACGTGGTGTCAAATACATTCTTGTGCTTTTATTTTATCATTTCTGATTTTATTTAATGGCTCTCATGTATTCAGGTTTTACCCAGAGAAGAGCCGATCACGGCAGGAATCTTTGACCAAACGTTCTTATTTCAATGGGGAGACATTCATGGAGACTGGAAGAGTTTGAAATCAGTGGCTGAACCAAGCAAGTACCTGATTGATGGAAAAAATGGCAAAGAAAAGAACAAAGTGATCATCACAACTGAGCGGAGTCCGGTTTTTAAAGTTGAGAAATGAGAAGAGGTATTTTTGCAAAAATGTGTGTGAGTGGAATGTTTATATTAAACTGAAGTGATGTTCTGCATTCTAGCAGGTTTAACACTATACATTGTAAAAACTAAATAGCAAGGGACTCATCCATCCATTGACTTTCTAAAACAGCAGAAACTGGGTTGCAGAGTTTTTATAGATCAGGCAAATTCCAAGAGAACAGGACAACTTCACATTTGTAAAGAGCGCTGTCATAAAAGGGCTATATCCTATATAGTTTCCGATACCCAAAAAGGCTTTCAAAGTTAATAACTTATACCATAAAGATATAATTAACGACGGTCTCATTGACTGTTCTTTAAAAACACTTCTAAGGATAGTCATGAAATGGCTTTTTATGCTGATCGACTTCCATCAACCCTGCAAGGCCTGACATTAAATAATAGCCTGAAAAAAAGCACCACAGTTTTATTTACGTAAAATAATGAATTAAAATATCCTATTTGGTGCAATTGCTGATGGATCATATTTGATACTTGCATTTTAACTTGATTTTTCATGTACCTGTATGAATAATCAAGTAAACCAAAGTTGCTTTAGTTCATTTAAGGTGCACTAAGTGATTTTTGCCAAACAAAAGCACCAGAACAAACATGCCCAACAGGACTTCGCCCCCTATTCTGATAACTCCTCCCCACACATACGTACACAACACTGGTAGCGACGACCGCAGATATTCAAGCAAAAGCCAACACAGAATAGTTGTGTGAATGAGCAAAATCAATGTAACTCACATATCAAAAAGAAAAAAAACAACAACCTCGATATCTCCTTCCCTTCTACTCTTTGAGTTCTCTCCAATGGTCCAAAATGTGTTGATTTGCCTGATTGTAACCCTTCCTTTTAATGTTTCGTTCGCCCCTTACTGCTTATTGGCAGTTAGTGTGTTTTGGGACTCAGTCCGACACCGTGTTCAAAAGTGTTTTTCAAATACTGCTTAGTGCACCTTTCATTAAGTGTTCATCTTGAAATATTAATAACAATATTAAAGTTATTCCCATGGTTACTTTTTTAAATCATCATGATTTCACAGCAAAAGACATGCGTACCATGATCTGAAGGGGGACAGTTATACGGTTATATAAGTAAAAACTATTAAACAGAAGGCAGAAGGCTTGTAGTACAACAGGTTTTTTGATCATGTCGATCATTTATTGGTCTTTGAAATTTGAGTATCAAATAAGATACAATTTATGAGATTTAAGAAGAAAATGACATTCAAATAAAACTAATCTTTCTCATTTTCATCATTTTTAGGAAAACCAAGAAATATCAATAAAGAGCTTCAATTCGTTTCACAAGTTTTCACCAACAAAAGTGCTCTTTTTTTTTTTTTTTTTTTGCAGGGTCCTTTTCTGTTGATGGATGTTGAGAAAATGTGAGAGCAAGTGGAGTGATTCTTTTCTGGTTCTTTTTGAGGCATGCCATTTTATCCATTTATTGGATTCATTTAATTGCCCTTTTGTCATAACCTAGTAAGTATTACTGACATGCAGTTTTAGGTTCAAAATCATTTGCATTATTACTATACAAACGCAACTGACACTGTTTAGTTTGTCACAATGAAAGTATTTTTAGTTAATAATTACATGGCTTATCAAAATGTTTAAATAAGCCATAGACATGACTCAGGAACCTAACCCTTTAGTGTCATATCCTGTGAATCACATGCTTTCTTTAACTTTTAACTATGTTAAAAACTATTTTTGTTGCTTAATGTTATTGTGGAAACTGAGATATACTACCATTTAAAAGCTTGGGCTAAGTAACGAAGAAATGTCACAATTTATGTGACATTGATATACTTACTACATAAGATACTTCTTAAAAATGTGTATGTGTAGCCTATATATACACATATATATATATATATATATATATATATATATATATGTGTGTGTGTGTGTGTGTTTATATTTATATGTACTATTCTGTGCCAGTATCAGTAGTGAGAGCACGTTGTTCATGCTGCAAATTTCAACAACAAGAAGTGCTTACCAGATGGAGAGGGACACCACTGCTATACACTAGTTCCCAAAACTGGTCCTGGAGGCACCCCAACACTTTAGGTTTGATCAAACACACCTCATCAGCTCATTATATAGACTCCAAAATCTGAAATTGGTGTGTCAGAGAAAGGAGACATGCAAAATATGCAGTGTTGATGTGCCTCCAGGACCAGGGTAGGGAACCACTGGTGTATAGCAGTGGTGTCCAATCCTGCTCTTGGAGGGCCACTGTCCTGCAGCGTTTAGCTTAAACCCAATTAAACACACCTGAACCAGCTAAACAAGGTCTTTATAGGCACACTAGAAATCAGACAGGTGTGTTTATGGGATTGGGGCTATCTTCTGAAGGCCAGTGGCGCTCCAGGAAAGAATTTGGACACCCCTGGTGTGGAGTATGTTATGTGGGACACAGAGAAGAGTCAGTTAAGCGCGACCTCTGCTGGTGAAGCTGTGGAACTGCAGACTGACAACATGCGGATGTATGACGTCATCTGAGGCAGATTTTGCTGAACACAGATCAGCATTGAGGACGACTTTTATCAGTAAAGTGCTTTGCACTAGAGTTTGTATAGCGTATGCTACGTCTAATATGCATTGTTTTTTCTAGTAGTGATCTGCCAATGTATATTCATGTATTTGTTAACCATATTATGTAAAAGCGCCATATGCATGCATTTCTTTTTGAGAAAATGTATGCACATCTAACTTCTGTATTATACATTATACATTGACTAAATAATATAGCCCTATCTACATAAACATATTTTCTGGTTTATTTGGCTTGTTGTGAATTAATGATGTAGAGAAATTCTGCCCTTACGCAAATCTGAAAATATCTGACAAATATGGCTTTTTTTTAAATTCTATTTAATTCATTCTTTATTTGTTTGTGTGTGTGGTGGGGTGGGGGTGGTGTCTGTGCAGGAAGGAAAGAAAGAGCACAAATAACCGCATTTTAGCTTGTTTCACTATAAGCATGAGAACATACATGGCAACATGAAAGCTAAATATAGCTGTGGAAAGCCTGCAGTACACAGAAGAGCTTTTCTGTCATGAGTCACGTCCCTCTGATGCCCTGCTGCTCACGCTCCTCATCATCACACTCTTCCTCTTTCTACAGAGTGATATTGATGGAGTACTTGCCTCCAAATCACCATCCCTGTCAATTTGTAGGTACTCATTACGATAGACACTTTTAACTTATGACCTATGGCATCTTCAAAAATGTTTTATATTGGCAAATCAGTGAACACGGTATCAAGGTATTTGGTATTTGTTATTTACCCTGCAGTACTGCGAGTATTGTTAGCTCTTGTATGTTTGCGAATAAAATAGAATAGAATAGAACAGTGGTTTTCAACCTGTGGTCCCCGGCCCCCTAGTGGGCCGCGGTGGTATTGCAGGTGGGCCGCCAATTATTTTCTGTTCATTTGCAGTCCATTCTAGGGCTGTGCGATTAAAAGGAAACGTCCTAAAATCACGATTTGAGCGTGCGCGATTTCTAAATCGCTTTATAGCAGTTTTCCGTGGCCCTGACCTCCCGTAGTATGCTATCTGATCCAATCAGAATGCATTGCGCCTAGCGCGAGAACAGAGACTGGGCATATGCCTAACTCCAGGTTCACACACTGTCTGTGATGCGCCTTTTTTCTGAGCCAATGTTGACGGATCAGAGCGTTCTCACTGCGGTAAAAGGCTAGAAATAAAAATGTGCGAAAATAATTCATGTCCAACACATGAGCATAGAGTGAATTTGTTAGTGAACAGGATGCAGTTTAAGTGAGAGGAGACACGTTTTAAGTGTGAACGAGCAAAGGAAATCTGCGTGCGAACAGAGAGATTCGCACTCGTGCATTATTTTAATGTGCTTTCGCGTTATATTTATGCGCTCTCACTGCTGACTGCAAACACATAGCCTACTGTATACACACTGCAAACACCTGAGGCACCGCTACAATTAATGAGCTCTATGAAGAATGCATGGCAAAAAAGAAAAAAAAGTCCCTGTATACAGGATTTTTTTTTTTTTTTTGCCACAAGTCTATACATTTTTTTACATCTTCACTATAGTGATAATTTTGACTTATGTCTGTTCTAGAGATGTTACAACTTTTTGATAAAGCTCTGATTGGTTTTCTTTTGGAAATATGTTTAAAATTAATCCTGAATGCATTTGTGACTGTAAAAGCATATCGGTGTGTGTCACAATTGCAAAATTGATAAAAAAAATCGCGATAGTTTTTTTTTTTTTTTGTCCATGTTTATTCAATAAATACAGTTTAAAATCTAGCTTCTGAGTACTAAGTTATTAACCCAACAATAGCGGGGTCAGTTAATTTTTTTGAAGTGGGCCGCGCAAACATATGTGTTTGGTTGTGTGGGCCGCGAGTTGAAAAAGGTTGGGAACCACTGGAATACGTAATGTCCAAATGAGAAAATTTCTGTGGTATTATTCAGGAATGAAACTGAGATGTAGTTAATGGGAAATGGAACTATGGTTAGCTGCTCTGTCTGGCACAGAAGCTCTGCAAGGTGAATGGAGATCTCTCAGGATTAGTGGATTGAGAGTGACTGTTCAGTATGAAGCACTCGGCACGCTCTGAATGAACAGAACTGAATGTCCTGTAAAGGACAAATCATAAAAAGCCCATCACCTTCAACTTAACCTTTCTAAGACAGAACTGCTTGCAATTTCACTATCCAGTTAGATGCATCATCCACAACTCCTTCAAAAACAGCCAGAAGCCTTGGAGTTATGATTGATGATCAGCTGAATTTCACATGCTTCACAACTCATTGTTCAAGCTCTTGTCCAGACTGGACAATTGCAATGCTCTCTTGGCAGGTCTTCCAGCCAGTTATATCAAACCTTCACAACTAATCCAGAATGCGGCTGCAAGATTAGTCTTTAACAAGCCGAAAAGAGCGCATGTCACACCTCTTTTCATCAGTCTTGTTGTTTTGTTTTTATTTGTTATAACAAAATTATATGTATTGGTCTAAAAAAAAAGTCTGCTAAATGACTAAGAGCAAATGTCTGGTTGACAGTTTTTTGCATCTTATCCTCATCTCAGCAGGATGGCAGAGAATGTGAAATAATCTCCTGAATCAGGGACGCTCTGCTAGGCATGCCACTGCATACCCTTGAACTGTCATCAGTGAAGCTTAGCGTGTGTTCGTGTGTGTGTGTTTGTGTGTGTGAGTCTTACCATGACTGATTATGAAATCACTTCAGATGAGGATCATGGGGTTTATCTCAGCACCGATGCAGTAGGACGTTATAGGACATGAGAATGAGGAGGGATAGCTGTTCTTCATTACAGTAAAGTGAGACGCTGTATCACTTTACAGATTTAGCTGTAAGATGCATGAGTTGCTACAGTGGTGGTAACAGATATCCTACTATTCCAACATTTCTTCTTCCCTAAAAAGCTTCCCTAAAAAGCTTTTTGTAAGTGATTTACCCTCTACATCACACATTGTGGTTGCAAGAACTTTACTGTAAAAGTAGCAGCATGTTATTTTTTATTTAAATTCACAGGGGGAAAAATTTATGTTTTAACACAACACTAAAATAATGCAACATAAAGAAATAGTTTACCCAAAAGTGAAAATGTACTCACAAGGGATCCGATATTCCTCTATTATATAGCTTTTTTTTTTCAGGGAAAATAAGTGATCTCGACTAAATCTTTTCGCTTCACAAGACATTAATTGATGGAATGTAGTAGTATGGATTACTTGTGGATTATTGTGATGTTTTTATCAGCTTGACTTTATCTCGACTTTATCAGTCGCAGACAAGAATGCATTCTTATTTGAAGCCAAAATAATCACATATCACTTTGAAAAAACTGATTATAGATTCCCAAGTACATACCATTCCTCATCTTACACAACCTGAGAGAGTGTAGCAAGAATCAATCTGACTTGCTTACCAGATTCAGTCTATTCCCACAGGCCTTGAAATCCACAGAGGCAGCATTTCTGTAACTTGAACTCTGGTTTTCGTCATGCCACTTACTCTTTTGTTACCCATTGACTTCCATGAACAAAATACATTTTAACTGAAACTGTATGGCTTTCTTCAAAATTAATTATTTTGTTGTTCCACAGAAGAAGGAAAGTTTTGCTTTTGGGGCTGAACTATTCATTTAAAAAAAAAAGTTGCTCATTTTATCGTCATCAGCCTGAATTTCCTCAACAACCACATAATTTGAAGTATTCATGTCCAGTGCAGGCTGTTTGTTTAAATCCCCGTGTGCTGTATTAGTGATGCTTGCCTTAGCCAACGCCACTAATAAAAGGCCACTTCAGTGTTGTCACCAGCTGTGCCATCCTAAGCAAAAACCTCTCTGCAGAAATTGCTTACAACATCCTTGAGGCCAAACTGGATCTGTGACGTGGAACTAGTTTGCAAGATTCTGCTTCACACAGATAAGAAAGCTCTGTGAAGGAGCAGCCCTATTAAAACCAGACCTTAGTATGCATGAATTCAGGTTTGGCTTTTCATTTGGGCTTTCTGAGCACCTTCTCATCAATGCATTCAGTACTAGAAATTATAATGTGAAACAGCAAGACCACTGTAGCTCAGCCAAGCAGGATTATTATGGTTAATGAAAACCATAAAACATTTTTATTTAATTGACCTTGATGTACTAAAAGAACTACAACTAAATCTGAAATAAAATTTATGAAATCTATGTAGACACACACACATTATATATATCATACATTAAAAATGACAAAAACACAAAACAAAATTAGTAATATTTAAACTAAAATTGAAAAAGAAAAATTAAAAAGAAAAGTTTATTAAAAAAAAACTATAATAGTATCTAAACCACACTAAAATAAGATGCTGCCAAGATGAATGACTTATAAGAAATACTGCAGGTTATGGACTAAACAAAAGAAGAAGCATTGTTTCCAGAATCCTGGATGATTATGATTTACTGACAGCAGTTGCATTTGAGCATTTCACTAGCAGCAGGAGTAAACTGGAAAAGCTGATTGAAAACATTATTTTTTTGCAGATCTGTTTGGTGATGCTTATGGTGCAGTAGAAACACAGCTGTCAAGAATTGTAACAGAGTCAAACAAACTCATGTTCTCAGTAAAGAAATTCTATTTATTGTTCAAAGGAAGTCTGTGGAGAATTACAGCAGTACACAAGACTGAACAGCTGCCTTTATCACATAACACAGTACAGACAAGAATGAGGTCAAAACTTATATGAATAGTGAAATTAGTAAAAAAATCACTATGGCTTCCCAGGTGGTGTGTATGGCTAATTCTTGTGGTTACAGAAGGCCTGAAAATTAAAACGGTCAGGAAAGGGATTTCACTCCTTTTTCTCTGATCAGATCATAAAATGTATAACACCCACTCAATATCAGTAAGAGAAGGATAACAGAGGGAAGAGTTGCTAACAGGCACACACATTTTGACAGATCTGGGAGAAGAGGAGAAAACAGGTCGCAGTAAGACTTAGAAATGTGACTTAATATACAGAGGAACAGACTGTTGAGAAAAAAAAAATAAAGATTAGTGTTATATTTTCATTTGGGTTGCTGAAAAATGGAATACAAACTAAATTGAGAACCTTTTCAAGTCTAGTTTGTATATTTCACAATTCGGTCATTAATTTTATATGTTCTTCAAACCATAAAGACTATAGGAAATGTATGGAAAACCAGTACGAAATATTTCCCTAGATATAATTGCATCCGAGTTTTATTTGTTTTAAATAGCCTGTTCAGGAAGCATTTATAATTGATTCTATATTGATGTCTATATATAAATATATTTCTGTATATATATAATTTTTTTCTGTATATTGTTTTTAAAAATAAATCTATTTAAACCCAGTTGGGTGTTGTTCTACATTTGATTTCCTTTCCAGTTATGTCACCAAAGCTCTCCATGTGTTAAATTCGAAAACTACTAAATTTGTCCCAGTTGGATGTTTGCCTATCAGGCAAACCAGTATCATTCCCTTTAAGGGAAGAGCCAAATCAAACCCAGTATCGATGGTAAATTTAGTGGTATCAGCACCAATGCACTTCCCAATTTATGACATACAATCAAGAGTAATTTGCACTCAAGATGCAAGAGGAAAACAAAATAAACTCACTGGCCCGTGTGAAACTCTGTCTTCACAGTGGGCCGGCGGAGCACAGTTTTAAAGCACCATTTTAACTGTTTGTACATTGTTGCTTGAACTGTATTGTGTGTCCACAAGTTGAACTCTTTAACAACCTCCAATTTTTACACTGTTTGATCTGAGTCTTTTATATATATATATATATATGTATATATACACACGAATTAGCAGAGAAAACGTCCTGAATGAGCTAGTTATGAGATTCACACCACATCATTCAGATGATGCTGGTTTGCTCTCCATCATATGGAACAACACCAAAAACACTTATAGTAGACATATTCATCGAATCTTGATACACTAACACTAAACATCCCTGTCGACTCGTTTGTGAACTCAGTAACTCAAGTCTCTGGGTGAAAGGGTGTTTTTTTTTTCTTTGTAAAGGGGAGAACTTTCAAAATGACAAGACCTATAGAGCAGCCAGCAGAAATATCCATTTATCTAGCCAAACATCTATACTGCTTTTAAAAACAGGATTCTCTTACATATACATGACAGTGTTTATCAGTCAGACCTCTTTATTCGCCGTGGAGCGTTAATGTTCTTCGTTTCATGCACGGTAATTCTTTCCCCTCCTGCGCGCGCGGTTCTCGCTCTGTGCGGTTCAGTCGTCATCCAAGTCGTCGCCCTCCGACTCTTCTCCAGCTCTCCGTTCGTACGCTTTATCTCTGTGCCGCTCCTGGATCTCCTTCATCTCCTCGGCGTAGCGGCAGAACGCTCCGCCGAACTTGCTCCAGGCTTTGAAGGGTATCGTGATAGAGTTTCTGTAACTGGGCTTCACCTCGCTCACCCGCAGAAACACCCCGTACTTGTTGGAGCCCACGTCGAAGAAGAACCGCTTGGAGTCCACCGAGATTGACGTGCCCTCAGGGAGCTCCCCGTAGCCTCCCGCGCCGCCGCCGCCGCCGACCAGCTCCTCGTCGTCCCCGCCGTAGTCGTCGATCAGTTTAGCCAGAGCGTCGCGGAACTCGATGAGACCCTGAGCTGGAAGGGCGATGGTTTGCCCGGATTGCATGCCGCCCCCGGGCACACCTCCTCCGACGCCAAAGCCACCAGGCCCGCGGTTGACGGTCTGACGGATCCGGAGGAACCTCCCCCGCTGGTTCTCTTTCAGATCGAGGTAGTATTTGCGGTTTTCCCTCACTAGGAACTCGCTCTTCAAGGCCCGTCTAGGCCCGCCGTCCTCGCCGCTGGAGGACTGAGCGATCTGCTCCGGGGTGCTGGGTCCGAGCTGTGCGTAGTGCTCGATGAAGTCCCCCAGGTAGTCCCGAAACTCCGCCGCGACAGACATGGAAAGTGTCAAGCGACTTTTGGAGCCCCCAGCGCCGACCTCGGCGATCTTGATGAACCTGCCCTTCGAGTTTTGCTTCACGTCCAGATAGAAGCGCTTGTTTTGGATGTCAAGCCGTTTGGACGCCAGCTCCTGGGTCTCTTGATCCCTCTGGAAAGGCTGGAATCCGCTTCCTCCTCCGCCGCTGCTTCCACCGCGCTCACTCCCGCTATCCCCATCCGCCATCTTCACCATCACCCAGAGCTGCGTTTTTTTTCCCCCACCCGTATTCCATCAGGTCCCGCCTTCGAAGGCATCAGAACGTCGTATGATTGGCCCATAGCTCTTGAACGTCATCTCCTTAGGAACATCTTGGATTCGGCGTTTGACGTGTCAATCATAAATTCGCTTCTCCAATTGGATCGCAATATGTCCGTTATGCGGGTAAACACCGAGTACTCGTTCTCTTTGGTTCACTGGGACTGTCTGTCAATGGATAAAACCCACCCTGTTGTTTTGACAGAACCATTGGCGATTGGTGTACAGTGGTGTCGATAACGTGTTAACACAAGCATTTTATTGCAGATAACACTTGGCCATTCCAACGGTACATAGAGAATACACCTATTACAGTTTTATATCCATTTAAATATACATAGCCTATCAAAACTTCTAAATAAATTTGTCACAGAAAGTTTAAAAGGAGAATATTTTCTCTTTTACAAAATTTTAATAGGCATACTTTTAATTTATAAATTAATAGACAAAAGTTTAATGAGTGTTAAAAAAAAAATTATACAGTTGCCCCAAGATATTTTTTACAATGTCTTTTAGTTTCTGAATAATACCGTTGTCTAGAGTCTACTAGATTAATATAATTTAAAATTGGATTATTATTTTCTTAATAATAATCATTAAACAAATTATTAAAGGGGATAATTTAATGCGATTTCAATTTTTCCTTTCTCTTTGGAGTGTTACAAGCTGTTCGTGAATAGATAAGATCCCTAAAGTTGCAAAGACTAAAGTCTCAAATGCAAAGAGATCCGAGTGGGGGACCTATGACGTCACTCTGTAGGTGAATCATATCTTCCAGAAGAAGTGTATTATATTTTATTTTGAGATATTGGTAAAATTGCAATACATTGTTTAAAGCTATGTATATTATTATTGTGAAATGCTTCAGTAAGTCATAGCCCCGGGGCACAGTGAGGTCTTAATGTGATCTTGGACTCTGGGACGATGGAACCAGAAGTGCTAAAATGCTAACTCGCCTCTGTTTTGTTTTGTTTTTTTGTTTGCCTAGAAAATGACATCATAGCTCCACCACTTTATTCAGAAAGATGAGCTTTGTAAAAAAAACTATGTGTTTCAGAAAGGCAGGGCATAGAGGAGAAACAATAATGTACAATATTTGGAAAATAATATATTTTTTTAACCTTAAACCGCATAAACACATTTCATTACACCAAATACTCTAAATAATGTTCTTTTAGCAACATATGACCCTTTTAAGTCTTCAGAGACTTGCGAAAAAAATAATTGCGAAAAGGGTATACAAATTCAGAAATGTTTACCTTCATGTTTATACATAGCCAGAAAAAAAAAGATACACTGGCAACGTAATGCAAAGTAAATATTTTACAGATAACATAAAAAAAATTGTAGCACTTTACACTAACTAGCACTAGTATATGGCAGTATGAAGATAATTATTTATTTACTGTACAACATGTTTTCTAAGAGCTGGCAAAATCTCTCTGGACCCCTCTTTGAACTGTTGCTGTCTGGCCAGAGCACTGAGCACCGGACATAGGAAAAGTTTCTTTCCTCAGGCCATCTACCTCATGAACAGTTAAATGTTCTCTCCACTGCTCAATAAAACATGCAATACCCAACCATATACTCATATTTATTATATTCATGTTATTGATTTAATATATCTTTCATCTATCCACATTCCCTTGCATAATTTGTCTATAGCACATCTGTACAAACATTATATCCTTATATCTTAGTTTACTGTCTCTTTTGTTTTTGTGACCCTGGACCCAAACCAGTTAATTCACTGGGGTATATTTGTAGCAATAGCCAAAATAACAGTGTATGGGTTAAAAATTATAGATTTTTCTTTTAAGCCAAAAACCATTAGGATATTAAGTAAAGATCATGTTCCATGAAGATATTTTGTAAATTTCCTACTATAAATATATCAAAACTTAATTTTTGATTAGTAATATGCATTGCTAAGAATTCATTTGGACAACTTCAAAGGTGATTTTCTCAGTATTTAGATTTTTTTGCACCCTCAGATTCCAGATTTTCAAATAGTTTTCAAATTTTCAAATAGCATATCGGTCAAATATGGTCTGATCCTAATAAACCATACATCAACGGAAAGCTTATTTATTCAGCTATATAAATTTCAATTTCGAAAAATTGATACTTACTTACACATTTATTTTTACTCACTTATTTTTATTTGGTTATTTGCGTCTTGTCACTTCTCAACCTGACTGTGTCCTGGAAGCTTCTGTGTGTACTTGACAATAAAGCTCTTTCTGATTCTGATATATATAAATTTTTACGCTAACTAGCACTTGCCTTTTTACACATTGTATAAATGTTTTTATGCACAGAAAATATACAACAACGTATATGTTTTTTCATAAGTAAGGGTGTCATATTAGAGGGTCCTTTGCATAATTTTTTTTTCAAAGTCCGACTTGGTGCAAATACATTAGTGCATCTAGTATTATTCCTCGCCGAATTATTATTATCCAAAAATGTTTTAACACTTGATTTTGAGCTCTTGTCGTTTTTGTCAGGTCACTTGGGACTTTTAAACAAAAAGGTTAAGTGCTTTCTGTGAAATTTCAGGC
Source organism: Carassius auratus (assembly GCF_003368295.1). NCBI lineage: Eukaryota > Metazoa > Chordata > Actinopteri > Cypriniformes > Cyprinidae > Carassius > Carassius auratus. The sequence continues at coordinate 5,111,568 of NC_039247.1, read as the reverse complement.
AGTGTCACTGTCAAGTCCCGCCTACGTGCTATCTATCCGCACAACGATGGGGGATGGTAGACGCAGCTACATGACGATTTCTCATTGGCCTTCTCAAAATTCGAACCAACAACAGACGTTTTGATTGGCTGCTTCCACCGCTCGGTGTGCCTCTAGTGTTTGCTGCTGAACGGGGTTTATTGTTCCTCCGAGTCAAGAGGCGAAATAGATTGTAGATAGACCTCCCCGGATCCCATTCAAAGTAATACTTCGCTGAAATGGTATGTAATTCTTAAGTACTGGTCTGTATAAGTGTTTTCTGTAACGAGAAATATCCCTCCTTTTTGTTTTAGAGCTTAGTTGTCGTCTTTTTTTTAAGATTCTGCGCTAGCTCTCAGCTAACGCTGGTTGGATTTTGCTCTTGCTAGCTCGCGGGAGTACGTTAGCTCGTGCTTCTAGCCGTTGTGTAGTCACTATTTATTTAATCACGACGTATATGGTCTAGGTTTAAATGACTAACGTATTGAGCCTGGCTATCGTATTAATTTGAACGGTTTTGTTGATATAACGGTCGCAGCTGTTGTGAAATTTCTCCGAGCAGGATGGCTAAGCTAAACTATCCATCAGCGGCAGCGTGGAGCTCGCTCGCGATCAGTTCATATAAACTTTATTTACAATAACTATATAGTTCTTCAGAGACCAGCGATTCCTGAGAATTGCGTTATACATTATTTGCGCGCGTGCGTGTGTAGGTTAATGTCAGAAACACTGATAAGCTGATCAGTTTTAGCGTGACAGACAGTCATATGAGCGGGAGATTTACCTGCTTTAACATGCTCTTATTCGACTAATTGGCGTTCATTGCAGTGGCAGATGGCACTGCTTAAAGATTTTAGGTAAACTTTAATTCATTTCGAAAGAAAAGCAGGATTGCATTCCTAATGGATGTTTTAACCATACCTTCTGGGCGGGAAATGGTGCATATTGCCAAGATAAGTGGAGTATTTTATCCAAACCCGGAATTTTGTTGTTGTTGCACGTTGTGTTAAGAGCTGAAGTATTCCGGGTTGTTACTCGGGAGTAATACTCGAGTAATACATTAATAATAAATGTTTTGATTACTTGCACAATAGTTGACACACTTAACTATAACAGTTAATATTTTTAAATGTAAAAGGAAGGAAAATGATTATTTATTTTGTAAATATACTATTTATTATTAAAGTATTTATTATTCTGCAACATTAAATTTGCTACTAAATCTTTAGTTTTTGTCAGTAAAATGGTTACATATATTCTGCAAATGTTATTTTTACATAATTTAAGAAAAAATTATTCAGTTACATTTTTTTTATGAACTGTTACATTTTACATATGAAATTAAATATTTAATACTTTCTTTTCTGTATGTGAAATTCGTTTTTATTTTTCAATATGCTTTAAATATACTGAAGGAAATTCAAATGGTGACATACTGTTACTGATTATTCTGATTGCTTTGTGCACTGAAATGCTTGAATGTGTTTGTATCTGAGTCCATGTATTGTTTTGTAGGCAGGAGGAAAGGCAGGTAAAGACAGTGGCAAGGCCAAGGCAAAAGCAGTGTCTCGCTCCCAAAGGGCTGGACTTCAGGTAAGCCTCTTTTTTGGTGTGTGTGTGTGTGTGTGTGTGTGTGTGCTGTTTTTTTTTTTTTTTTGTTTGTTTGAATATCCATTTGTTAGATGTCCTTCAGTCAGATGGGTGTAGTTGAGGAATTTTTTAGGTTGCAATTATCAAAGAAAATGTCAGATACTACTTTCTAAGGCAATTCATATCTGAAATTTGTAGTTCCCAGTGGGTCGTATCCACAGACACTTGAAGACCCGCACTACAAGCCATGGTCGTGTGGGAGCAACAGCAGCCGTCTACAGTGCAGCCATCCTTGAATATCTCACAGCTGAAGTAAGATTCTGTGCCACTCACCTTCAAAACTGCAAAAGAAAATTAGTGTAGCATGCTACTAATTGTTTAATTCTTGTTGTAGGTTTTGGAGTTGGCAGGAAATGCTTCAAAAGATCTGAAGGTGAAGCGTATTACTCCTCGCCATCTACAGCTGGCCATTCGTGGAGACGAGGAGTTGGACTCCCTCATCAAGGCAACCATTGCTGGTGGTGGTATGTTGGAGTTTAATTTCTTCATGTGCTGATTGCAAACATGCTGCCCTCTTGACAAATGAGGATGTTAAGCACTTGTATATTTGCTGACTTCTTGCAGGTGTGATTCCTCACATCCACAAGTCCCTGATTGGTAAGAAGGGTCAGCAGAAGACTGTGTAATTGCCGTCGGGGTCGCTATGCTGACATGGACTCAAGGATTTGCGTTTGGGATGTTTGACCAGATCGGCTTGTTCATCCATTCTCTCTTCTTTTTTTTTTAAGTTAATATTAATGTTATACTAGCTAACCACAAGTGATTTGTAGAGTTTTGTGTTAATGTTATACTGCCAAAACTAGAATGAATGGCAAATAAGCCCCGCCCCCATCAACCCAAATGTCAGGTATTTCAGAGAGAGACAAACAGGAAGTGTCTGATCTTTCCTGCCGTGACTGTGGAATTGTTTGTTGAATTGGCCAGAGCTATGGAGCTGTTTTATACTGAAAAACGGAAATGATAAAAACCTTTTATACAAAAAAAAAATTTTGTTTGTTCTTTTGTGTGTTGTCTTCCTCTGCACATAACAAAAATATGAAAGACAATTACATTTAAACTATAGAGAGAGATAAACTTAAATCTACTTTTAAACATAGAAGCGCACCTTTACATGTTCAATTCTTTTTTTCTTTGAATAAATACAGTGCTCATTTAATTTAAGTACGTTTATTTTTCCACACCTGTATGTCTAAGAAATTTAAGATTAATATTAGTTTACTGAAGAGTGTTGGTTAGTGTGATTAGTGTAGCCTGTATGCACTGTAACTCGCTTTGGATAAAAGCGTCTGCTAAATGCATTAATGTAAATGTGTGCATTTTATAATTGCACACGGACTGTCGTCTGGGCCGTTTTAAACCGTCGTCAAAAAAAAAAGGATCACAGTGTGATTATGGTTAAAAGTCTGAATGTTAAACCAGCGGATCATCCGACCACGTAATAAACCATTCCAATATTTTTTTGTGATATTTTAAAAAAATGTCAAGAAGTGTGGACGTTAGGTGGCGATCAAAGACCACATAGTCGTCGCGAATCACTTTGAATTCTCTAAATCTCATATTTGCGTGGGGGGATATACCTGTGAGTCTAAAATAAATACATAATTAACTTCACCGTGCATTTAACAAGACATTTCGATAACAGCACTCGTGTGTGCAGTTGACCGAACCAGATCTGTTGTTTAAAGCATTTTTCACTCGGAAATACACAAATCCCCCAAGTGTTTTATTCTGGATTTTCTGCATAACCTTTAGTATGTTTACACACAGTCAGACATGTTCTAGAGAGTTGACCGATGCACAAGCACCGATTTATAGCTCATCCAGTGTCATTTGTCCACATTAACCCTTTAGGTACCAAATTAATCTAAATGAAGTCTGTGTAGCATCACAAAACTAAAAAAATCATACAGATGCAGAATGATGGTTTTAAATGTCCCATACAGCTGCAGCAAGGTTAATGGTGTTAATCTGACCATGCAGCGCGTGCTTGTGTGTGTGTTAGACCTCACTGTTCTGCTGCGTCACGTGTCATATTGAACAGATTTAACCTGGCTGGGAATTAAAACAAGATCTCCCACACGACTGCAGGCTTTGGGTTATGGGACATCTGCAATGCAGAAGCCTATATATAGCAGAGAGATGGAGGAGAGCAATGGAGGGAGGGGGCTGAGGACAAGATACAGTATTATCAATGGAAAAGTTCCCAGTCCCACAAATATTATTCAGTACTGCAGGTTTTCAGTGCTAGAGTAATTGCACTGGTAAACATCACCAATTTCCAGTAAAAATATCACCATGGAGATATATTTTTGTAGTTGTTATAATGCATAATGAGTTTCAAATTGGTGATTAAACCATGTATTAATATGAAAATTGTGCATATATATATATATATATATATATATAATTAATAATAAATGTCCTTATCGTGTGCCCTTGTGTTTATTGCTTAGTTTCCGCTGTTACTTCAGCAATGAATAAATATCTCATTATTATTTAGTGAAGTGAAGTGACATGACATTCAGCCAAGTATGGTGACCCATATTCAGAATTCGTGCTCTGCATTTAACCCATCAAAAGTGCACACACACAGCAGTGAACACACACACACACTGTGAACACACACCCGGAGCAGTGGACAGCCATTTATGCTGCAATGCCCGGGGAGCATGGTTTCAGTGCCAGGGTTAGGAGTCAAACTATCCACTAGGCCACAACTTCCCTTTATTGATTTATTATTTTCCTCTACATTTGAATGTGTAATCATAACCGTTAATGTTCACTGAGATTATTTCTGGCACATAATCATTACTGAGATGAAGCTGTCTTTAAATAATTTAGCTGCATGAAATATTTCAGGACTTCTTTTAGCAGGAAATGGATATGCTTAGTCAGAGTACTCTACATTTGAGTCGGTGGTTGACCATCTGCAAAATATGTTCACCATACAATGCGGTAAAATATTTTTAAGTAATGACCACTAAACTTTATTTATGTGTTGTGCCAGTTACTTCTTGCATTAAGAAATCATTTAAACAAAAATCAATAATTCCATGTATTTACATTTTTATTGCAGAAAAAAGCCATGAGAAGTCAGAAAATGTGCAGTCAGCTTGTAATTGTGACTGACAAAATAATGACAATGATATCCCTTATTTACAGGTCTGTTCAAAATTTTGGGGTCAGTAAGATATTTTAATGTGTTTGAATGTGTCTCTTATGCTCATCAAGATTCAATTTATATTATTACATTTATAAAATGTTGTGAAATATATTTTTGATAAATAGTTAAAGTCACAAGAACATAATTTATTTGAAATAGAAATCTAACATTACGAACATTTTTACAGTCACTTTTGATCAATTTAACATCCTTACAAAGTGAAAGTTATAATAGATAAAGATAATAATAATAATAATAATAGTAAAAATCTTACTATATTGTATGCTATTTTTTTTATAAAGTATTTAATGTACATGAATGTGTTACTGTAAGTAGAACTACCCAACTACAGCGCACTAAACATTCAATGCAAATCATTCAAAGGTTATGATAATCCTGTATGACTCTCTCAGAGGCAAATGAGAGGAATCTCATAGGGAATAGACAAATAATAAGAATCACCCACTGTCACAGTGTGATTGTGTGTGTCGATGTTAAATTATGCATCTATGCTAGATGCATAATTTATAAGCTATATCTAGTTCCTAAGGTAATAAAATACACCTCAGTCTAAATCAGGGGTGGGGAACATTGATCCTGGAGGGCCTGTGTCCCTGCTGAGTTTAGCTCCAACCCTGAAAAAAAAACCTACCTGTATTCTGAAGACCTTGATTAGCTTGTTCAGGTGTGTTTGATTAGGGTTGGAGCTAAACTCTGCAGGGACACAGGCCACCCAGGATCAGTGTTCCCCACCCCTGGTCTAAATCCTACAAAAACAAATTCTAAAGCCTTTCATGTTATCTGCACTACATCTAACTATCCATTCCTACTAAATACAAATGTATAAACAGAATAAACCATGGTACTAAATGATTAGCCTACCATATTTATGATCCAGTTAATCAAATCTTTGAAGAAAATGGTACTATAAATATCCATAAAAGCATGACATTGCCATAGTTTTTTATAGAATTCATTTAGTTGTTCATGTTCATTCATCTCCTTCAGTCAGTTAAATGATCCATTCATGTCTGAGCCTAAGTCTTACTGATTTGTAATCTTAAAGCAACACTGTAGTTTTTCGACCTTCACTTCCGGAGACAGCAAGTGAAGCAGAATTTGGATTCGGACGTGCCTGGATGCCTTTCTGCATTGGAATGCTGCTTCTGAAGGCAGCACTTTAGAGCTTTTGGACGCAGCCTCTGGCTGGAGTTACCCAAAAGCTAAATATTCACCTTTTTCTGGCCATAAAAATTAGCACGGCCATTTGTAAATTCTTTTGGTCTAGCTTCTGGTCTCATCTGCGTCCACCTACTTTTAGCTGTACAGAATCATGATGTACTGTATACTGTGACATTATTTACGACTAACAGACAATTGCACTTATCAACAACATAGCGAAACGGAGCACAAGTTAAATGGTGTTGCCTTAAACTTCTGAAAATATTATTGATTGGCAAGATGAGTATAACTATGAAAATCTCATTCAGCTCATTCTAAAGCTTTCACTTTTACTACATTTACAGTTGCTTGAGCATAATCAAATTCCCTTTGGTAATATCCAGTCATTTGAAAAGGAATCATGCAAAAAAAAGATCCCCTCAAAGATTTGCAATGCTGACCAATGAAATCTACTTTATTAAGTGACCAAAGTGACCTTCATTGCAAAACATCATTGGCCCTGTCCCAGTTTGCACACTTCACATGCACTTGTCTGTTAAGTCCACCAAGATCGTAGGGCACTATCAGAGTTTCCTATCCCTGCCATAGGCCCTCTGTTCCATTCAGAAGGGCTCACCCCTATGCCCTAACTCCCTCAGAGGAGTTACCCACCGGAGCGAGAGCTTCAAAGGGATTCAGAGGGTTATGGAAGGTTGCTTGAGGTTTCTATGTGCCCTCGATGTATACTTCTGCCGAGCCTGCACTGAGACAAGGCAGACTTCAGTCAAAGTGGCATTATGTACGGTGGCCGAGAGAGCTCAACGCGCCGCAGATTGCAAAACACATAACAAATTGAAAAAACACCAGCAAATAAAAAAAAAACATCTCCATCAGTTTGACAACACAAGAGCTGCAAATCATTCACAGCACATGCATATTAAGAAACGCTGCAAATTATCACAACACATGTATATAACGAAAAGCGCTGCAAATAGCACTGACCACAATGGAAATGTTTCAAGAAGACTTCAAAAAGTGTCAGACCCGGCTTGGATTTGCTTATTGTTCAATGGCTACTGGTCAGTGGAGTTGTTGGTGAATTGAAAGGTGAGGGGGGGTTTTTTCATGGTGTTTTTTTAACACCATGATTCCTTTATCTTTTGGATATTATTAGCCTAAATAAGCTGAATAATTACATGATTAAATGTAAAAAGTTACTTAAGATGGCTAACTTTTTATATCCTCAGCTAAATATAATTTCAAGGTTAATGAAAATAAATTTGCAATGCTTCATTAATTGTTTCTTAATTTGCATGTGTTGTGGTGATTTGCAGCGCGTTTCGTTATATGCATGTGTTGTGATGATTTTGCAGCGCTTTTCATTATATGCATGCTTCATTTGCTGATGTTTTTTCAACTTGCATGTGTTTTCTTAAGTTGCAGAGTGTTGAGCTGTCTCGGCCACCGTAATTATGTCATGAAAGTGGACTCTGAGGAGGACCGTGAGGTTTAGGGTGTGTTTTGAGACATTTGCCCAAACTGCAAACTTTTTCCTGGCTTTGTTGTCATTTTTAGCAGCCATCTATCTCTACATTGAAGACAACTGACCTGCTTCTTTAAAAAAAAAAAGTAATAGCATTTATATTTGTTTGCTTACCTCCCACAATTGCCAAGTGACAATTATTTGACTGTAGTTTCTGGATAGTGTGTGTATAGGTGCGTTCGTTTGATATAACACATCGATCGGAGACAAAGAGGCAGTGTATGGTACATTTAGTTGATAAATGGTTTTATTTGGCTTTAGGGGAACATCACTGTATCAGTTAGCAGCCATACAGTTAAAGTGTCTTCACTCCCGGACCATCTCTGAAACAGTGCTGAGATGCAGAAAACATGAGGACTCTTTTAAGCAGTTTAGATTCATGATTAAGGCATTTACGTACATTTTTACACACATCAAGCAAATCTATCCCACCCCCTCATATTGTCAAGCTCCAAGTGAATCAGGCCATGCAAACTGAACCTCCTCTTGACTGATTCATTTCATGAATGATCTGTACTTTTTCACATTTGTTTCTATCACATTTTTGGAAATCTTGCTTTTCCTTCCTTTTAGTCTTTTAAATTTGCTGCAAAAATTAGGTCAAATCTCGCAGTAAATTTGCTTTAATATCACCATTTCCACAGTTCACCAATTTCCTCCAAGCTTTGATAAAACATTTCTACAATTCTGGTAAACACAGAACTATATTCTGTGGCCAGACATTAAACTTTGTATATGCACAAAGGTTTATGTAAGAAGAAATATTTAAGGGTTAATATCCCTTCACATTGGCTGTTGGTGTGACTGTCTATGACCCCTCTGCCCTCTCTATTGCCTGCCTTTCACCTGCAGGGAGAGAAGAGAGCTGGATCCATCACCACCAGCTGCAGCGCTGCAGACAAACACGGCTGTTTACAGTGCTTCTTGAAGCAGGAAAGCTCTTGTGTATACACACACACACACACACACACACACAACAACAACAAACTTATAATAATGTACACAGACTCATGCTTTTTTTCAGTTGGGGTCCAGAGCATGCCCAGATCATATTTAAGCCAAAACAAATTTGTGCCTAAAGAAAATGTTACTGTATTTTGGTATAAAAATGTCAAGACCTACAACGAAACCAAGACATATAACGAAATTCAAACACAAAGCAGAAACACAAAAATAAACGGGCTAAACACAGGAAACTTTTACACATTTTAGAAGGAAACCATGCCACGGATTAGAAAGAAAATTTTGGAAAGAGACACTGGGAAAGAGAGAATAAGAAATATACGTAAAGAGATCAGGATGGAGAGGAAGATTTACTTCAGAAACAGAGATCCGCTCCAGCAAGAATGAATCGATCAAGAGGAGGTCATTTTTGAACACAGGAAGGAATAGAGGGATATTTAGCAGCAATCGTCTCTAAAGCGTCAGAATCTATATTACAGAAGGATTTTCCCAGGCTACAGAAGCACAATGCACTCTTCTCTCCCAAATCTAAAAGCTGAAACCCTCCCCAAGAAACCCATAAATATTTAATCTTTTATCTCATCTACCTCGTTGAACTCCATGCCGCGTCGTTCGCCGTGCTGTGACCAGTGCAATTAAGCAAACCATAAATGGATGGACGGATGCATTCATTAATGTTCAAAAATGCTTTGCATGAGAATGTGAATGAAACATTCTTTCCCCTATGAGTGAACTTATTTAAATGAACTTTCAATCATGTGGGTATAGATGCCCTTAAATTGCTGGAAAATTGCTGTGCTAGGCTCGTGACATACATTCAGGACTCAAGTGAAATCTATATATAATGGATTTGCTTTTGCTCTATGAATAATTACCTCTTCCAAGTCCAAACTCATTTATTTTTTTAAATCAAATAGCACCGAGAGGTTGGAACCTGCAAACTTGGTCCGTTTTGCACCGATTGCCTGTGCATTTGGATCACCTTTCCTTGTGCTGTCATGCACTACTGGCAATAATGGCACATGAACACCAAGTGTGACTAGGGTCTTTGCAGTCTTGATGTGAAAAAGTAACATTTTGCCATCATTTACACTCCCTAATGTCATTTTGAGACCATATTATTGCCTTTACATTAGTGAAACACAAAGACTGGCTTAAACGTAAAGTTCTTATGTTCCATACAACAGAAGTGCATGATGGTTTTTACTGCCAACCCCCACCCAAAACAAAACAAGAAAAGTGGTCCATATGAAGTAGCAATGTGATCTCACTTGCATTTGCATTGAATAATAAAAATTAAGAAATGGCCCTTTTTTCCTGCTAGGTCTTGACCCAAAAATGAAAAGTCTTTATAACCTTTTCTGGATCTTTTAAGTTTAAGTTACCTGGACTGACCAAAGTCTAATGGTTTTAGAATGACAGACTAAATGATGACAACATTTTCATTTCCGGGTGAACAATCAGTTTACATTTTAATAGCAAGTGAGATATGAAGTTTATATTTCAGATGTTACGCCACACAGATACAACTTCAGATGACTTGCACAAATTGCACAAACAATAATTATGATACTTGAATGAGCTCGGAAGTTTACTCATCATGCACTTCTGTTGTATTAAAAAACACAAACTCCAACTTTCTGCCAAATATCTCTTTTTGAAAGACAGTAAATGATGACAAAATTACCATTTTTGGCTGAACTACTTCATATACTATCTGCACAGATGCTGTTTAATCTCTTGAGTGCTATACAGAAAACTAGCCAGCCTTCCATTTACTGACTCGTTGCTTTTCCTGCAGAGATCCTGATACATCAGTAGATGAAATCAGCCATAACTAGTGAAATGAAAGTGTAGATGGGTGGATGACTTTAGTGTGGTGGTGGTGGTGTTGTGTGTTGATGTGAATTTGGCAGAGGGCCAGAGAGGTAAGGAGGACACGGAGTGTGAGTGAGTGAAGTATAGCAGTATAGCAGATCGGAGATAGTACGCAGCTTTACTTGCTCTTGACCTCAGCAGCCTTTTCACCCTTTTCACTCTTGCTGTCTGCCTTATTGCTATCGCTCTTCTTCTCCTTTTCCTTCTCTTTCTCCTTTTCCTTTTCTTTCTCCTTCTCCTTCTCCTTCTCATTCTCTTTCTGTTCCTTTGGGATTTTCTTTTCCTCCTTTTCCTTCTTCTCATCTACTTTTTCCTTTTCCTTCTCATCCTCCTGTTCTTCCTCCTCCTCTTCCTCCTCGCCTCCTTCTTCCTGTTCTTCTCCTTCCTCGGCCTCCTCTCCTTCCTCTCCTCCCTCCTCCTCTCCTTCTTCTTCTTCCTTCTCCTCCTCCTCCTCTTCTTGCTCTTCCTCTTCCTCTGTTTCAGGCTTGGCTTCGACCTTTCTGTAGGTGCTCAGAGCATAAGTGCGGCTCGATGGATAAGAGTAGGCAGACTGCATTATGGCTCCGCCCACTGAGCTCAGACGGCATTCCTCACCTTCCAGCAACTTCCTGTTGGGAACGACCATATATGGATAAATATGGAACACTGATAAAAGACACTAAAAGATGATTACATCAAATGCAAATAGTTTTGAGTCTGACCGGTAGGCTGCGATCTCAATGTCCAGTGCCATCTTGACATTCAGCAGGTCCTGGTATTCGCGCAGGTGGCGGGACATCTCACCTTTTGTGCTCCTCAGAGCAGATTCCAGCTGCTGAATAGTGTCCTACAGAGCAAACAAGACTTTTATGTCTCCAAAAGCACAATTCTGATAGGACATCTAATGCATTTCTTTTGAAAAACCATTAGAAAATGTATATTATTACATATATGTTTATAATAATAAAATTTGAAAAATTAAGAATAGGAGCAAATGTACTAGTGGCCACTAATGTATGTATGCACTCACCTGTAGCTCGCCGATCTCGTTGTTGTGGCGGTCCTCCATGTCCGCCAGCTGTCTCTCTAAGGCCTCGTTATGGGCCCTCAGGGCCTCGATCTCCAGCGTGCGGGCCTGCAGCTGTCGGCGGTACTCAAACAGCTCATCCTTGGTCTGCTTCAGAGCGTCGTTGTTGCGCACCGCTTGCTCAGTTACAGTGGTGAACTTGGAGTGGTACCATTCCTCCGCCTGCTGCTGGTTCCGGGCAGAGAGAGACTCGTACTGGGCACGAATGTCCTTCAGGGCCACAGCAAGGTCAGGCTTACTGACGTCCATCTCAACAGACACCTGAGAATGAAAAACAGTCAACAAACTAATTGTTAAAATGTATCATTATAATATCAGATTTAGGATTAATCTAACATTAAAATATAAATCTAATGCTAATAATCGAATAACTCTAATATACAGCCTGATCTTATAAATATTGATAGGTTGTTGACAGCCAAAATAGGATTTACACTACCATCCCAAAATTTGAGATTTTTTCAATATTTAATTTATACTTTACTTAATACTTTTGCAAAGGATGAATTAAATGAATCAAAAGTGACATTTATAATGTTTCAAAAATGTTCTATTTCAAAGAAATACTGTTCTTAAAAGAATACTTGAAAATGTATCACAGTTTCCACAAATATATTAAGACGCACAACTGTCTTCAACATTGATAATAATGAAGAAATGTTTCTTGAGCATATCAGAATGATTTCTGAAGGATCATGGGACACTAAAGACTTAAATAAATTACATTTGACAATATTTTAAAAAAGAAAACAGTTCTCCTGAAACTTTTCAATGGTGTTGAATACCATAAATAGTCTTTAGTTCATAACATAGACTAGTATTGATCTGGTTTGGAAACAGCAATTTAGTTGCTGATTCATTATTAATTTCTAATGAATAATTACTTCCCTTAACAACTCGATTACATTTGAGCTAAAGGGAAAGTAAATTACAGCTATACATAAAGTATAAATATGAGACATTCTGTAAAGATGCTCAAATGTGTCAGTGATCATTTGAATATACTGATACATAAACAGGTTTCCAGTGAATGTAATCAATAAACCAATGTCCATCAGGTAGTGAAGTTGCACTGGCAGTGGAAAAGCAGTAGAGCTGATATATGCTGTGCTAATGTTGGCCATGGCACATTTAATCAGTCGTTGAGTGTAATGTGTGGTAATGAAGTTTTGAGCCCTTGGGGCTGCGGGCTGGAGTGCAGACTCAGGGGTTTTAATGCACAATGAAAGATGAAGCTGCCTGAACACTTTCACGGGATGCAACAGCAATTCATCAACCACACGCAGAGAAAAACAATCAGTGCATGGTGAGCATCAGCTTACATCAGTTACATTCAAATTTTTTATTTTCAGATAGAACACTGAAAAGAAGTTTATTACTTTTATCCAAGATATTTTTAAATGAAACTCAGCTGGAAATGTTATCTACTGTAGTATAGAAATAGTCTCAGAAGTAGCTGGGGGAATCTAAAGTGAGGCAGTTCCTCTCAAGGACGCTGCAGTGCGGGGTCCTGCTGCTCTCTGCAGCCACACCTAAAATCCTGCGCTACTGCATCCTCATCTGCCATTGGCAAGAGGTAAGGAAGTTTAAACATCCCATCATCGACAACCTTCTTTTAACTCTTAATACATTTCTCCCTCTCTAAGTACTTGTTCTTGTCTTGGTCTGATTCTCTAGATGTTAAAGTTGCACGAGAGAAGGGACTGGCATTATAAATGCACGTTCTGATGGTGCAGTGCAGGGTCGGATTCTCAATGTCGGAGCTGCAGTGCTGTAAATTCTCCCAGACACACACCGCCCTCAATGACACTGCACAGTCATGATACGCAAACCCACACTATGAGTTATTAATAAACATAGCATTTCACTGCATTTTTTTAATACAAAGTTTTTACATGCTTTTCATAATCATATCTTTTCAAATAAGTTTTTATCATACATAGTAAAAAGTTGCTAGCTTATAAAGTTATTTCTACCTTATATGACCTTTAAATGACTTTAACTGATGTAAAACAGTGTAGTCAGGTTGATTCACTCATATTAAATATAAAACTATAATATAAATATAATAATTTAAATAGAAACATAATCATATTTAAAATAATAATCATGTTTAAATAAAAGGACATTTTTGTTTCCTGACAAAACATTTGCCAATATATACCATGTTAGCAATTACCAAACCATCTAAAACATGAAATATCTGTCTTAACCACAACTTGTTAGATTTACAGGAAGTTGATAAAAGTTTAATTCCCATAGATTTGCATCTTTAAGCCACTGCATAAATCACACTGTCATGAATGACACTGCAAGACAGTAATATGAGATATTAATGACCATGGTACATCAAAACATATTTCTATGCTTTCCATTATTCTTCTCAAATTACTGAATTTTTGCAGATAGTATCTGAAGCATATTTTAGAATAATTGACAAAGATTTTTATATAGTGATTTCAGTTACATCTAAAGCATATGCATCATTTGGCTTTGCATGATTTTAATAATTTTATTTCTATGCTTCTTTTCTATCCAATCTTTTTATTTTATTATATGTTAACTATAAAGTGTTTAGGTTTCTCATACCTGGCTGGCCTGAAGCGACGCCTGTAACTCCTGCATCTCCTCCTCGTGCACTTTCCTGAGGAACGCGATCTCATCCAGCAGGGACTCAACTTTCTTCTCGAGCTCCAGGCGGGACAGGGTGGCGTCGTCCACGTCCTTGCGGTATCCCTTCAGGCTGTTCTCGGCCTCTTCCCGCAGTCGGGTCTCCTCGTCCAGCTTCTCCTTGACGCGCTCCAAAGCCTCGTTCATCTGCACGCAGTCCAGGTGCATCTGGCTCTTCTCGTGGGTCAGATCCTCGACGCGCGCGCGCATCTCGCGGATCTCCTGCTCGTAGAGGTCGTGCAGGCGCGACGGCTCGTTGTGGCGCTGGCGCAGCAGCGCGACCTCCGCTTCCAGAACTTTGTTGTGTTGCTCGAGGTTGTGCACCTTCTCGATGAACGTCACGAAGCGGTCGTTCAGGCCCTGCAGCTGCTCCTTCTCGTTGGTGCGGATGATCTTCAGCTCGTTGGTGATTGCGGTGGTCTGCGTCAGGTCCACGTTGTCCTGCATGGACTGGAAGCCGCCGCCGCGGCTGGATGCGAGTTTGGTCCGGTAACTAGAGGAGGTAATCATGGGGGATGGAGAGCCGTAGGTGCGGTGCTGCTGCTGGGGTCCAGAGCGGTAACTCACCGTCACCCGGGACGGGCTGCTGCCCACGGGGACGCGCCGTGGCGCATCTCCAAAAATCTTCCTGTAGGAGCTGCTCGTGTACATGTCGCCGGAATAACTCATGCTGAAATGGTCGAGATCACAGACCGAGTGAGTGAAGTATGTGGATGTGAGAAGACAGAGAAAGACAGAAAGAGAGAGAGAGAGTGCCAGTCGGGATGGCACACCGGCATCTTTTATAGGCTGAGACCGCGAGCATCATCTGACGCAGGGGCGGTGGTACAGGGGGAAACCTGCAACCCTGAGCAAAAAGACAGAGTCCCAGGAGAGAGCTCAGTCATTCACTGTCTTTGCTGTCGTGGCCCCTCCTGCTTTTTCATGCGATGGAGATAAAAGTGAGGATAAATAAAATAAATATAAATATAAGACAAAAGAAGTACGAACGAAAAGCTACATTTGAGGGACCAAAATGGAGCCTAAAAGTGCCTGAGCTGAAGGCTGTAAGTGGTTCAAAACCTGTTTTGAGGACCTTGAAATTGAAGTCCCCACAATAGGGAAGATGAGGCACCTATTTCCAGAAGATTCCGGGAAACCAAAATATTCCATCGAATATCTTTTGCAGTGTAGGTTATTATTGATCATAATGGGATATTTATTATATTCTTTATCATGAATATAGAGATAGTTATTCTCAGATATAAAGACAGACACACATAAGAGAGACATGACAGACAGATAGATTGATAGATAGATTGATAGATAGATGGATAGATGGATAGATAGATAGATAGATAAAAATAATATAGAAATTATATAGATAAAATGGAAAAAGTAAGGCTGCAGTAACATCAAGCACAAATGTGAAGGAATCAAACTGATTTTGTGAGTGTATGCATGTTATTTCATCGACTGATGTGTGTGAGCAGGTGCTGCATGTCGGTGGGACTGAAGCATGTTGCAGTGAGAGGGAGTGTCTGACTCTGTGTCTGTTGTAATGCGGGTGGCAGCCTGTGCCTCTGCAGTGTCTGAATACTGAATGAGACACAGAGGTCTCACCCTGATGACCCTCCTTGATGCAGAATCCTCTGCAGATTCAAAATCAGCTGACTTTCTGCATTCTCCTCAAACATACAGTGCATCTATAAAAAAAAAAAAAAAGGTTACCGAAGACATGCTATGGTGCATGTCACAAAATACATATGAGTGCTGCAAAAGTGTGTGTTCTTCATGAAGCTGCATCCCATTGCACTTTTTCCTGATGAGTCATCAGTATTGGCTGTCGGGGAGCGGTGTGGGGGTGTTCTGAGTGCAGGACTGTCATACACCACGGACCTGGGCTGAGACTAAGGGCAGGAGCCACACCTCAGGACGGGCTTTAGCATCATCACACAGAAACCCCTGGAGACGTGCTGCAGGCCCATGTTTCACTCCACTAGAGAGAGAAAGAAAGAGACATAAAGACCTGAGAACAAGCATTTTCTCAGTTTGAGGTCGATAGGCTCAAGAGCACTGCAGTGAAATCAGCCCAACATGGAATTTGCAATGGACCATTACAATTTCGGACATTTTTTGAATATACATTTTATATTATTCTTAATATAAAAATTGTGTTACTGTAATGAAAAAAAATGTTGATAAAGATCAATAGATGGATAGATAGATATGGATAAAATAAAAAATATATTCTTTCAATACATTAAAATATTCTTATATATATATATATATATATATATATATATATATATATATATATATATATATATATATATATATATATATACTGCAATATTGTAAACGTCATTTATTACCAATCATGCCAATAAAGCTTATAAGATAGAGACAGAGATGGATAGATTAATATAAAGAAAGAATAAATATATAAAATCAAAAGAAAGTAGTAAATTTTTTAGATAATTTTTGATGATATATAAATAGATAGATAAAAATATAAATAGATAAAGTAAAAAATAAAGTATGTTTTTGTACCATTGATTTTTTTGTGTCATTATTTAAATGGAGATCAAGCACAAATTCTTAATATGGATTATTATGTTGCCAAAAATGATGCTGACGGATGGATGGACAGTTTTTGTTCCAACAATCAAACTGTCAGTATTTCTGTAAATCATCCACTAGAGGGCGTGATATACTCATGAATTCAGACTCTGCTCTTCAGCTCTGCTCTGCAGCTACAGTATGAGCAAATTAATGCTGCTCATTTCATTATTCTGCAAATGTCAACGATACATATTTTATTCTATTCATAGTACTGTGGCATTATGATGAAATATATTGTTACAGGAGATTATTTACTTTGTTACAGTGAATTTATTGACACATCCCCATGAATATCAAATATGTATGTATATTTCTAGAACCGCCTGTTGTTTGGTATCTATGTGAAACCCCATCCCACTATGTATACGCACAGAGACAAACATAACTCACCCCGAAACGTTTTAACTGGTTAAAGAGTCAACTACACCACTAATGTATTCACAGAAGCTGTCTCTCTCTTTACACACACACACACACACGGGCGCGCGCGCACTTGCGCACATGACCATCACTCTCAAGCCCTCCTTACTGTGTTGAGACTAAAATAGAACTTTGTGTTCAGGGAGGGAATTCCTTGTGCAAATTCACTTAAAGTTTAAAATAGAGGACAAATACAAACACCCTTTATAAATAGACTACTGTAGAACAGGCTTTGAAGAAAATCAAGAAAGTGATTGCAGTCAAACACTATATACTCTATATACACACAGAAGCACCCATTCTTGAAACTGAAAGTTAAACCCTAGCTCTAATTACAGTATTGCAAATAAATAAATATACATATAGATAGATAGATAGATAGATAGATAGATAGATAGATAGATAGATAGATCTAAGTGTAATGGTATTTTAGGCAGGATTTGTTGCCTTAACATAAAGAAGCTAATATCAAACCATGCATTTTAACTGTTCCTGATTTAAACTAAATGCAATTTTATTTTATGGTTTTTCCTTATATGACCTGTTTTCATGGGTTTTACACATATAAGTAGCTTATAGATGATTGCTCAGATGTGTCAGTGTGCTTCAAAGGCAATAAGACTGTGTTCACTCATGTTGTCAGTGTGCTGTGTGTTTGGACTCTTTTGCGGCGGAGGGTGGATCTCTCTTTTGTTGCCAGTCCTCTCCTCTCGCTCTCGCTCCCCCTCAGTTCTGCTCCCATGAGATCACAGCCCACATCCTCTTTCCAGCCTCTCTGCTCTCCATCTGTTAGCTCACAGCCCCATGGCAGCTCCACCATGTTGTTTCCTGTATGACTGTGGAGGAAGGAGGCGCTCTGCCCACTCACACTGACCGGACAACAGTTCACCATCATCTGCCACTCGCTTTGATTGTGATGGGGAGAGCGTTGCTCGTCTCATTGAACATGAATGTCCTCAGGTGGTGTGAGATCACACACACATCTAGAGGATGTGATGTCGCACCTGAGCACATTCATGCTCAGTCATGAACTACTGATGAATATTACTTTCATTTTACAGCACTGATTATTAATCTAGGCTAATGCAGTGAAACAGGTTAAAATATAATATATAGGATATATAAAATGCCGACATGTACAATAAAATTAATGATACATTTAAGACAATTAAAATAAAATCATAATAAATGATATTATGTATTATATTATATATTTGTAACAATTGTATCTAAAAATATTAGAATATATATATATATATATATATATATATATATATATATATATATATATATGAAGAGTTCAGTGCAAAAGCCTCTAAGTGCCATCTGAAATTTTCTACGAAAATTAGTATTTTTATCAGGCTCCTATATTTTTGTTCAGTTTTTTCACTTTAATTGCCTGGAAAAGGAACAGCACATTGCCATTAAAGTAAAATGACTCAACCTAAGCAAGGAGCTTGATAAAAATCAAAATTTTTGAGATTGCACTTAGAGGCTTTTGCATCTGAACTCTTCATATATGTATATATATATATATATATATATATATATATATATATATATATATATATATATATATATATATATACACAGCAGCGTGTATGTATTCCCTCATATTCCGTTGTGTGTTTTAGGGCACATGTGATAAACAGGGCAGAGATGAATGCTGCTGTATATGTGGAGACATGAAGGTTGCTGCAGCTGGCTGCTGGATAAGCTGCCGGATTTGTCTAATCTGACAGTTGAGGGTGGAGAGAGGGGTCAAACAGACTCTAACCCACCCACACACACACACACACACACAAGCACAAACAAACACGAACGCTCAAACCGTCCCACAGACAGCAGCAATAATGCTCAGTTCCTGTCAGAAATATTGACCCACAAATTGCTACTAATCCTCCGAGTTTCCTTTGCACTGTAGTCTCTCTACTAGACTACATTAATGCACTGCTAAACAATATTCCAAATATCTATTTTCTTGTTTTGCAGGAAACCATCCACAAAACAAGATCGACCCAGTAAGCTAACACTTCTGTCTTGCATTGACATTTAATCATTTAGCAAATATTTTATCCAAAGCATCTAGTCTTGTGTCATGTTTAAGGTATAAAGCTAAGGTATATATGGACTAAATTTAGAAATATATAGAAAAAAATTAAAATCTAAAAATCTAAATACTCTTTTATACAGCATATACTCACCAAACATTCTCTTAAAAGTAGTTTTACCTCATGCAATTTGACTTCTCAGGCAAGTTTATTTTGCTTAAAATATACAGTATAGAGATACATCATTTTACTGGATTTTTTTTTTTTAATTATTAATAATGCAATTACAAAACATTGAAGAAATATTTTTAAAAGAAGATTAATGGAATATGTTTCACAATAAAAAATATTTAACTTTAATGTAATATGCTAGTGGTGGCATCTTTGTTATTATTTGTAGCAATTTCTGAAATAGTTTCTACAACAAATTTGTTTAGACATAGTTCAACACTGTGGCTGAATGAACAGCAAATCAGAATCAAATGGAGAAGAAAAAAAAAAAGACCTCTTCTACCTAATTCCCCTATAAAGCAACTTCCATGTAAGTTATACAATTTTTCTTGGAACCATAGATGCCAATAAAGAACCTTGAATTTGGAGTGTACTTCTATTTTCACTTTGCTCAGAAAATACTAAGTATGCTTATAGAGGGGAGAGAAACAGATCCTTTATAATGACCATAAAGCATTACAGCTTTGCAGTCGTAATCCAAGTAGGCTGTCGAAACCCTGATAGCACTCATATCTCTTCTTCTTAGTCTGGTCTATCGCTTCCGCTTTTGTACTCTAAAAACGACACCTACCCTTCCCCCTTCATACTTCCATCCTCCGTTCTGCTCTCTGATCTAGTCATTGAAAGACAGCGGAGATAATATCTGCCTATTTTCACGGCTTCAACTGCATATTAAAAGATCTGTGGGGCCAGAGAGCAAAATGACCACTCATTCACATAACTGGCACGTCTTAGACCGTCTCAGTCCAATTGTCAAATCATTAAGAGACCTCATGAAATCACAATTAGATTTGTGGCTTTTAGTTCATGAATTCTAGCTTTGCTGTCATCGATATAATATTAGACTTTTTTGGTCCAAAAAAGCATGTATATACATTTAAAATGTACAATATTTCGCATTTGTGAGAGTGGACTAAAATTATTGATGATGCATATTGTATTCTACATTGTTCTTCTGACAACATCCCGGCCCTTATATTATAATGACCACCTGCCACCAGCAACTAACAAAGTGCAAGAAATTCAGGATTTGTTGGTGCTTTGCATGATTTTCCCTTTCCGAGCAAGTCAAGCACAAACCCCGCCCAGCAGGCGATTTCATTGGTCAGCTCGGTCACGCAGCCACCTGTCAAGAGAAGGTCAGAAATCCTATGGATGGATCTGATCACAGCAAACATGGATGTTTTCTATCATGATGTGCTACTAATGCTTTCCTAAGCTTATAAGCTTATAAGGTTAAGACTTCATTATTTGATTTAGCATTGTTCAGGTATTCAGCACTGTGACTGACACCAACAATGAAATCATTAGAAACGGCTATAGGTTTGAAATAATGCATGACACTGGTTACACTAACTTCTAACTTTGCAAACCCCAGGAAATGGCTAAATTGTGTTGATCAAAAGCTTAGTTTCTTCTTTATTTCTTTTTTCCATGGAAGTAGTCGTCATATTCCTGCCAGGCTGTAATACTATAATACAGCTGTAATACTAAAATAAATCCTACAGTTTCTGTACCAGTAAGTTCTTAAATGCCAAATATAACACCTCTAACTAAAAAGCAGTATTTCTTTTTTTTTTAGTAGTAACATACTAATTGCAGAAGTTATTGAATAGTAGTCGTTTCAGCATTTTTGTGGATGGCCCTTAAAAGGAGAGTAACACAAAATGTAAAATAAAAAGGCTCCATGTTGTTCTGAATCTGCACGCAAATAATTTTTTTTCTGTTAAACACAAAGTATTTAATCCATGCAATAAAAGCCTATGGAGTCCAATATTTTTGTGTTCTGAAGAAGTAATAAATACAATTTTGGAATGATGAAAGTAAATGTTAAAAGTAAAAATAATATTTTTGGTGAACTATACATTTCATAGAAGACTTAAAAGATGAACAGTCTGCAAATTCTATCAAAAGAGCACACAGAATAATTGAACTCAGCTGAACAATAATACCACTATTTTCTCCAGTAAACCTGCTTTATAGTTGAAACTGAAGGTGCAATTATAACCAAAGGTATTGTTTCCTAATTAGAGAATATTATAAGATGAACACTGTTTTTTTTTTCCATTTTTTTTTTTCTTGAATCAGTCTGTATTGCAGAAAGTGCTATTTAAATGTGATAATTGCATACAACCCCCACACCTTTTAACTATTGTATAGCAAGGCAGTCAGATCAAATTTACAGTTCGGATGATCGGCTCATAAAAAGTTCACAGAAAAGTGCCCATTAAACAAAAAAGATGGCAGGATCCATGTCACGTACTTCTGGATCTGCATGCGTCAACACATTGACGGAGATACATTTTTGCCACTGAATCAAACAAAACCCCAAAAAATATATCTATCTAAATATATATCTTCTTTTTTTGAACAGAAACAAACACACTGTTGACATTTTCAGTTTTTTATTTTAAGTTCATTCCTTTTAACCACATATTTAGCAGTCAACATCAAAGTAGCCCAATTCTTAAAAAGTAACAGCATAGAAATGTCCATTTCTGATTGGATGTAAAACAGACAAAAACCTCTTTCGTTTAGCTTACAAGAGGCAGTACATCTTCAAGGACGAGTGTGTGTGTACGTGTGTGTGTTTATGTATATTTGGAAAGGTGTGAAACACCTGAGACGCAGTCACGATCAGTGGGAATGACTGGCGATGGGTTCATTTCTGCAGACCACATTTGCAGTCAGTTTCTGATTAAACATCTATTGTTTCCATACATTTGTGTGTCTTAAGGCTTTAGCCGTTTCGTACTCTACGTACAGTACATAACCCATATATACAAATCAAAAGTAGTACATCTACCCCCCCGCGGTGACATCATTAACTGTGACAAGCGCAGCGCCGGGACAAAAAGGGTTCGTGTTATAGCGGGAATTCACATCTGTGTGAGTGACAGCACCGTAGAGTCTTTCACGTAGCATTCGTAAGTGCAACACGTTAGCTATGTCCCGCCACTGGTGTTCACAGAAGACGGCGTATGAGAGGAGTAAAGCAGACTCGGAGAGTCGAGGGGAAAAAAGGTCAAACTGCACAGAAAGTCGAGCTTACATCGGTGAGAGCGGGTCGTGAGAAGCTTCAAGACACCAACTGTTAACAAGACACAATCTTGAGAAGGAAGTTCACTTTTTGTTTGCACTTTTTTTAAACACTTGTAATGAAGATAAACAAGACAAAAAAAGCATATCAATACAAAAGGCATATAGCCCTAAACCCCCTGCCCTCCCCCTCCAAAGAGGAAGAAAAAAAGAAAAAAAGAAAAATCAAACCCTTTCTCTCTGTCTGTGGACAGTGACGTCACAAACAAGCAAACATGAATATATTTATATATATAGTACAAACCACCCCCTCCCTTTTCCAAAATACACCGTGCTCTAATGCTCTCATGGCTACAACTCACACAAAAATTATACTTATTTTTTATTAATAAATTTTTTGGGGTCTTTTATTTGAAAATTCAAAACTACCAGCATTCTAGCAGCATTCCATGTGTTACGAATGAACAATTCAGTTTGTTTTTGGTGCATCTAAAAAGTTCTAAAAAATTTAAAATTCTACATTTTAAGATTTTAGTTCGTGATGCAACAGTAGATTTCAGTACATTCAAACATACAGATCCTTCACTAGGTTCTAGAAAGAACCCCCTTTCCTCACTAGTGTTCTAGAAAAACGCTTCTCCCTAGTCTGATCAGGCACAACAATAACAGGCTACTCTCATTACCCACTTTACACAATCGCAGTGCCACCAACACACCAACAAATACGTCCCAATCATATTTTTTTTTTTATAATTTATCATACATTTTATGCTTTTTTTTTAGTCAACACGTTTTCATTTTTGTGCAGGAAAAAATATAGAATGAACGTTTTTGAGTCCGATTTTAAGATGTGTAAAATAAGATATATATTTATACGTATGTTTATATAGTGCAAATCAACTACACACTGAAACTAACGAGGAGGAGAACCAAAGCAACCACTACTTAAATATATTCTCATATATATTTGTATAGTCTGTTTTAACATATAATGTGATCAAATATAAATACTTTATTCATATACGTACATATAGGGTAGATATCTCTCTTTTTCTGTCAACTATATACATATGACTACATTTAGCTGAAATGGTGAACAGCTGGGCAGCAGGAGTGAAACTGCAATGCAGTGCTGCAGCCACCAACGAACACACACACACACACACACACACACACACTCTCTTACAATGAGCCTGATGGCGCAGGAGCAGAGGTCTGTCGCTCATACAATAGGTAATCTGAAGCCTCAGACCTTCGTGTCAGCGTCTGCAGTCCATGCAGTGACACAAACCTCTGCTCTACCATGGAATGTGCTTCTAGAATCGCCCTTGGGGCTGAACAGTCGAGAGAAAGGAAAACAGACAAACATGGAGAAAATGCATCGCACACACACCAAATACGCCACTGTCCTTAGAGAGAGAGGAAGAGATACCTGAGATCCAGAAGTCACAATCCTTCCCACCCTGTTTCATAAACCCAACCCACAAAACCCCTTGAAGAATCTCATGCTGCAAACGCTTCAGTCGTTTCGCCCCACGGATGTAGTATTAGTAAAATTCAAAGCGGCAGAAAAGAAAAAAACAGGGCAACGAATAGAGATGTTCTCTTGCTTGGGATGTCAGGAATCCACCTGTGTGTCCAGTTGAGGGGTGTATTGCTACCGCACTGATGATTTCGCACAGCATGAGTATTATGAGTGCTTGCTGGGTAAAAAAAAAAAAGGAAACAACAACACGTCAGTAATCTCTGCCCACGCGGGAGTGTCGGGCGTGCGGGTATTAGACAGTGCAGGTACATATTTTTTAAGACTAGCTAACACACTATGCCTGATACATCACTAAAGTAGCTGCAGTCCCTTCGGAGAGACGTTATAGAAAACGAAACAACATGACAGCACATCTTTTGACACAAAGTGATCTTTGCCCATATGGTAGAAGTAGCCCTTTTTGCTCTGTTCTAGCTTCCCAAATCCGTCCTCGGTTATTACGCAGGAAGAGGCAAAACTGGCTTGGGACGAGTGTAAAAAGGCCACTCCTACGGACGTCGTCATCTAAGTGCAAAACACCATGCTCTGGTAAGGTTAGCTAACTGGTCAGGTGACCCAGCCCTGTGTCTGGACGGTACAGTTTTGATTGAAGGAACATAAAGGGCTGCGTAAGACAGCCTGGGTGCGATTGTCCCAGAGTGCGAGAGTGACTAGGCAGTGGGTGTGGTATGGTACACATTCTTCATCTGGCTGTGAGGTCTTTAAGGTTCTTATGAGGGTCTTTCGGGAATAGGAATGTCCCAAATGGAGTGCCTCTCTCCAGGATGGTGGGATGGGAGTGAAGGCAAATGGGAATGGGAAGATCTGAGGGGATTGGTGAAGAAGGTCAGCCTTGAGAGGGCGGAGCCTTGGTTGGCCTTTTCTCCAAGTTAGTGCTGCATATATGAGGTCTGGTTGGTGGACGGCACATCCAAAGTCCAATACTTTCTTCGTGCTTCCTCCTCTTGACTGGATTTGTCAGAGCAAGAGAAAGACCGAATCGGTCACAAAGGAGACAACACCATTGAAGTATTAGAGGAGGACCTTGCTGAAGGTGATTGGAGGTACAGGTTGAAGTGGTGGGAGATGAGTGGCTGAGGAACCCGGGGTGATCTGTGCTCTTATAGACTGCAGCCCAGCGCTGGGCTCTTCTCCTGAGGGTTGGCGAGGCGACGGAGACTGGCACTGGAATAGCCTTCATCGCTGCAGCTACTGCGCAAGCTTCCCTGCTCATCCGAGTCACTTACGCTGCTGGTGCTCCATTCCAGATCTCCCAACAGATAGTCTGTTCCTTCCACATCGACATCCACCTCTTCTGTAAAGCAAACACAAGGAAAACAATGTTAGGGTTATTTGGTGGATATTTCCTCTTTATCATTCCGATGTCTGTAGAGCATCAAAGTGAAAACTAAAAACTATGATTAATTGTGATTAGATATTTTATTTAACAGCCCTAATATGATGGTATATTGTGAATGCAAAGTAAATCACATTGGGGGAAAAAGTATCTGCCAAACAGCTAAAGTAGGTCAGCAACAACACAGACGGCATGGATAATCATTGATAATGAAAGTTATTTACAGATTTCATTATCAATTGTAGTCATGTCATTATATAATAATGGAAAAATACCATTTACAAACATTTTTATTTTAACATTTCATATAATTTTATTGTTTTATAAAAGTGTGTATATTATGTTCATAGGAATGTTTGGCAGATATTCCCTCTTTATCCTTCCTTTGTCTGCAATGTATCTGCAAACTGAAAAATTATGAAAAACGATAAAAAATTATTAATTAGATTAATCAACAGATTTAATTATCAGTAAGTAAGAGTCTATGCACCGTGCACAGGAAAGTGCTATCAGTGACATCACCATACTACAGTGGAAAAAATACATTTATGTGGAAAACAAAAGGTGTTGAAATCCTAGTAGAGGATCATTTTATATTAACGGTTTCTAATATAATATAGTTATATTATATTATTCCTACTTTAATATCAAACAATAATAAACTTATATATTATTAACACTTGAATAATAGACAACCATTTAAAAAAAAATAATAATTTAGTGATTAGATGATTCTTTTTTTATAAAATACAGAAAATGTAATTTTTTGAGTTAATCAAGAAATGATCAATTATCACAATAATTGTTATGTAGCTCTAGACTAGATGTAAAGGTAAACCACGGAAACTACAAAGGTTTGACGGATGATGTTAACACAGATGTCTGACAGTGTGTATACACTGCAAGCAAGTGGTGCGACATGACAAACAAGACTGATCACGTTCGAATCAATAAAGCCATCAACAGTCAGCTTTCTTGATTATAAAGAGAGAAAGCTACTTTTGTTCTGATGTGTCATTCCGCTTGCCTATATTAAACATCATCCGTCAAACTGTCCTGGATGATCCTTGTCTTTTGTTACACACGCAGAGTACAGTCACCCAGCTTTTTTTTTTTAATAATCTATTCACATGCACATAATTTATAATTGTGTGGAAACAGCATGGTGCGAGCTGTAATTTCATTTAAAAACTTATTTTCAGTCGATTTTTATTAAGGTTACACCATTTTCATGTGCATTTTGAAGAGTGCTACGTTTAGTCAATCTGGCCCATTATCTCCATGGCAACATTCCAATTTAGGTGTTAGCATTCCTCATGGTGCTGCATGCTACAGTCTGTCTACGTGCCATCTGTTTGCAGGACAGGCCACAGCATATACAAAATAAACTCCTCAAGACAATTATTTGTCTCAGTTCTGGGAAAAAGCATGCAGACTTCCTGTATGATCATCAAACCTCCACTGTGTGTGTACAAGTGAACCTGAATCATGGCAGTGTACAGTTCTGTAAATGACAATCGGTTCTTGGTAGAAGCATTTACTTAAAAAAAAAAAAAAAAAAAAAACATTAGAAGCAAGGGCTTCTTGGTATTTTAAAGGAGTTCTAAGAAGCCTCACAAATGGATCTTACATATTTGACCTTGTTGTGTTCAAGTTTAAAAATGCATGTATCCCAATGTGATATAAATGCATAAAAACAAGTCCAGAGAAGAGTTTTGTGTCATTTTAAGTTACAGTTACATTTAGTCATTTATCCAAAGCGACTTACAAATGAGGACAATGGAAACGATCAAATTCAACAAGAGAGCATTAATATGCAAGTTAGCTTAAAGCAGAACAAGTTAGTTGGTTAACTATTTAAATGATTAAAATAAAGGACTATCACGTTTCTGTTTAATGTGTTTATTAAATGAGCAGTACAGGTTTCGACATGTTGCAAAAGCAAACAGTTTAGTTCCCCTGTTTGTTCTCTTGCTTTAAGTTCACATCCATCCACATTTGTTTAACTTCCTGTCTAGTGATCTGTCGCAAATATTCCCATCAGCATTTGTGTTTGCTTTGTTATCTAAACTAATATTTTACATTTAACTTGTACTTACTTTCATTTACATTGTTTAGCAGTGCATTTCCTGAATAAGCACTGGGCTGCTTCTTACGAACTGCACTCTACTCTTATTTGATGAATTCTTCTCATTTATTTTCAGAACATTTTCAATATTTTTAATTTGTACTTTTTATTGTTACATTTATTAGTTTAGGTTTGGTTCTTTTTTATTTCTTATGCATGCTGTGATGATTATTTATTTTTGAATTACCATTGCGTATGAAACTCGCCTTGCATAATATTTCTGATTATGGCAAGTTATGATTTGCAATTGTTACTTTTTTAATCAAGTTCAGGTAATCCCCATCTTCTAGATAGAATATGGTAGTGTTATCTACATCTAGAAGTATTTTAAAGGCTGTTTTCACACTTGAATTTAATCTATAGTCCAAACTAGAAATTCACAAATCAAATTAACATGCTAATCTGGGATTAAAATGTTTACCAGCCCAAATTGCTAACCATTAGGCTACTAAAACCCATTAATTAATGTATGTATCTGGCTCCATGACAAATATGTTTTTGTCAGGAGAGAAATGTGGGAACTGTCTTCAGTCTGAAACACACATTACCTGTTTTACTTCCATGGAGCACACATGCTAAACCGTGTGTTATCTGTTACTTTAAGATGTTTCTAAGACTTTTATATAACACTTATATACCTTGGTCGGAGTCCGATTTGTCTGAAGAGACGGTGGAGCCCATGCTGTCCATGCGTGTGCGCTCCACACCCAGCTGCTCCAGGCGTCTGCGCAGGTGCCTTTGCTCTCTTTGCAGCTGGTCTATAGTGTGCTGGGCCTTTCTCTCGCTATCCTCCAACCTCTGCAAAGACACAGGCATGTCCAAAGTCTTATTAGAAAATGCATAAGTGCTTCTTCTACAATCTGAACCAATCTACAATCTTTTTGATCAGAAGGGGCAAACACATTTATAATGCTACAATACATTTCAAAATTATGTTGTTTATTTAAACTCTGTTTAAAAATCTTGAAAAAAAATCATGGTTTTCATAAAACATTAAGCAACACAAGAAGATTACATTTTAAAATATATTGCAACAAAAGTTATTTTACTTTTAAATAATATTTCACAATACTACTGTTGTGAAATATTTTTTTTTTAAATATTCTTTTATTAAATAAATCCAGTCTTGGTGAGGATAAGAAATTTCATTTAAAAAAACAAAAAGATTTAACCCAAAACTTTTGAGCAGTACTGTATGCATCCAGTTCCTAAAAAAATTCTTTATGAACAATAAAAATTGTTTATTGTGATTATTATTATTTATTTTTTATTTAAGCACTGGGGGTTTAGGCTGACAGGAGTTTTTAAGCACTTCTGTGTCGTGCCTAACACAACACAACTTAACTGTGGTAAAATCACAGAAACTGCCTCGTGTGACTTACTGCTTTAATATCAGATCACAGCATTTTGGTCTTCTGAGAATCCTCTAATGTTTTCATGCCACCAAACAATATTACCCTCCAATGGGCTGTTGGCACATACCTTGATGTGTTCCTTAGCCCTCATAAGTAGGCTGAGGGTTGTGTGCCTGTTTGAGTCTGGTCCTAAGGGCACGAGGGATTTCAAGCGTTCCAAACACAGTCGTAAATGTGCCCTCCTGAGTTGGTGACATGAGGAAAAGAAAGCCAGAGTGTGAGTCATAAAACAATTCACCTTCAACACCACTTTCAATAAGCAGTAGAAACAACATGAATCATAAAAACAAGGAGAATTCCTACGATCTGCAAAATTAAAGGGGTCATATGATGCGATTTCTAGTTTTCCTTTCTCTTTGGAGTGTTACAAGCTCTTCATGAATAGATACGATCCCTAAAGTTGTAAAGTCTAAAGGCTCAAACTCTAATAGATATTCTATTTAAAAGTTAACACTCGTCCGCGTCCTCCTAAAACGCCTTGATTAAACACACCCCCACGTCTACGTCACTGTGTGGGAAGATTTGCATAACACCGCTTAAATGTTCACACAAAGAAGGCCTGACTTTGATTCTTGCTGCCGCCAGGTTGTAGAGATGCTGTGTGTTGCATTGTAAAAGCGAAGCTTGGTTTGGTCTTCCAAAAGAGGACACAACTAGAAATCAGTGGTTAAGTTGTATTAACAACACTGTTCTAGAACAGTCCAACCCAAATATTCAGATGTGTGCAACGCATTTTACGGAGGACTGTCTCCTGAACCTGGGAGAGTTGCCTTCCGTTCTGACTCACAGCCTGTATGTATGTTTTCATATTTAAAAAATTTGCCACTGATGATTCAAAAGTGAGTATTTCGCACTGTAGGGTAGCGCTTGTTGTTTGTCATTTCCCCAGTCACAAATGCAGACATGGTATTATGTTTATGCAGCATGATGCAACGCAACATGTAAAAAGACAGTATTAAGTCATTATAATCAGTAATTATGTCCCCACTGGATGCAACAAATGCCTCGTTGATAATGTTTTGAATGTTTTTGTCTCGTCGCTCCGGGAAACATCATCACAGTAAGGTAACGGGCGCAACAATTCCGTCACATGATTAAGGTATTCATCCAATCACAACGCACAGGTTAGCTGGCCAATCAGAGCAGACCTCGCTTTTCAGAAAGAAGATTTTTGGTAACTTTTTTAGCAACGTCATATGACCCCTTTAACAGTTTCAGTTTGTTCCTCACATAAAGGTGTACTAAGAATCCAAAAGACTTATAGTACATGAGTCATATCCAGTAGTTTATCATACTTTCAATGTGCTCGTGTGACATTTTTGAAGCTTTAAAGCTCTTTATAATTGCATTGTGGAAAACAAGCTAATTCTTCAAATATGATACTTTTCTATTACACAGAAGAAAAACTCATGAGATTTGGACCTAAAATGATTTTTGGATAAACAATTTTTTAATAATATGAAATGCGAAGCATGCCAATTAAAACAAAGCCCATGACTGTAGTAAAAAAAACTGTAAAATACATCAAGACATTATCATTCTGACATTAACATCTAATGGTATGAATCGAACAAATAAACTTTATTCAAATAAGGATCATTAAGTTGATCCTCCAAACGCTACTCTAGCTTCCTCTGCTTCTTGTGCGTGCCAGCGGGATTCACAGCTGCTGGGGTGTGGTGATGATAGGTGCCAGCAGCCACATGACCTGTTACGCAACCTGACAGAAACTGCAGACTGCTTTGCTTTGCTGCTGTATTTGTACGGAGGCGTGGGTCACAACCCAACTATTTTACTGCTGCTTCTCAGCGGCTGCGTATGAACGTCTGTGTGTTAGCAATGCGTGTTCTGCCAACAGATAAGTGTGTACGTGTTGGCTGTGGGCAGCTCTTTGTAAGCCACTATAGTTTAAGCATTTATTAATTTATATATAAAGAATATAACAAGAGGATGTTAAATGAAAGGAGTCATTTTGCTACATGCAAATGTTGGGCAGATCATGCAAACTGGGAGATCGTAAACACAGAACTGCTGTGAAGACTAAACTAAAATACTATTCCAACCTTATAGAAAGAAGATTCATAACTTACAAATAACAATAACTCCAGATGTATTAGAATACACACTAAAACAGCTAGAATGAACAAAAATAATGTTTTTGATAATAATATAATGGTAATGTAATAAAAAATTATGATTTTAATAATATTTCAAATAATGTACTAACCATATATTTTAATTTACTAGAAATTATTATTATCTTAAAAAGAAACAATTTGAAAAATTAATGTTAAAAACAGATTTATACTTCTTGGGTTTTATATACACAGGTATTATACAGACACTCTAGGAAATAAAGAAATGCACAATTGCATTAAAATAACATTGAGGCCAATTGTGTTTTTTTCATGTGAATGTTGCTCCTGCAGTTCAAGGCTAGTTTAGAGCAAATCATTAAAGTGAATGAGCAAACACAGGGTAATAGAGAGCAATACCTCACTGCTAAAGAACAGGTTTTGTGTACATCTGCATCTCCAGTGAGACACGTACACACAAACATTCACTGCAGAACACACCCAGACAAAGGGTAATGTTTGCACCGCTGCTCGTCGCTTTCATATAGAGTCCGAAGGTCAGGAATACTATTACATAACTTCAGAATCCGCCACCAAAGTGGTGACATAACCTAAGTGGCCTTGTGTTTGTTAAGCAAATACAGACTGCGTGTGTTGTCCAACATTTCCACAAAATGAGTGCTGCTGTCACAGGGTCACAGTGTGCTCAGATTTGTTTCACTTTCTCATCCGCTTTCTCTCCTCATGCACTTTTGTTCAAAAGTTTAGAGTCGGTAAGATTTCTTTCATTAAGCAAGGATGCATTAAATTGATTAAAAGGGAATATTTAAAATGTTAAAGATTTCTATTACAAATAAATACGGTTCTTTTGAACTTTCTATTCATTAATGGAATAGTTTACCCAAATAAAAAAAATTTGCTTAAGATTTACTCATCTTCAAGCCATCCAAAATGAAGATGTCATTAAATTCAGCATTACTGTATATCATTAGCTCACCAATGGATGCTTTGCAGTGAATGGGTGCCGTCAGAATGAGAGTCCAATCAGCCGATAAAAACATCATAATAATCCACAAGTGACTCACATGATTCCAGTTGATCATGTGTAGCGAAAAGCATTATTAACTAGTGTTTTAACTTTAAACCATTACTTTGGGTCAAAATACCAGTTCTTAATCAATAATTACGGTTCCCCCAGTGAAAAAGTTAATCCCCTGTCATCCTCACACATCAAAATCCAGCAACATATTTGTTTAGAACTGTTTTGGCTTATGAAATGTTCTTGGTCTATGTATATTTCATTCTCCTCATTCCAACAGGATACATTTTCACTGGAGAAAGCTAAATTATGAATAGAAGATGCATATTTTAGCTGGAAGCACTGGTTTAAAGTTAAAATGTCTTGATGGATTTGTTTCTTACAAACACAGAGCTTTTTGCTTCACAAGATGTTAACTGATGGACTGGAGTGGTGTGGATTGCTTTTTTGCTTGACTAGATTATTGTGATTTTTTTTTTACTAGCTGTTTGGAGTCTCATTCTGGTTAATCAAATAAATCCAACCTTGGTGAGCAAAGAGACGACTTTTCAAAACATTACAAAAAAATGATACTGACCCCAAACTTTAGAATGGTATTGTATATGGAAAAGCTTATTCCCAGTCAGGAGTAACAACATGCCATGTCTCTCTACAAAAAAGACCACCCCGGTTCTGTAGGACACTGTTGATCCATGATCCTTTAAACAGGTTACCCTTCTCTTTATTTGAGCCATATGACTATTAGCATAAATCACCATCCTTTGACATCTGACCTCTAAGTAATTGTCTTAACCCCACTGGAGAACTGTACACGCCATGTGTGTGTGTGTGTGTGTGTGTGGTGACCTGGAGCTCAGGTTACACATCTTAAACCTCTCTCAAGACAAACAGGCCAAGGGTATGAAAAAAAAAGTCCAACTTGAGAACAAACATCGCCTTGCAGGCACACCTAACCTGTAGTTCTGATTGAGATGGTGTGTGTCTGCTATTGACAGAACGATGGTTGGCAACTATATAAAAAAACAGCCTTTCGCTGGGTGAGTGTGTATGACATGTAGCCCATAACTAGTGCAGGGTGAAAATGCATGGCATGTGAGACATTGAGGTCACTGGGACAGTTTCAACTGATACAGGTGTGTCACCGTTTACATGACACTGATTCACCCCAAAAGATGGATTTCTGAGGGGAATTTCAGGTGAGATTTTAACTTCCACAACAGCTGTTTTACTTAAATGTCACAGCGCTAAACTCTGAACCAGGTGCAAACAAAACTGCCCTACTTTTTTGTAGAAAAAAACAAATAAAAAACTCCAATCATACAATAACATTTTGGTCATATGTCCCACAACGCATGCTCTCTTATCATTTTAGCTTATTCGGTTACTTTTCCTGTTGTTTTATGTTTTTGTCGTGGTATTGATTCAGTAGTAGTAGTATTGAGATATTTTAGTCAGGTATCATATCAAATCAAAATTTTGGCATTGAAACAACATCATCCCTAAACAAACAGCTCCTCTAACAAATAGATTTACAGAAAAGAAGGAATCAAAGTAATATTTAGGGAAATTATATATCATACTATTTAATTAAAATTATTCTGTCAAACGTCTGGGGTTGTTTACATTTTATGGAAGTGTTTTTTTATTATTATTTTTTAAGTCACTTATCAAGAATGCATTATTTGCCCAAAAATATAGTAAAAACTGTAATATTGTTAAATATTACTACAATATCCTTTCTAAATTAAAGAATGTAATTATTTTAAAAATAAAGATATGATCCCAAACTTTTTTGGTGGTGTAGATCTGCTAACCAATCATTCAGCTTGAAAGTTGACCAATGATGTAACTGATTGTTAAAACATAACCAGTCCACAAATATTCATAGCTAGTTACTCCTTGCTTGTAGAGACCATATTTCAACAAAACATACAGTTCAGTTTATTTACAACATCATAAACTGTCTTTGATGCAATGAGTAATGACAAGTGGCAACTAAATTCATACCTAAATTATATAAATATAAAATGTACAAAAAAAAAGATCTACCAGGTAAAGGAGAAAGACTAGTAATGGGATCAAGAATGAGTCAGGTTCATACTCGCATTGTCCACACAAGCACTACCTTCTAGGCCATAGTACTACACTTGTTATATTTTTTTGATCCAAAGAGGTTCACGACCACATGAATCATTACTACACAGCTGTTCTGGTCTCACATCAGACACGTTGCCCGTTTATTCAAATCTGCATCACAAATGCACTCCCACTCAAGTAGCTTTATGAATATCAGCCCTGAACTCCATTTTGAAACAAAAGCAGAGACACGGGGAGTCTCGCTTTCCTTCTATGGCTGGATTTTTTCGAAAACAGTAGATGAAAGCCACTCTTTAGAAATGAACAGCGGATCAGTTGTCCGGAGCACTGTGACCTCAGAGCTTTGCACATGTTTGGTCTGATGTATACAGAATGAGACACACTTTGCCAAGCACGAATGGGAGTGGAGCGCGACTTAAGCTGAGTGCATTGTTAGGAGTTTAAAAGTCGAAGTCCAGACACCCTGGTTTTGCTCAGTGCTAAGCCTGACAGCATGTATTATTCAGCGCCTTCGGCAAGCTGAGCTCAGTGTGCGTGTTACCCAAACCATTGAGCGCTGATGACAGAGACATTAAGCCTGGTTCATTAGCGAGATCTTTCCCGTTCGAAATTTCAGGTCACCCATTTATTGAAGGTTTACCTCTAGGTCAAAGCTGAATGGATACATCATCCGACGGACTGAGCTTAATACTCATCTCTAAGCATTATCTGGGGGCTAGTGGACACACATGAAAAGAAAAGGCTCCAAAAAGACTCAAACTAACCATTTGGTCACATTCCCTGGTTGTTTAGCTTTCAATTACAGAAGTTTAATCTTAATCTAATCAGTAAGGTTGTAATGAGGTATAATCCTGCAAGCTTACAGATAAGAACTAATGACTGTGACGATGCCATGAAGGTTATATGGACATACCTGTTCTTCTCCATCTCGTTGTGTGTAGACCTGCAGAGACAGAAAGGCAGAGATGTTAGGAATCATTGTGCTGCTGCTTTTTTTTTATCTACACTAACATTTATGCATTTGGCAGATGCTTTTATCCAAAGCAATATGTATTAGATTGGGAATTCCTTGGGAATCAAATCCATGGTCTCCGATTTACTGTTTAAGTTAGAGGAATGCACACTGAAGGTGAAGTCATTAATGACATTATTTATTTACCCTCATGCCACTCCCAACATGTATGCATTTCTTTCTTCTACTGCACACAGAAGACAGATATTCTGAGAAATGCTGACTTTCGGATCCCATTGACTTCCATAGTATTTTTGTATATACTATAGAAAGCAGTAGGTCCTGAACGCTACAGAATTTTCATCTTTGGGTGGACTGCACCTTTAATGATGTTGCATCAGTATTATCCTAACTCTATTGCTTTAATTTAAGTTTAAATATTAAACTTCAGCGAGTTGACTCATGCTACAGACATGAATGATTCCTCAAATCATGCAGTTTATTAAGGAGAGGTGTTTTTAATTATTTTCTAAGTGATCAGGCTTGTGATTTTTACTTGGTGGATGATAAAACAGATGCGAGAGGATCTTTTGATGTGGACCATGCTGAAATACCCTGGCAGACACCCACAGCTAGGACTGTCCAATTAATCGAAAAAACGATTCGATTTCGATTATGAAAATACAATAATCAAGATAAAACTATTATTGCGCCCCATTCCGCCCCATTTTGCAGTGCTGCGATTTCGTTCATGGATAAAAGCCCAATTTCCCATGCAAATCAGTAAAATCATGTAATGTGACATTTGCAAAATGGGACGTGCTTGATTTATTGAAGTATATTTATTTATGTTTTTAAAAGCGTGAAAGAGAACTCAATGTGCTCCTCAGGAGGAGATATAGCCTAAAACTGAAATGAGACATTAAATAGTGAATAAATGAAATAATCATACTTCTTGAAACTTGCATAAAAAAAATATTTGTATATTTTTATTCTGTTGTATTTGTCTTTGTTTTTATTACTGACAGTTTAATTATTTTCAATAATTTTGAAGAATTTTTTTTTGTTTGTTTGAAATTCCGCTGGCCTCTGCAATGAAGATGTCATAGTACCCTTATTTACAGGAAACAGATATCTTATATTTATCACTATATTTTAAATAAATCACTCGTATAAAGTTTTGGTCATATGGCTCCATCATATTAGTGTTAAATAATTGTGATTACAATATTGACCAAAATAATCGTGATTATGATTTTTGCCATATTTGAGCAGCCATACCCACAACACCCTAGCATCATAGTTTACATTTACTATGAAAAATGTTTAAAATCTAGTCTTTACATTCAGTCTTTATTTTAACAAGGAAGTGAGAGTGGAAATGAAAATAGCCCAGGAACCACATTAGCAACATGCTAAGAATGCACTCAGAACACCTTAGCAACCAAATACCAATACATTTCATATTTATCTTGTTTCATTTGGTTGTCTAAAAACTAGTCAGAAATCAATAGATTAATTGCAACCATTTAATTCTACTGACAGCACTAGTTTTAAACCAACAAACTAAAAAAAACCTTTTTCAATTAGTTTAAAAATATGAAAACAATTTTAAAGTAATAATTTAATATTAAAAATACAATATTTAAGTATATAGCTATATAATCAAAACACATATTTAAGTGTCAAAAACCAAAAAGCTAATATTTTACAATTTACAATTTCTTAACATTATTTAAATAAATGACCATTCAGAAGCCAATTTCTAAATTTTGGAGAAAAATTCATACCATACTTAATATTTTATACACACACACACACACACACACACACACTTTTAAAGTTTTTAAACACAAGAAATAACTCCTCTTGCAAGGGGATCATTATTTCTGGACACTCTTGGCATCTAAACATTTCAAACCCCCTGAACTAATCAACCGGCTACAGCTCCAACATGACCTCCTTGTTCTGGATTGAAAGGCACACAGAGACTGTCCTGTGCTCACTGCTGATTTGAATGTTCAATACAAAGGTGAACTGGTGTCCCTGTGTGTGTGTGTGTGTGTGTGTGGTGAAAAGGATGTACAAGAACAAACTCCAAAATGGCAGAGGGATTTTAAGTGCCCATGGGCTTGTTTAGTGGATGCAGGAGTTTCCAAAATGCTAATTGCTGATTGCAAATGTACCCTGTCTTCTCTGTGTGTCTCTCTCTCGCTACGTTCACAAAATATATAGAGGCCCTTGGCCCTGCTTAGCAACAGTAACTAGAAACACAAGCCTGAGACACAAGACGGCAGTGGGGGGTTGAATCCTCACACACCATGTGAATGAAGGCTCACTTCAGAGAGGCCATTTCAAGATCAACAGAGGAGTGAAAGAAAAAGCAGAGGAGGGCAAGAGAAAAGCTGAGGGAAAACAAGACCTCAGAAGAAAGAGTCCAATGTCTTGCTTTTACTGCCTTCAAGTCATGACACAATTATCATATTCAGCACACAAGAACACCATTAATAACCAACGGGAGGATGTTTTCTGTTGAAAATGTGAATACTGACTGGAGAATTTTGATTGCTAACCATTTATTAGTCGTAGCCTAATGGTTCGAGGCTCATACCATGAATTTGAGCAATACACCGAACCCCCACTGCTCTAGGTGTGTGCGCACTTTGGATGGGATAAATGCAGAGCACTAACTCCGAGTATGGGTCACCATACTTAGCTACGGGTCACCATACTTGACCACGTCACATCAAACTAGCCCGAAAATATAAGGTGGCAATATTCTGACTACAATAGTGAAAAGTAAAATCCAAGAAACGTGAAGACAGTATATAAGGTGGATTTGCACAAGTCTACACATACACACCCACCCACTCCCCCCCAAAAAAAGAGATTAGATGATGATCACTAGAGCATGGGTCAGAATGAAGAACAGAGCAAATGGAAGACACTGTAAAGAGTACTGGGACTTGAAAGGGAAGCTTGGAAGCATCGTGTCATCTTCCTCACATTCATCCATCCTTCAAACTGACCTCATGACCCCTTCTGCAGTAACCCTCACTCTAAAAATACCCCTCTTCTCAAGTCAGCATCTCAAAATCCCCATACCCCTTTAAAGGAGTAGTTCACTTACAGAGTAAAGTAAAAAAAATCCTGATTATTTACTCACCCCTATGTAACC
The DNA here is from genome assembly GCF_003368295.1 of Carassius auratus. Lineage (NCBI taxonomy): Eukaryota > Metazoa > Chordata > Actinopteri > Cypriniformes > Cyprinidae > Carassius > Carassius auratus. The sequence continues at coordinate 5,073,345 of NC_039247.1, read as the reverse complement.
GAAGATGTTTATGTCTTTCTATCTTCAGTCGCAAAGAAATTAAGGTTTTTGAGGAAAACATTCCAGGATTTTTCACAATAATGGACTTCAATTCTGGCCAATTGGAATGAAGGTCAAATTACAGTTTCAATGCATCTTTAAAGGGATCTACACAATCCCACATCTATATACTTAACATCTATATACTTTTTAACCACATATGTACATCTTGCAGTAGCTCCAACATGCAGGTCTGCAAAATTACACATTACTTAATTACTCTGGAAAGGTCACTCGTGGTTAGCTCTTTGTTTGTGTACTCCTGTGTATGACATGGGAGGAGTAAATTATCAGTACATTTTTTTCTGGAAGTGAACTAATCCTTTAAACTTGCCTTTTACACAAGAAAACTTCACAACACCTCATTAAAGCTATCGTTTATGACCTTTAGTTTCATTTGACAGAGCTGTGAAGGATAGACATACAGTCCATACAAGAGGTTGTACTTTCATTATATCACATTTTCATATCTAAGGATAAAAATGTTCTTTGGAAAGACATATTTTAATATTTTATCAGCTGAACATTTGAAACAATGGTACAATACAACATAGGGATGTTCATGTTAACCAGTTAACCGTTAACTGACCGTTAAGACTGTTTAATACAATGTTAAACAGTTTAAAAAGTCATTATTTATTTTCAGTAATTTATCAAAATATTTTAAACGTTTTGCTGCATTGTTAAAATAGGCTACACTACGTGTATAAATGAATTGTGCTTTTTAGAGAGAGAGAGAGAAAAAAAACATAAGTCGTGTAGCCTATTAAGTCGCATTTAATTATTTCACTCAGAAACAGGCTTAATGCCATCGTGAAATGTTTACAATATTATAATAAACACTTTAAAAATAGCTATGCTGTTTAGCTCTATGCTCTTTATTTAATAACAAATCCTTTCAATTAACCGTAGCCTATTTTTAAAGAACAATAATAAAAACAGCCTATAAGAAGTTATAGCAACATAAACGACAAGCCAAAACAAATTAATTTAGGTTAAAACAAACTGAAACCAACACTGGGTCTCTCATTCTACACAAAATCAAACGTTTTGCAATGTATTTGAATGTCAAATTATTATTTATAATAGACTACTTCACTTGCATTCCAAAATCCAAGTAAAACAAAATGTAAACATGCATTAAACTGCATGCAAATAAAATTTAAATGAACAGCATTAAAGGGAAAATATAGGATTAAAAGCCAATTCTAAACATTAATAAAGAAAATACAATGGTATATACATAATACTGAAATAATACTGCATTTATCCTGACTACGGCCCATTATTGCTATAAATATATTTTGAGACTAGTTGTTGAACTTATAAACAAGCTTTCTAACATTAGCATGCCATGCAAAGAGATCAGCTGATCTGCTTGGCTGACATGGCGCTCAGGAGGTGGATTTTGGGGGTCGGCGCGGGGGATCGACGGATACCAGTGACATAACAGCTCGTATCACTGTGTAACTCAAAGTCGACTCCTCTCGTTGCTACTGCACTTGCCAGACCACCTGTTCCAACACATAAAAGGGCAAAGCAGTTTCCTACAAAACATATCTGGTCTGATTGGCTGCATATATATCCAGTCCACCCTGTGATGTCTCAAAGGCGTAACATGTTTCCCACACCATTAGAACTGCAAAGTGAATACAGAACGGGCTTAAAAGATGGCCCCAGTGCAAACATTCATACAGGAACAAGCGGACAACCCACGGCTGCTGCTATGTGCATTAGCCCACATACGGTCTGAATATAAGCGAGAGGTAGGAGGAGCTGTCATATATGTAATGGGGTGTTGGAGCTGCGCTGGTAGCCTGGATGGAAAAGAGAAGAGGGGGAGGGGGAGAGGAAGGCACCAGCCCACCGCTCTCACACGTACACAAATCAGGGACACACTGCCACCCTTCCCCCATGATCCATCAGGAAACGCAACCACGGAAAGCTGGAGGGAAAGGCAGGTTTACGAGGGAGATCTACTAGATAGGAGATCCACCTGACCTACATATAATAACGGGTCTTAGAGAACACACATTTGAACATGTACATAAATGGCATTCCTTAGATGCTTTTTAGAAGCTCAAATGGACTGAAAGCCCAAGCAACTGAATCACTTTCCTTTCTCCAAGCAGTTTGAATAAACGGGAAAGCCATCTAATGAGTCATTTGGAGAGATGTGAGGAGCTTATTCAGTGTAGAAATGCCGATTGCATTCTAGAGCAAAAAGGTTTCATGCATGATGCATTAACACCAGTGCTGGTGTAGTGAATGTAGGTTACTGGAATATCCTGAGGCTGTGCGGATGCTTTCTGATGTGCGATTCTTCATGTATTTGGTGCACCAAAACTTCTTGCAGGACTGGTTTGATCTTTTTTAGGTATGCTCATGATTATGATCAAGATAGCAAGATTTGTTTAATACCAGGCCATTTTGCACCCACTTACTTTCCACCACCTGCTCTTTTTTAAAATAAGTGTTCGACCCTGCATTGCATATGCAAACAAAATACTGCAACATTTACAGGAAATAAGGCATCCTGCCCTATCTATAGTAGCTGCTGATTAATGCAAACTAAACACAATGAGTTAATGGAGGGGAAACACATCATGGTACCATATTTTGTTTAAACTCCTTTGCCAAAGATATGAAAGTGGAACATGATAATAGCTTGGATACTAATAATTTCAGAAAACTACAACTGGTGAATATGCAATAGTCCCTTCAGCGAACACCGTCAATGATAAGTATACTGATGGAAAAAAAACAGGCGACAGATATTTCTAACTGGTCGTAAGATTTTATTTTATTTGGTGAATAATTTCATTGTGGAAGGATGCATTCAAATGATTAAAAGTAGCAGTAAAGGCATTTATGTTTTCGATTTCTAATAAATGCTGTTCTTTTCAACTTTCTATTCATCAATGAAAAAAATATCATGGTTTCCATAAAAATATTAAGCAGCATGACAATGTTTTCAACATTTAAAATAATAAGAAATGTTTCTTAAGCAGTACATTAGAATATCAGAATAATTTCTAAAGGATCGTGTGACACTGAAGACTGAAGTAATGATGTTAAAAAAATGTCTTTACAGGAATAAATTTTAAAAGAAAATTAAACATTTAGTAAATTTCAGATCATTTTACAGATTTTGAGTAACGTATGGGATAATTTTTTCGGATCAGCAAAAAAAAAAAAAAAAAAAATTGAATGCTTACTCCTAGTACTTCTATACAACAGAAAAAACTACCCACTTAACTAATAAAGTCAGTAATAAAACCAGAACAATTACACAAATTATAAACATAGATGAATACAACTTCACACGTATGGATCATCTACAGCCTTCTACACACTGAACGATTTTAGCAATCCTATAAGATCGCTGCAAATCACACTGTGCGCCATGGATCTGATAAACTTGGGTACGTCATGTATGCAGACTGTATGCAGACAACACCTATTGACTTGTAGGCTACAATGCGCGTAACTATAGAAGAATAAAACCCCTCAGCATGCAATAGTGGTAAACAAAAAGAGCATGATGAATCACACTTGGGCAGTTGTAATTTGTATGCGTGCTGAAAAAAGCGCAAGTGGTGAAAGAGGAAGTGATAAGAGCTTGAGCTATGCAGTTTTATGTTTTGTGTGTCGCGTTGATTTCATGTCGCATTTTTATTGGCTGGTCAGTAAACATGGGTTATAGCAGCCAACGCACTTTGCAATGATCATGCTGAATTTCTTTCACTGTCAGAAAATTATTGTATGCTATCTTTGGTCGCAAGACCGTGACAGCGGCGTTCTTTGAATCTCTCTCACTGTACGACATAAGACCACCAATTAGGAACCACGATCACAGAAACCCCCACGACTATTTCATGATGCCAATCTTTACTTCTGAAACAGAAGAAAATCGTGCAGTGTTTCTCAGACTTCAGATTCGTTGCATCCCTAGTTATTTTGAATCGCAATACTATTTCACCATATTACAGTTTTTACTATATTTTCACTGGGAAAGTTCTTTACTGTATCGTTTTACTGAAAAACTATTTAACTAGCATTCGACGTCTGGGTAGAGTTCATTTTGGAACATGTTATTAACCCTACGGTCTTTGTCTAAGCATTATTCTATGACCTTGTATAATAAACAAAGATTCTGCTAGTAGAGTTGATGGCAACACATGTTGGACGATCACTCTGTAATTTCATGTCTAGAGACCTGTTACATTAAAAAGACAGCTCCCACAACTTCTTTATCAACTAAACCAACATTTAAACAACAACTTCCACTGAACACACCATAAGGCTGTATATAAATAGCTACAAACCCAGTGCAACCCTTGTTAGGCCTTAATATCCAGTTACAAGCTACACAAACATCCAGACACAGATTAGCGTTGGGGACTTTTTCAGCACGCTGGGTCACACAATAACTAGATTTTTATCCAAGTTCATACTCCCAAAATGGTTCCTCTCCATGATTCAGAAGCAGCAGCTTTTATGACCCTATGCCGACCTGTTTAAGAGGGGCCAAATGGCTGTGAATCAGTATCATATGCAGAGTATGACAGCAATGTCAGCTACAGCTAAAATATCTCCCCTTAGTGCAAGAATAAACTATCTGTCTAAAAATTCCTCCTTACCTTTATCAGACCAGTCAGATTTAGAGTAACACCATATTCTGAACAGGCACCTCAATGGCCAATTAGATCATATTTGATGTTTAATATTCACTTATATGCAACATTATTATGGATCAAAGATATTTTACTGTGGACGGGACTAATGAAAGCAACACCACAGAAATAGAGTCTGGTTCCAGCAGTTTAAAAAAATCCAATTCATTGTACAGGGGAATTGATTTTGAACAATAATTTTGTGAAACGTGCATGGATGAGGTGTTCAAAATAATATCTATAGTATGCATTTAGAAAAAAAGACTTCAAAATATTAATTGGGACCATGTCTGTTGGTCTGTCTTTTGATGACTCCTCCATAATAATGTGATAAACTAACAATCATTTGAATGGTTTCACTTCTAATAAGAACATAAAAATAGACAAATTAACAATCAGCTCTACTTTAAAAAATAATTTAAGGCAAACGATTTAACCCACTGACAGTTCCAGGCGTACTAATCGGATGATGCGTATGAAAGCTGAGGTGTTGAGTAGTGAGTGAGTAAATTGTGAGTGTGGAACGTGGGTGGTGAGAGTCACAGGGAAAGAAGCGATCAGCGTGTGAGTGTACGTCTCTCTCTCCATGTTGAATGTGGGATGGCGTGTCCACTCCTGACTGCTTCTGCATGGGGATGAATCAGTGGGTGTGTTTGTGTCACGCACACACATGGTGCAGATATGCGCAGGTCTGCTAATTCAGAAATCACTCACGGGACACATGGTCCCTTTGAAGTGATGTGTGAATCACGGATGATGTTCCTGGTTAGAGGGCATATTGGGATTCGGAGGGTAGAAAAACACATGGACCATTCACACCGTACACAGAGTGCACACTAATAGACCTGCTATGATGCTACTGCAGTCACTAATCTGCTATTGTATATTGGTTGGTTTTTCATGGCAAGTAACAAGATCCTATAAAAAAAAAAGTCTGTAAAAGAGCAATTTCTTCTTGAAAAAAAAAAAAATATATATATTAGGGATGCACCGAATGTTTGGCAATCGAAATTATTATTATTATTATAAGCCAAGAATTGCAACAATAGTTCTTTAGTGTTGGGCCGAATATGCAAAAAGACAGAATAAATTGTACCAAACAATGGCGTGATGTGATCAAATAGAGGCACCCACTAATGCAACAAACATTCCGGCCGTGTGGAATCATTTAAAACTGTCAGAGAAAGATGCAAAAATCATTTAAAGTACCGACACAGAGAGACTGTTTAGCACTGCATCGCATGTCTTCAATGAAAAGTGGATGGGGTGGTTGTTGCTGGTTAGTGTATGATGACTGAAATCGCAAAATCCCCTTAAACGGTTAAATAAACTGCAGAATGTTGTATTTTCTAATGCACAAAGGAATTGCGTGTATTCAAACAGTGCTGCATGACCTCACAGTGCCAGGGTTCAAAGTCCAAAGAGCAAGGAAAATCTGCACTGAAATTGTGTTATTCATCAATTGCTTAGTAGCATTTTTATGAATTTTTACAAGGTATGTGACAATGCAACACGTGCAAGAAACGTCTTCCCAAAAGACAAAAAGACTGCAAAAATGCTACAGTAAAAAAACAGTTAACCGGTTAACAGTAAGTTACAAGCTACACAAACATCAGTGAATAACTATAGTCACATGTAATTTTACAGTAATATACTGTTAAAATAAAAATTTTGAAGTGAAAAAGAAAGTGTCACTGTATAATTTACAGGGAAAACTGAATTCCCTACATGACACTTCACATTTTATGTTTTTTTTTCACTTAAATAATGGTTTCTTCTTGGGTTTTCTTCTTCTCGGTTGTGTGCATTAGAGTTTTATTTGACATGTTATTAAATTCATGTTAAATGCATTATTTCAGTATTGTGGGGTATCCTTTGCTTTTGTGAATGACACTGTGTGCACCTTTATATATTAGTATAGCCCTCTCCAGCATGTGGTAAAGCTGTTTGTGATGAGCTTTGAATAATTTTGTGACTTTGTCATCACCACCTGTTAATGCTGGTTATCAGTGTATTACAATGGTTTAAACCAGATATTAGTAATTCACTAGTTTGGTATATTAACATTACATCAGTTAATGAAATACGCCTTTTTTTAAATTGTGAATTTAAGTCTGTAAAACCTAAAAGGTTGCTACCCTATTTTTTATGGTGAAGTACTGGCAACCACAGCTGCTGATATTTTACCGTATATGTCAACGTTTTTTTATTTTCTTTTTACAGTGTAGGTGGAAGTACCTATTGCTCAAATTTTTCTTGCTCATTATTTTTTTTGTTTCAAGACATTGTAGATTTGTTAGTTGGTTGGTGTTTTCATGACAAGTAACAAGTTAAAATACTATAAAAGAGCAATTTCTTCAAAAATATCTTTGAACAAGTTTCTATACAACTCAGTGTTAGTACCTGCTACTGAAATTTTTCTTGGTTTTGGATTTTCATTTCAAGCCATCATAGATTGTTTGGCATTTTTGTGGCAAGGAACAAGTTAAAATGCTATAAAATATTTTTTACATTTGCTTTGGATAAAAACATTAAAATTGATTCAGGATTGACCAGGCAAAACATTTCTGAGTCTGAGTTATCGTAGAAACCTGGTGAAAGTACCTGCTGCTGCAATTTTTCTTGTTTTTGATTTTTCTTTTCAAGCCATCCCTCTCTTTGTTGCTGGTGAAGGGTAACATGGAGGCATAGCCGTGCTCCGCTTCTGCAAATTAAAACAGAGACATTTAGAAGCTCATTAGACCACAAGCACATTGGCTACCTAAAAAAAAAAAAAAAAAAAAAAAATCAAAGCCATTGATTACAAATATTGACCTTTTTTTTAACCTGGGAGAAAAGCGGTTAAAATTACGTTAAAATTAACCAATTTCTTGCCAGATGTCTTGCTTTTGGGTCAATGATGTCATCTGAACTAGAGTAAACCCAATAGCCAGCCGAACCACAACAGATAGATGGGAGGGGGGATGCACCAGGAAACCCTCCACTTTATACCAACGGCAGTACTTGATAAATGCACTTCAGTTCCACATTTGCACACAGACATGTCATCAAGAATCATTAAAACAATTTATATGCTATATAAGCTTGGGTTTTTATCCCTAGAGAGCGTTAACAACACATTAGTGTCCCCTGTAAAAGACAAGTGTATGGTGACTGGCCAGCACACAGTCTCAGACATCTGAAGTGGCCACTTCTCCATGTCTTGATCTTCCCCAAATGTCATAACAACGGGGGAAAACAAAACAAAAAACAAAAAAACGTCTGCATATCATGCATTCACCTCTAATAAATAGGTCGAAGCCCCTATTCTTTACTTTACAGCAGACAAGCACCCTAGCAACAGTGTCAGGATTAATTTGCATGCCAGAATACAATTTTATATTGACTACAAATGTAAATATCGTAAACCGACACTTTACCTCTTTCTCTTCGATCAAGATATTCAGCTGCTTCGATCAACATCTGCAGTTTCTCAATGGCCGTCATTTTAGGCAATAAACACCGATAAAAAAAACGACAATCCGGGTCAGAAATAAACGAGGAAAAAAAACTAGCAGCCTTTCGTTCAATCACGCTTCTTCCTCTTCCAGCGTTTCGACTAAGAAAAATCCAGTCAGGCGAATTTACAATATATATTTATATATGTATATATATATTTGGATAAGACAGCGAAGGAAATGTTTAGATATGGGGTTTGTTGATATTTCAGAAAATCAGAAACGTGTAAAAAAATGGTAGTGAGGGCTCTCAAAAATATGGAGTAAAAAAATCTAACAAATAAACACGCTGGTTTCCAAATATCTGGATGATTAAAAACCGAATAAAAATGTCCCTCAGCTGCCAAAAAAACAAAAACAACTAAATTAACAAGTCCTGTTCATTTTAGAGATATTGGAGATCAAATGTTAAAACTGGGAGGACAACACGACACGAACCAACGAAAACCTTCCAGGTTTGCAAAATCTGGCAACTCTTCCTGAAAGCATGTAAGTGGTGACACTCAGGAAGGTCTAAAGACTTTTATAGATGAGCTGTCAAACAGATAAGAGCTTTAGTTCTGCACTTGGTCAATTTTAGGCTCTGATACTGACAGCAAACGCTGTTAACTAGAGACCACCGTTGAGTCTTAAAAAAAAAAGAGGAAAAATACTGGATTGACAGCTCAGTCAGATCGATCTGATGACGGTACAGCTCACCAAATTGTAAAAAAGGTATATTTAAGCAGCTGGTGATATATTTTTTGCTAATAATTTTGAGCTTTGGTGCTGCTGTGCTGGTTAAAACAAAACAAAACAGCATTCAATCCCAATTCCTTCTTGTTTAATAAAAAAGCGTCAATTTTGATATGCCTGTCCAGCGAGGTTCTAGGCAATATTGTGATGTGTAATAAAAAAGGGAAAAATCTTGACTGGTCGTTGAAAAAAATGCGTTGAAAATAGAATACACGGCCTCCCAAAGTCCAAACAATCGCTGGTTTCGATATTTTAAGCGTGTCAAACGATCTGGCTACTTATTAAACAGCTCTATCTGCACATGCTAAGCTGTGGTTGTGTGCAACTAAGGAAAATTAATCAAAAATAGGAGAAAAACACGCAGCTAGCGAAACCATAACGTCGTTGAGCCAGGCAGATGAAATGTTTGCTAGCTGCTGTCATGTTACTGTACGCCTCTCAGATGGCTCAGGAGACCCTGCTATTCTATTGGACAAGACGATACAGGAAGCGGGATTCTCATTGGATGGGTTAACTGTCAATCTAACAGACAGCATCTAGAACGCACCAATGGCTGATCTGCATTCTAAAGCGAGAATCGTAGGGCTACTGTAATGCGATTCCGCAAGATAATGGTGCAACTAAGCAGCACTGTAGCGCCATTTTGGAGCGAGGGTAGAACCTGCGCCGTTGTATTTTGGCATTTGCTCCTGAGCCAAAATGGATCATTATGCAAATCATGTGTTGTTGTTATGCTATGATTGGCTGTTCTGTCGCAGCACTGTCGCCTGTGATTGGGCTCCTTTAAAAGGTTCCGGAACTCAACAGACACACCTCCCTTGAACATGATGATGGTTAAAATGACTTAACATGATTTATATGTTTTAAAACCGATTACAGTGGAATTATTTTCTAATTCTCTTTTATTTCTTTCTCTGGGTGTTTTGAAACAAATTAAGCACCATTAAAAATATGTGATTGAGTTGTCATTTCAAAAACAAAAATACTAAAATTGCACAATGACACTGATCAAGACAAAAAGATATTCATTTTGAGATCATTTTAGTACTGCAAAGTTTTCACTAAATAAGATACACAAGGCAACCAATCTGCAACATCAAATCCTTTTAATATTTGCTCCTACAAACTAAATTGACACTTACATTACAGCCATTAACTGAAAAACAAAAAGAATGGAAAACCTGCTGAAACACATTTACATAAACTCAGGGGAAGAAAAGAGAACATCGGTTTAATCACAAAGACATCAAAGTCGTTAAAACATGGTTACTGACGACTCCATCAGGCAATGAAATCCAAAGGTCTGTTGAAACCACCTTTCCTGTTCATGTATTGCCTGCAAGAGAAATATGATTACATCATTGATCTCCTTCCTGCACCAAAACATTACATCACTGCCCACCAATGAGAACGGTTGTCATTTAGCTGTGCAGTACCTGCAGGGGTGATTGGCCAAATACGTAACTGTTGCTGGGATATTAACTTTTCTCATAACACTTTCCATTTGCATATGCACGCACATATTTAGATACATACATGTATAAATAAAGAATTAAATTGTAAAATAAAGCCAGAAATTACAAGTCACAGAGCTGATATCAAGTTGAGGATCTTGAAGTTGGGCAGATGACCAATGTTCATTTCAGAAAAAAAATATTGTAAATACACAAACCTGTATTTTCTCTTTTGCGACACGTTAAATGCAAACGCAGCATCAGATCCCTCCTTCTTCTTGCCCTGTTGAATAAAAATGACAATAATTGACACCATACATTATTCTCATATTACGTAAACATTACAGTTTATTAAGAAAATAGGGAATAATTTTATAACTCAATATTTAAGATTTTATCTTTAACTTTAGCATACTGTCTAGCTGTGCCATCTTGTGGTTATTTAGAGAATTGGCTTTGCGACTTGAAAGCTGCAACAATACACTGCTTTAATTTGTCAAGTATAAAGAAATAAAATACTATACATATTATTGTAAACAAACTGCATCTACTTCTTATTTGGTTGTTTTTGTAGAATGAACCATATCATGGTTTAGCAGTAAAGAAAGGGTTCTCACCTTTGTACTGTCAAAGGCTCCAAAGCCCATCAGTTTCATCATCTCTATTTCCTCCTCAGTCTTTCCTTGCATGTCCTCAGCTGCATGAGCAATAAGATGAGAAAGCACATCAGACAGGGGTACATTCAGGGTTTCTTCTCAGCACCATGATATCCGACAGAAAATCATTCACATCCCATTTTACTTCTGTAGTTTGACACTTTTGAGGAGTACTTTTGACTGCGATGTGTAGACTGAAGGTCAAGATCAACTTTATGAGCATGTTGAAGTAGTATCTATAATAAATGAACAATTATGACTTTTTCTTTGGAATAACATTAACTGATGAATCATGCACAATTGACCTAGGTAAAAAAAAAAAAAAACATTTTTCATACGTGACTGATAACATTAACTTTATTAATATGTAAATACAGTGAATACTGGTAAACATATGAACATTGCCTATAAATGATTTTCTCACCTTCCTAAACAACATTTTATGTATGACTTTGCTTTGACAGTTTGATTCGAAGTGGGAAAATCTTTAGAATCAGAGAATGGCTAATGCAAATCTGAAAATGAGACTTTATAGAGTGCTGCAAGAATGACACTTCTGTAGGCCAAAACCTAGAAATGAGTTGGCATTTTTGCACATCCTGTTCAATCGCCCTGAATCACTGGGTTTATTTTGAAAAGGTTTTAGTTAAATGCCTGAAATAAGGTCTGTGGTTAACAAGCTCAAGCATTTGTCACAGTTTACTCTACATTAGTAACCTTGTGCGTGTGTGTGTGTGTTTTAAAATCACAGCTGCAAAAGGGGTTAAGACATGCTTTTTTGGGTCATTAAATAATGGTGAAATAACCAGTAAACAGACCTCGACAACGAGTCAATCTTTCGCTCATTATCTGGCTTGGCTCAGTGTTCATCTTCAGCTCTCTCTTCACAGCAGTTCAGTCAGTGTACTGTTCGAGTAAATTAATTACTCCGGGATATTAGCTCAGAGGAAGTGTCAGCCACATTAAAAAAAGTTAAAAGCTTAAGTCATCTGTGGATTAATGCGTATTGGAGACGCGAACTGTTTCAAACGTTTCAGTTCGATTTGGTGAACTGGTTCAAGAAGATCCGGTTACATCGAATGATTCGTTCGCGAACCAGATATCCAGACTACTTTGTTTTGAACTCTCTCACAACAGACACGGAAGAGAAGCCAATTCTGAATAAATTCGTAGTTTTTGCTATTTTTGGACCAAAATGTATTTTTGATGCTTCAAAAAATTCTAACTGACCCTCTGATGTCACATGGACTACTTTGATGATGTTTTTCTTACCTTTCTGTACATGGACAGTATACCGTACACACAGCTTCAATGGAGGGACAGAGAGCTCTCGGACTAAATCTAAAATAACTTAAACTGTGTTCCGAAGATAAACAGAGGTCTTACGGGTTTGGAATGACATGAAGTTGAGTTATTAATAACATAAATTTGATTATGATTTGATATGTAACTCTCCTCTCGTCATTTTTGTGTCTGACAGAGAAACTCCTACAAATGCATATGCAATAAGGTCACTTGCAAAAATAAAGCTTCACACCTTTCATTCCAGTCTAACTATAAATCCTGACAATATTTTCTTAATGACAAAAGAGGACTTGTTAGTAGATCTAAACCCTTATTGACTGATCATATTCTGATGCAAACTTCCTGTCTGTTCTAAAAAAACCCATCATCACTACAGAACTCTATTGTAGGATAAAAAGGGTTAACAGAGTGACAATCTCCACCTGATATCTGATGGACCTTTGCTGGTTTGTCCTTAACTTCCTTCCGGTCATCGTCCCGTCTGTCCTTCTGCCGCAGTGGAGATAGGGAGGAGGAACGGTGTCGCCGTGGAGACCTGCATAAACAAGACAGGCACACAGCTGGAGGGAGGGTTATCGAAAACTAAACATCTGTGTGTTATCTAACCTGATTCACAGGCTTATGTTCTTCACTTATCAGCTGTGTGTACATATTGTGAATAGCGAGCGTCTGATGCCACAAGCGCACCTGGATCTGCGTCTGTGGGGGGAGCGTGAGTGTGACCTTCGCCGGTCTCTGTCCCGGGACCTCTCGCGCTCCCTGCGCCTCCTCTCACGATCTCGCGAGGACGAGCGTGAACGCCGTCTCTCTGGAATGACAAATCAAAATCATTACAAACAAAAGTCTGAAACAAAATAAATATTTGAATTTGCCAGCTGCCTGAAAAGTCCCTTGTTTACTTAATTTGGTATACCAGTTCTTTAATATTAATTATTTTTCATAGGTACAGTTGTAGTTTAAGGTCCTTTTACAAGAAAGTTTTCCTTGACTCTAAAGTCATAAGTATACACAGATTACAACATTAACAAATCAACAAAACATCATAAAACACACAAGAAAAACTTAAAGCATCTTACTATTTTTAAAATACTAATAAATGCTGGTACAAATAAGGGCTTCCTAGGACTGCACAATTAATGGAATGCTTGTCATGCATGTTTTGTCAGTAAAGTCAGTTCTGTGATTAGCAGTAAATCTCTATCACCTGAACTGCGGCTCTGTGTAGTTAACGCTGCTCCATCTGAAAGCATTTGAAAATACCACATTTAATAACATGTTTTTACTCCAAACTTACTTCATAACGCCAGTCGAGTGTTTGAAATAAATCCTTCTGTGAGTTGTGGCTTCTTAAACAGAATAATGAAGGCACACAATATTTAGGTTTGATGACAAAGCAACCCCTCACATTCTGCCTCAACAATGTGTTTCAAACTGCGTGGTACTTTTAATCTATGTTTCATTTAAAATATCATCTCCTGGTCACCTGGTGGGACTATATTGAGTCCAAACCCCTACATCAGTGGTTCCCAACCTTTTTCAGCTCGCGGCCCACACAACCACACACATATGTTTGCGAGGCCCACTTCAAAAAATTAACTGACCCCACTTTTGTTGGGTTAATAACTAAGTACTCAGAAGCTAGATTGTTAACTGTATTTATTGAATGAACTAGGGCCGTGCGATAAGGACAAAAAATAAATAAATTGTGATTTCTTTGATCAATTTTGCGATTGTGACACACACCGATATGCTTTTACAGTCATACATGCATTCAGGATTAATTTCCAAAAGAAAACCAATTAGAGCTTCATCAAAAAATTGTTACGTCTCTAGAACAGACATAAGTCAAAATTATCACTATATTAAAGATGTAACAAAACATATTGACTTATGGCAAAAAATAAAAAAAAATCCCATGTACTTTTTATCTTTTTTGCCATGCATTGTGCATAGAGCTCATTAATTGTAGCGGTGCCTCAGGTGTTTCAGTGTGTATACAGTATGTGTATGCGGTCAACAGCGAGAGCGCATAAATAACGTGAAAGCACATTAAAATATTGCACGAGCACGAATCTCTTTGTTCGCACGCAGATTCTCTTTGCGCTATCACAAAACCAGACGTACTTGCTCAGATACAAGCTGCTCTGCGTGGAGAGAGTGTGCGCACTTAAAACGTGTCTCCTCTCACTTAAACTGCTTCCTGTGCACTCACAACTCTCTCTATGCTCATATGTTAGATATTAAGTATTTTCGCACATTTTTATTTCTAGCCTTTTTTCTGCGTGCAGTGTGAACGCTCTGATCCATTAACATGGGCTCGGAAAAAAGATGCATCACAGACAGTGTGTGAACCTGAAGTTAGGCATATGCCCAGTTTGTTCTGTTCTCACGCTAGCCACAGTGCATTCTGATTGGATCGGATAGCATACTACGGGAGGTCAGCATGCTCAAATCGTGATTTTATGACGATTTCTATTAAATCGCACAGTCCCAGAATGGACTGGAAATTAATAGAAAATAATTCAGGCTGGCACCGCTCAGCAAAAAAGGAAAACCAGATCCAAGCAGAGCTCAGCAGCGGCCGATCGTTAATGCGCATCTCGTCAGTAAAGCCGGTTCTCTAATCAGCGGTAAATTCCCTCAGGTGCGTGATTTCACATAGAGCAGCTGTTACTACACAGAGCCGTTGTTAACTGAGAAGATGCGCAAATCCACGTTCATTTTCAGTGTTTACTCTATTGAGCATTAACGATCGGCAGATCGTGATCGGCGCAGCCCTAATTCTGGATTGCCAGACATAAAAAATGTGGACAAACCATTCGCTCTTATTCAATGTGGATGCCTTTTATGCTGGAATATGAGCAGTCATTTATTCCATCATCACCCGAGTGCTGATAGCGCGCATGCACAGATGAGACCTGAATTTATTTAAGCTTGGTCATTCTAAACATTTAAGAGCCAGAGTACAGGAGCTCGCTCCTGCACTGTGAAGACTTGTGCGTTTGCTCATCTGAAAATATAAGCAAATATAAGCGATCTCTGAAGTATTGCATTTTAAATGGAAAAATTCACACAAAAATGATGTCAAAATGCCGTTTTGATAAGTATCCTACAGCAGACATAGCCGGCTGAATCAGTGCATTCTCTTAAAGTGACAGTCTTTATATTAATCGAACAGCAACAACAAAGAAATCACTCACTGCTCTTGATTAAAAAGCTTTTGTAACTTTAATAAAGAACAATCTAACCTGTAACTGTCTAAATTAACAGGCTAAGAACACTTGATATGACCGTAGGCCTGGGAAAATACAACATGGATATGACAAAGTGAACAAGCATAGTATTATTTTGATCTTTTATGCACTTTTTCGTGTAACCTCTAGTTAAATACACCAAATCTGTGCACATTATTTTAAAAGTGGTTTTGGATCTATGAATGATCAAAAATGTATCCTTGCTGTCTGTTCATTTAGTTTACTTTTTTATCTAAAGTATCCTGCAACACATAAGTCATGTTGATTAGAACATTTTGTGTGCAATTTCCTTGAATCAAGATTATCTAAACTTACAAACATGTAACTGCTTGTTGAAAAAACTTTAACCAGTTATCAATATCAACTCAGCTGAAGTACACAGATTGCATGTATATTTGTTGCACCAATCATTCATTGTTTGTATGAAAAAAATGTTTTATTTAAATGGATGACTAAATATGAATGTATATTTGCATTTTTAGTGTAAATGGTTTAAGCTTGAGTGGTCACTCATTGTCCAAATTGCACAAAATAACTTAAATTGCACAGAAAAAAAAACATGAATGTCTGTTTGTGAATGAAAATGAATATACATACAAGTACAAAACAAATATGAATTAACTATTAATAGTGATTTGTATTGTTGTTTTCTCGTTTTCTAAAAAATGTTTAAGAATATGAATGAAGTCTTATTAATTTTACCTTTTTTTCAGTGAGGTACCATGTATCTGATGCCTATTCCAGCTAAAACAGTACATTTTCCATTCAAGATTTCATTTGAAAGAACAAAATTAAACCTTCTATTCAAATGTCATGCAGATATCTGCTAAAATTAGGAAGTTACAAGCAAAAATGTGTGAATTGTGTCACATTTCGGTCACACGACTTCAATTGTAATTAATGTATAATATTTTTTTATATTCCCCCTTATTATAAATATCTAACTCTCATAATCCTCAACTGATCTTAAGAATCCAGTAAATGTCTTGAATATGTTTCAATAAACCGGTGACGACCGCACAGAGTAGCGTTTTAAAATGCATCTATTATGATAAAACATCACTATATTGCGAAATATTAATTCTTATAATCAGTAACGTGTTTGAAATCATAACATTTTTATTATATTAATTTTACTCTCTTCAATAACGTGTGAGATAATATTTTTTTAATAAAACTTTTAAACGATATTCATTTTAATTTGATAAATGTTTTTGAGATTCTTATCCCCCACCCCCCCATTTAAAAAAATAAAAATGTAATGTTAATTTTAGTGTGATAATATTTCACAACATATTTAGGTGATTAATATTTTCTGAGAATTTGTCCCTTTCACCACTTGTGAAACAAACATTTAATAACAACAGTTGTGTTTTATAATTTAGCAATGATTAACTTAGAGGTAACTTAAACAAACAATCAATATTAAAGATGTAACGTTAGCTCGGCAGCTAGTGCAATGCTAGTTTAATACTTCCATTTGAAAAATAATAATAATAATAAAAAGTTTATCTGTATTACACTGGACTGAAGAAAATTTCAAATCGTAGAAAGAGTGTGAAAAGCCAGATTAGATTTGTGTGATGAATGTGCGTCAGCTGTGATGCTAACAGCAGTCTCCAGTCACACGTTACAAAACAAAGATTTAAAACAAATATTTAAAACAACAATTTAAATCAAACCTCGTCGTGGTGGTGTTCGGCTCCTGCTTCTTCCCATAACTGGATCAATATGAACCGGACTGTTGTTTTCTTTTTAGACAGCGAGTTCACAAACTGCTAGTTAACTAGAAAATTCTAGAGTCAAACGTCCGATGCTCGACATCTACTGTGCGCCTCAAATAGCAGCCCGGAACAACAAACTCTTCAAGCGTTCCGCGACAATTAGTTCCTACCGTTCCAAACATTTCGTTCCGCTTGAATGTCAAAATAAAATCAAAATTAATAATTACACATCGGTGTCGAGTTAAATGCTTCTGAGATATTTTAACAGCAAATATGAACTGCTTGCAACATATTTGTACTCGAACACAGCAACGTTTTTTTCAATTAGAAAAAATCGGTGGAAAAAGTCATTTTTATTTTCAATCACAAGGAAGCTATTGCTTTGAAATCCACCCCAAAGAAACAGACTACAACAATCTTACATGGATGTGATCTTTAATGAATGGTGCATCCGATCCTAGCATTTTACATTCTAATATTGACATGGAATTCAGTTTACAAACCAGCTAATATACACACAAAAACATTTAAATAACAGTGAATGATCATAAAAATAATTACAACTGCAAAGAAGTCTCCAGCATACATAAAAAAACAAAAAAAAAACAAGTCATGCATTTAAATTTGGATTTTCTTTGCAGCTACAAGCCACGATCTTGCTTATTTTGGCCTTTTGACATGTATTATTTGCAAGCCATTGCAAACATGATTTCCAGTGAATGGTGCATTTTCAATTAGTTTATCCCTGCTATTCATAACAAAATGAGATGTAGATGTTTGTGGTAGTTAAAAAAAATATTTTAGAACAGTTATGCCAGATATAATTATATAAACACGGTAATGAGTAACAATCAGAATCGATAGACATGAACAATCAATGCTTACTCAATGCCACATTCTTTTTTCTATACATCTACTAAGTGCAATTCATTTTAAATCAAGGGGAAGGGTCACATTTTAATGTGCATCAGTGAAGCATTGTGAAATTTGCATCTGCGTGGACAGTGTGTGGCAAAAACATGTTTCAAGTCACAAAACCATAATCAAAAACTCGTATGGCATCGTGTAGAGGTCAGTACATGGATACACAGTGAGTCTGACTGGATGTGAAGATGTAGGTGTGGATGCATGTGAAAGTATTAGTAAAGAACACTTGGAGAACGTGTCTGTGAGAGTTCAAGATTCTGCTTTCTCTTTTTGTTTCTTGCTTTTCTTTAGAAAACAAGGGGCCTTGAACTTCTTTTTTTTCTTCGATGGCGATTTGGAAGGTGAGCCCTCTGGGGTGTTGCCTGCAGGCTTGTTAGTCGGGGCAGTGGGTGGGACCGGTGTGGTTTCTGAAGTGTCAGTGGTGGACAGGGCCTTCATTTGTTTTTCTAGCTCCTCCTGCTGTTTCTTTTCATCGCCTTTATCGTTCTGCACAGCATCTGTGATTTTTCCATCTGTATGTAAATGCGATTTAAATAAAAACAGAAAAGAAATAGTACCATAGAAATAATGAAAGAAGAAAAGAAAAAAAGCAGTTAAGCATTTGTCAAGATGCTTAGGGATGGAACAGAAGCAGCTGCTATGACATTACAGTTCATGCTCATTCAAGTTGTGTGCAATGTCTCGGTTTCTATATACTCACTAGTGAGACAAGAGCTCAGTACCAAACGATTGTCCTACAAATTATAATACAGGGACAGACAGAGAAGCACAAAGGTGTGAAGACAGATGGAGGCCACAGTACAGAGTTGAAAATATGTCACATAAAAACAAAAACATGAAAACACTGACACAGACTTGAATACAGACATCCCATGTTACTGAATAATACCCACCACCCTTAAATGAATAGTTCTCCCAAAAATGAAAATTTGGTCAGAATTTGCTCACCAAATGGATCCTCTGCAGTGAATGGGTGCCGTCAGAATGAGAGTCCATCTGAATAATCCACAAGTAATCTGTACAAATCCAGTGTCAATAAGATATTTTTTACTTCAAAACGATGGCTAAAATGCCAAGTTAAAGTTAAAAATGTCTTGATGTTTTTTTTCTTTCTTGCAAACATGCAGCTTTTCACTACACAAGACAACAGCTAATGGACTGGAGTGGTTACTTATGTTTTTATCAGTGGTTTGGACTATCATTCTGACGGCACCCATTCACTGCAGAGGATCCATTGGTGAGCAAGTGAGGTAATGCTAAATTTCACCAAATCATGTCATTTTAATATATGCTTTTGAAATGACATGACAGTCCAGTGATTTTTGGGTGACCTTTTCCATTAATGGCTAGATTTACTGATACCAGATTATAAAAGCAATCAGCATTGATATACTTGAGCCCATATTATGGATAAAAAAAAATAAATAAAAAAAACAATCAATCACTATTTTTTTAATGTTTCATTTAGTAACAGGGGTTGTCAACCAGAAGTTGATGATGCAAAGCACAGATCAGCTGATGGGACCATACAAGTGTTTCTGCAGTGTCTTGTTCACATGCACCACCGGGTCTCACCTGATGGTGGGGTCTTTTTGGGGGAGGTAGTTGGGGAAGTCCCCGAGTCATTCACCTCCTCCTCCACACCTTTTACACAACATCAGGGTGGGGGGAATAAGAAGAAGAGAGGAAACAGAAATATAGGGAAATAAGGTGGAGGTGGAGTGAGTAATAACCATTGTTGGGGAGTCATTTATAAAAATAAAAAAATAGCAGCGCTATATTTAGCAGAGGGACAGTAGCTCAGCTGATTTCAGTAAGTTTTTAATGTTTTAATCATTTTAAAAGTTTTAAAATTGCTTGTTTTATTTTTGTTATTTTTTTTTCTTCATGATTATTTTACTTTCTTTTATGTAAAGCACTTTGAATTACCATTGTGTACGAAATGTGCTATATAAATAAACTTGCCTTGCCTAAGTGTTCACAAAAGTCCCTTCATGTCATTTAAATACAGTAATAATACATATTTAGGTAAATGCTGTTGTTTATCACAGTGTTTAATACACAAATTGAGATAATTATTGTTTTTTTACCAGAAAAATACTGGCAGAAAATAACATACAATAGGATTCAAAAGTTTGGAGTCAGCTAGATTTATTTTTTGCTTTCATTAAGACTTTTACTCAACGATGGTACATTAAATTGATCAAAAGTAAAGGTAATGACATTTATGATGTTGAAAGTTTTTCTGAACTTTGTTTTTATCGGTGAACCCTGATTTTAAAGTGTACCCAGGTTTCCACAAAAACATTAAGCAGGACGACTGTTTTCAACATTGCTAATAATAAGAAATGTTTCTTAAGCAACAAATCAATTACAATTAGTTTTAATTATAATAAGATTTCTGAAAGACGATGTGAAGACTGGAGTAATGATTCTGAAAATTCAGTTTGTCATCACAGAAATAAATCATATTTAAAAATATATTAAAATAGAAAATAGTTATTTTAAATTGGAATAATATTTCACAATATTTCTGATTTTACTATATTTTTTATTATCAAATAAATGCGTAAGAACATTTTTTAAAATCTTACTGACCCCAAACATTTGAAAAGAAATGTAGCCTGTACTTACTGTTGTACCCTGCCTATCCATCTTAACTATGGTTTAACTACTTTAAATCATTACAGTCTGTAGCTTGGCGATTAACTTCCCCAACAATGTTAGGAATTGTAAAGGGGTTTTGGGATTTTAGTGTGTGTAGGAAGGTTGTCAGGCTCAAAAATACACAGTCACAATGGAGAAAGATCAGTGCTCAGGTGTTGAATCATGAAGAAATGATGTCAGGACACAAAACCTCAAGCTAGTGATTTCTGGAAAGATATTGAAAATCAATTCAACTTTAATTTATTTTCAAGGCACACGTAAAAGGATTAAATACATGCATTCTGTATTTTCTGAATTAAAATATATTTTTTTCCAAATGTTCATTTTTAAGAGTAGATTATAAAAATCTGGTATTCAGTAGCAAAGTGACATCAAATCAATATTTGTCTGGAAGACAGTGGGTGTTTAGTCCATTGGGAAAATCAATAAAACATCAATACTTAGGCTAGAAATCAGTGGGTTACAAAAGGAGAATGAGGGACTAAACTACATCTGGTCATCTCGTACCGTCCTGCTGGCTGTGTTGTTTGCGCTGCACCTCCTTGCGGTATTCCTCCAGCTCCTGATCCGTCAGCTCATTGAAGGGGTTTGGAGTCTCTGGTTCCAGTGTGGCTGGAGGCTCCACAGCCTCTGGAGACTGGAAGCCCAACGATCATGTTCACATAATCAACTCGTGCTCACAAGCAAAATCATTTAGAAATGGATTTGATCAATGAAATGTGCTCACAACAAATAAGTATAGGGTATGCTTATTTTATTAATTAAAACTGACTTGAACATTATGTAATTTCTAAGTTCATATTGTAAAAAATATTTTTCTTTATTAGTAGCCTACAAAAAAGTTAAATAATCTACACATTCACAAAATAAAGTAAAAATTAAAATAAAATTCAGCAAATTTGTTAGATTTATGCTTAAACTAGCAAAAGTATTTGCTAATGGCATAAGAAAAATCTGATAAATGTATCTTATTTTAAAGAAGTTTTTTATAATTATTTTGTCATAATGTAGACATGTATATATATGAACTAAATGACATTCTGTGATCTTACCGGTGGACTGTTGTCTGTGATGACACTGGCTAACACCTGAGACCGAGGTCCAGCTGTCTTCATGTCCTGACGATTCTGCTCTCTTATCTGAAATACAAACAGCACAGTGTTCATAGAAGAGAATCATAACTAATGTGATGCATAACTGTGTTTTACTCTTTGGCTTTTATTTTGCCAAGCTTGACATTTTTCATACTTTACAGACACAATGTTCAAAGAAGAGACCCCTAACTGATGCAAAGAATAAATGTGTTGTATGGTTTGACTTTGTGTGTTCGCACAAGCTTGACCATTTCACAGAAGAAGAAAAAAACACGAAACAAAACACCCTCTTTTAAAGGGGGGAGTGAAATGCTATTTCATGCATACTGAGTTTTTTACACTGTTAAAGAGTTGGATTCCCATGCTAAACATGGACAAAGTTTCAAAAATTAAGTTGTACGATTGAAGGAGTATTTCTGTTCCACAAATACTCCTTCCGGTTTGTCACAAGTTTTGGAAAGTTTTTTTCGAGTAAGGCTCTGTGTGACGTAGATGGAGCGGAATTTCCTTATATGGGTCCTAGGTCACGTCTGCCGGAAGAGTGTGCGCTCCTGTATAGCAGAGCACTGAGAGCACAACATACTTCACTGATCAGAGCGAGAGCGTCGCGAAAAGTCACAAAAGAAGTGTGTTTTTGGTTGCGAGGGCAAGACAACCCTGGACAGATTACCAAAAAAAAAAAAAAAACAGCACTAAGGGACCAGTGGATGGAGTTTATTTTTACAGAGCATCAACGGAGTTGTGCAAGTGTTTGTTCCTTGCATTTCGAAGATGCTTGTTTTACAAACAAGGCCCAGTTTGACGACGGATTTGCGTATCGTTTATTTCTTAAGGATCATGCAATCCCAAACAAAAAAGGGTCACGATCGTGTGTTGGAACCACAGGCGGTGAGTAAAACTGCTTCAAATATCTCTGCCTCCTTGTTAGTGCGTCCCCTCCCATGCCAGAGACCCGGGTTCGAGCCCCGCTCGGAGCGAGTCGTTGCTGCTGCTCTCGTTCAGTTTCAGCCTCGGGATCTGATTCTGGATCATAAATAAACGGCTGAATCTGACTGTTAGCCATGGTTTGTTTTGGATGTTTTTTCTCCTCACGGTAATGTCACAGCTTCCAAACGCTCTCAACGCAAAAGCCTACTGGCGCTCGTGATTCTTTAGCTCCGCCCACACGCCTCCAGGCGCTCGTGTTTTTCCGGGGAAAATCGGTACAGACTATCTTTCTCTTATGAATATATTAAAACTAAAGACTTTTTGGAGTTATGAAGGATGCAGTACTACTCTATAGGTACTCAAGATTAACAGGATATTGAGTGAAAATGAGCATTTCACCCCCCCTCTAAAGCATTTGCTAATTTTTGCATTAGTGCAGGTTGACTCCTTCAGTGATACTGCCGCTCAATGTTTGGCTTTCTTTTGAGCATAAAATTAATGATGTGGCTTCGTAGGGACATCAGCTGACCACCTGATGAGATATCTGGGAGTGTCTGCAGCAAGCCTTCGGAAGGTTCTCAAAGATCTGGCTGAGGAAGTCGAGAAAAGCAGCTTTTGGGGCAGCACCTTGCACAGAAGCATGCTGCAGGGGGTGACAGGGCGATGTCCCCGTTACTGCAAATGACCCTGTCAGGGTGCAAATGTAATTTATGCATATTCAAGCATATAATTTAAATATTACTTATCAAAGAGGCAGTTAGTGTTCAGTTTTTTCTTTTGGTTTTCTCTCTCTCTCTCTCTACATCTTTTGAGCTTTCTCCTTTCCGTGGGACTATTCCCTCCTCCCTTCACTGTCATCTTGGTCCTGATGGTGAAACTGAAAGACATGTTGGAACACTTCTGCCACTACAAACACTGTCTCTCACTGTTGGTAAGACTGTCATTCTGTGCAATAGTAATTGAAATCTGCTCTCAGTTCTGTTGGTAGTCTGAACAGACATGCAGCAACAACTAACGGTAGCAACTGATTATGATAAAACGTCTTTTTCTCTGGAAAGGTTTGGGCCCCTGAAAAAAAGATATCATGGTTTCCACAAAAATATTAAGCAGCACAACTGTTCTCAACACTGATAATAATAATCAATGTTTCTTGAGCAAATCAGCATGTTAGAATGATTTCTTAAGGATCATATATGACACTGGAGTAATGATGCTGGAAATTCAGCTTTGCCATCATAGGAATAAAAGAAAATGTAAAAATATATACAAATTGAAAATAGTTTTAATATCATAATAATATTTCATGTTTCACTGTATTTTTAATCAGCATCTGTAGTGTATTTGCTCAAATTTCATGTGTTGTTGCAAAAAAAAAAAATTACATCTTTTTACATCAATAAAATCTGCAGTTTCAATACAGATGTTAAATCCCAACGTCAGAGAAGCTTACTGTACCTTATTTCTAGTCTCAAGCACCTCCTTTGGGTTGGTGAACAGAGGGACAAACTGGTTTGGATTCTCAATCTTAATAGCCTTTCCACTGCCCTGTGTGTTTTCCTCTGTCTTCTGCCACTAAAGGAGAAAAAAATCAATACAGAAGGAATTCAGCTGCTTGATTGAAAGCATGTCAATCATTCCAGGAAGACACTCTGCTGTTAAAAAGCAGACAATTAAGGGGAAATATGATAGGGAAATATCAAACACATCCAGAAAATAACCAGCAGAGGGCATTGCAAGCACTGCAGTGATCTTTAAGACAATAAAAGATCTCCCCTGCATTGCAGAGAAGGAGTAAGGGAGGTGGGTGGAACATGGTAGAGACAGCGAAACAGTAGCGCTCTCACAGCGATGTAACAAAATACGTCATTATTATACCAATAATATCCTATGATTCACAGTAAGTATATTTTTTTAACTGCAACACACTCACAGGCTTAGTCGTTCAAAAATACAACACTGAAATGATACTGGCAACTTCTGTCTCACATTTTCAGAAGAAAATGTGACTAATGCTTTCGCAAAACTCACCACCACATTGTTGGGAAACTGTTATCGGTTTTTCTTTTTGGGTGGTTGCTAAGAATAGCTCACCCAAAAATTGAAATTAGCCAAAAATGTAATCAAACTGATTTACATCTTGGATGGCTTGAAGGGGATTCTTCATTGAAACAGATCTGGAGACATTAAGAAGCATTACTTGCTAATAAGATCTCATTATTAACATTTTCATAATCTATAACGCTCCTGACGAGCTGGATGGCGCCTTGCATGGCTGACATCGCCATCGTTGTGTGAATGGGTGAATGTGAGGCAAATTGTAAAGTGTTTTGTATGGCCATGTGGTCTGTTGAAAGCGCTATATAAATGCAGTCCATTTACCATTTAATTATGAAATTATAGGAATCCTACCCCTAACTCCTCTTGTAGTACAATATCAGCCATACTCAAGTTACATAAAGTTTACTCAAGTTCCATAAATTCTCTCTCACCGTGGTCCGATGTCCCGGACTGGCCTGGTCCTGGCTGACTTTTTGATAGAGATTTGGGGTGTTCAGCCATCTAGTCTTCTGCTGTTGTCTCTGGGCATGGGGATGGAGTCGGGGATGAGGCTGAACCCCGTCCTCGTGAAAGGAAAATGATGTGACGGTGGCAGGAACCTCCACCTCTCTCCTGGTTCTGGAGCGCTCCAGCAGCACTGGGAAGCGGTAGGCGTATCCTGTACGGTAACCCTATAATGAATGATGACCAAATGTTCAAATGTCAAGTCTAATAGTAATAAACTCACAATGAGGTAAACAGCTCTGGTCTAGATTGGCTACATTTTTAGACTAACCAGATTGTCCAGCGTCCTCATCAATGCTTCAAACTCATGTTCTCCCAGCCTGCTCTTGTGCATGGGGCCGAAGGTGGATCCGGCCCAACCCACAGTGCCTGTGGCGACTGGCCTGTGAATGTTGCGGTCCAGCATGATTAGGTTTTGTTCCCCTCCAGCGCTGCACAGTGCTGCCACCTGCCAGGACAGTACAACACTGCAGCATGAACAATTTGCATTCTGCCAACAAATCAACTTTTCACCCTCAGCACTTTTTTCACTTTTCAGACTCCCTTCTCTCATGGTTCACATGACTTTTGACGAATGGATTGTCATGACTTTTCCATGACCTCTTCAGTCATTCATGGAATGATTAAAATTTTTGAATCAGATTGCTGAAGCAGATTTACCATGTGCAATTTGGTCAAATTAGTAGATTCAAACCATTATAGTTATTAGTATACAGATATCAGCAATAAGACATTGCAATGCTTTACATTGGTATTTTCACTCTACACAATCACACTATAAGCAGCCGATTAAATAGCAAAGCAAACTATAAAAATGTATAAAAAGTTTGTGGTCAGTAAGATCATTTTTAAGGAAATTAATACTTTTATTCAGCAAGGGCACATTAAATGGATAAAACATGGCAGTAAAGACTTTTATAATGTTAAAAAAGATTTCTATTTCAAATTAAAACTGTTATTTTAAACAAATAATCGTGAAATAAATGTATCATGGTTTCCACATAAATATTAAGCAGCACTGGCAATAATAAGAATCATATTAATATTTTTCTGAAGGATCATGTGACACTAAGACTGCAGTAATGATGCTGAAAATGTACCTATGCATCACAGGAATAAATTACATTTTAAGAATATATTAAAGTAGAAAAAAGTTATTTTAAATTGTAATAATATTTCACTGTTTTTACCTGTATTTTTCCAATCAAATACATTAAAATCTAAACAACCTCTACGCTTTGAAAGGTAGTGTATATTTATTAAAAACATTTATATTATAATATACATAGTTATACTAATATTTATACAACAAATACGACTTTCAATGGTTCTATTTTGTGTTTCTGTTGACT
The DNA here is from genome assembly GCF_003368295.1 of Carassius auratus. Lineage (NCBI taxonomy): Eukaryota > Metazoa > Chordata > Actinopteri > Cypriniformes > Cyprinidae > Carassius > Carassius auratus. The sequence continues at coordinate 5,046,476 of NC_039247.1, read as the reverse complement.
GAGTATTGTCTCTCTTCACTCTCACTAACTCTGTCCTACTTTCCAACTAGTCTACTCTCCCATGTTTTGCCCTCACAGCAAGGGCTGTCATTTTTTCTTACCTGTATTTGACAGGCGGTCTGGATGTGGTACATTGTGTAAAAGGCCTCCTCCACTGAATCTCCCAGGGCCACGATTCCATGGTTCCTCAATACCAGCACCTGTAGAAGAATGCTTCATCAACCCATTATCCACCTTGAGAGCCTCACATCATCACGTTCTGAGGGAGCAGGATATTTACTACCTATAATCTGTGTCTGTAATCTAGGATCTAACCTTGCATGTAGGGCCGAGGCTCTTCTGGAGTTCAACTCTGTCCTCTTCTGCCTCCATCACTCCATTATAGTCATAATAAGCTACCTCGCCCACCAGCAAAGCCTCATGGGATAGCGGTAGAAGGCCACATTTCATGGCTGACACCTACATGAAAGATTAATAGTGGTGAGCTCACAAATTAAGATTAATGGCAGTATGTATTAATGGCAGCCAAAGTGCTAGCTAAAGCATTTTAAAGATGTCATCGGATGCCCATTTTCCACAGGTTGATATGATTCTTTATGGTCTTAATGAAAAGTCTGTAACACATTTTTGTTAAAATGTCTAAATGGTAGCATAAAAAAAACACCGCTCTTTTAGAGCAAGCCGTTTTGCAACATTTTCCTTTAAATGTTAATGAGCTATGCTGACTCCGCCCCTCTCTTCCGAGGCGCTCTCTGAGGGACTTTTTGCTTTAGCAGCATTCATCATGAAACTTGCTAATTAGAATATTATTAGGGAAGGCGATTTGCAAATATTAAAAAAAAAAAAAAAAAAAAACCTTTAACTGGTTAGTGAAGCTAGAAAATAGACGCATTTATGTAAATTAGGTTACATTCCTTTCAAAAATAAACGTAATCCACTTCATCTTCAGCGGCTCAGATGTCGGGAGAAAATGAACACCTCATTCTCTTAGGAGACATTCTTGTCTACATCTGCTCAATAATGGAGTACTGATCAGCTCAGGGCAGGTCTAAGGAAAGACGACAGTACAGTCTGTGCTGAAACGCCACCGTCAATCAAACTATCGTGGGAGGGGCCTGTCTGGGTGATGTCACAAAGACAGGCATCTGAGGTCGGTTTGATTTGAGAAAGGGGTAAACGTTATAATAGATTAAAAAAATAACACTGGGTGGATCTTTATCATTATATGGTGAATGTGTACACACACAGCCAACACACATTTCAGTTCAAACAACTTGTAAGAGTGCATGTAGCATCGGATGACCACTTTAAAACTTGAACATTTGACAGCTCTCAGGTCTGTAGGTAATTTGAGTTTCTAAATAATATAATAATAATAAGAATTATTATTTTTAATGCTATAATAATACATATTTTTGCCATCAGTGGAAGACTGGACCTCAGAATAAACAAGTACATAAAAAATAGTAATAAAATAAAATAAAATAAATATTAGTAATGAATGTATATATTTATAATTTATAGGTCACAAACCAGGGATAAATACAAAATGAATAAATAAAAGTAAACAAACATAAATACAAGTAGTTTGCATGTTTCACAAACATGGGGTACAATAAAATAAAATATAAAATAATTTACTTTTATGCGTTTTGCAATGCTGGGGGAGAAGATGAGTAAGGTAAGATAAACTACTCTTCATTTATCTGCTTCACAAACCTGGGTTATAAACAATGGATGGATGGATAAATGGCATTTAAATTAAATCATTTAAAGTTGAAAATTTAACTTAATATTATTACTAAACTTATTTGTTTAGATGTTTTTGTCAAACATGTGCCGTACCGCAGCTATGGCTGGAGTGTGGAGGTGCAGCAGGCAGCGGACGTCCGGTCGAGCTGAATAGATGGCAGAGTGCAAGCTGAATGCAGACAGATCCACTCCCAGAGTAGTGCTGCCTTTCTCTACCACCTCCCCGAGAATATTCACCTTCACCTGGACATCACAGAGAGTACATGCTTTAATCAAGCTTTCACTTGAAAAATTTGATCCAACTGCATCATTTACTACTTTTCCATCATGTTTTAATATATACATTTGATAAAAAATGTAAATAATAATTCCAATAATTTCTATTTAATACAAAAAGTATAATTAATTTTTTTTATTATTATTGCATTTTCTCTTTAACTGTAAACTGCATTGTTTCTTGTTACAAAATGACCATTTCTGACGCAGTTTGTACAAATGCATGAAGACGAGAAATATTTTCATGAGTAACAACTTCTAGTGCCTCATTTTTGCAACAATGTACAAAATATGTCCAGAACATGCTGAATCTTTCAGTTTTATCAGCAAATACGACACACAGTCACACCTTTCTTTTTCTAGTGACCTTCATTTGAATGCTTTTGGCCAGTGAATGACTGTCATAGAGAGCCATGTTGCAAGACATGAGAGGACAGACAGAAACAGAGTCTCACCAGACTGGAGGCAGTCACCTCCCCGTAGGCCAGACCATCCGGCAGCACGAGGAAATGTTCCTGCTCTTTACTAACACGCATCTGCAGAAAGAAAGAGACGCTTTTATCTAAAGCAACTCACAGTACGCTTACAGGAACTATCTCCCTAAAGCAACCTGTGGTTAAAGGTTTAGTACACCCATTAAAATCTGCCATCTCTTACTCATTGTCATATTCTGTCAAACCTGTGCAGATTTAGATAAGATTTTAAGAGATATTGACTTCTATTTCTGTCAGTGTTTCACACGAAGCTATATTTGGACTATAGCGTACAAGTCCTTACTTTTATGTTGCTGTCATTGTTGTTTTAGTCACATTTGAATAATAAACTTGTAAGGAAGAAAACACTTAATTTCTCTGTTTATGTTCCACAGAGGAAAATAATCCCTTTGTATTTGAGGGAACTATCCCTTTAAGAGTTCAGATTTTCATACTTCTGGTGAAAATCAAACCAGCAACCTTATTTAGCAGACTTGATAAAAAAAAAAAAATTAAATAAAAAAAATAAAAACACTTCCTGTTAGGATTTTAAAATACTCAAATTCGTGTGGACTTAGCATAGGAAATATGAATAAGTATGCTAAAGTACATGCAGCAAAAAAAAAAAAAAAAAAAACAGCTTAATGTGCTTCGGACGTGAAACTATTTTTTTTCATCATAAGCTTGAGTTACATAACAGTTTAAGAATACACAAACACTACCACTCAAAAGTTTGGATTTATATATATATATATATATATATATATATATATAAATAAATAAATTGTATTCAGCAAAGACTAAATTGATCAAAAGTGACATTTAAAAACATTTATAAATGTAAAAAATATATATATTTTAAATAAATACTGTTCTTTTAAATTTTCTATTCATCAAAGAATCCTGAAAATTAAATGTATCATGGTTTATTTAAACATACTAAGCAGTACACCTGTTTTTAACATTGATGATAATAATATTAGTAATACTTCTAATAGTAATATAATGATGCTGAAAATACAGCTTTGCATCACAGGACTAAATTACAGTTTAAAATATAGAAAAATAGAAAACATTTCAAATTGTAACAATACGGTCTATACTGTATTTTTGATATAACTGCAAATAAATGCTGCATTGGTGAGCATGACTTCTTTCAAAAACATGTATTTTCAACCTTCATTCTTCATTCTGTTAAATCAGTCAGGCTGACAGATAAAAGTTGTCTGATCAGTAGTGAACAGGGAGCACTTTTCAGGATTCTTGACACACTGACAGAAGGTTTAAAGGGTTGTGTTTCCTTACTGTGAGGCACGTGCTGGCCAGCTGGGCCCAGCCGTACAGATCCACCAGACGGTGAACACTAGCCAGCTTGCAGCGCATCAGTCTCTCCCCCTTCACCATGGAGCCCGGCTCCCATCCGTGCAGATCGTTAATGGGGCTCACCATGGTAACGGCTGTGCAGGGAATGTGCACCAAGACAAACAGCACAAGTGTGTGTCAGTGAAAGTGACAAGTAATGAAGGACTTTGCATAAAAAGAGCAGCACTACTGCAGTTTAAGTGGTGTGACATCAGGTTATTTAACCTCAAAAACATTTTCATGAAAGACAGAAAAACAGCTCAATTTTGAAAAGCACAAGTGAATTTACTTTATAAATTAAAGGGTTAGTTCATCCCAAAATGAAAATTATGTCATTAATAATGACTCACCCTCATGTCATTACACACCTGTAAGACCTCCGTTCATCTTCAGAACATAATTTAAGATATTTTTGATGAAATTGGAGAGCTATCTCCAAAGACAGAAACGGTACTGAACCCAGGTCCAGAAACTTAGTAAATACATCCGTAAAACAGTCCATGTGACGAGAATACATTTTTGTGCAATAACATAATTTACTCAACCATTCTTCTCCCCTGAGTTACGTCTTTTGCCATTTTAGAGAGTATTACAATTCATGTACAGGTACATACTTTCCCCTACGTGTAAACAACGCATATTACGCAGATTATGTATTACGTATAAAAAAGTATTCTCGTAGCATCTCAAAACTGAAGTTGAGCCACTGATGTCACATGGACTGTTTTACCGATGTATTTACTATGTTTCTGGACCTGGGAACATTTCAGTTGTGTTGCTGTCTATGGAGCTTTACATAGTGCTCTGATTTCATCAAAAATATGAGGGTGTGTAAGTAATGACATAATTTTCATTTTGGGGTGAACGAGCCCTTTAAATTTATTATGTTTGAAACTAAAACTCTTATGTAAAAGTGTCTGAACTGAACAGTAATGATATATGATATGTGAATGAATGTTGTATAAAAGTAAAACTCCATGGAATCTTGCTTTTGTCACATGATTAAAAAAATAAGTAATTGCGACTTTTTAATCTCACATTTCTCAACCCCCACTCTGCAATTCTGAGATTATATCTCACAACTCTGACTTTTTCTTGCAATTCAGAATTGTAAGATATCAAACTCAGAATTAAGAATTTAATTCTTAATTCTGAGAAGTCTGAATAGTGAGATATAAACCTGCAAACACACACACCCAAAAAAACAAAAAACAAAAAAAAGTGTTATTAAATTAACTTTTATTTTTCGTGACAGAAAAAAAGTTAGATGTAAAGTCACAATGCAAGATTTGTGAGATAAAATAATAAAAATACTTTTATGGTTTTATTGATTTTGACAAAAAAAAAGTTTCCAAAAAACTCTCATTGGGCAAATACTATATAGAGAATAATCCACATGATTTTACAAGTGAATGAGATCACCAAGCAGAGAAGGATGTGCAGTATTTATATCAATACATCAGGCTTTATCTATGAAATACAAGCAGAACAACCTTCTGAGTAAATAATTTGTAAATCATAACTAGGCAAATGACTGCATGTGTTACGTACTGGATTGAGTGATGGGCAGCGAGGCTGGAGATCCGTGAGTGGCCATGAAGTCTGCGATCTGTCTGAGAGCCCACATATTGGAGGAACTTCCTTCTTTCTTCATCTGCTCCTGAATCAGCACATCCAGCTCCTCTCTAAAGGACTAAAACACACAAATAAGATTCAGTACTCAGCTACACAATGCACTAGTACACAAATAAAGCAAAAGGCACATGCACATGGATGTGTTATTTAACAACCATCCATGTGCATGTGCCTTTTGCTTTATTTGTAGCAGCATTTTAGGTGTAAATTAGTCATCTTCAGTGTCACATGATGCTTCAGAAATCAATCTAATTTGTTGATTTGGTGCTCATTTTAAAAGTTGAAAACAGTTGAGCTGCTTAATATTTTTGTGGAAACTGGGATAGATATATTTTTAATGAACAAAGTTTGAAGAACATCATTTATTTGATTTTACCGTGAGTTTTGATAATTTGTTTTAAATCAATTTAACACACCCTTGCTGAATAAAAGTATTGATTTCTTAAAAACGTGTAATGAATACAGTAACCAAATGAGCATTTCCTTAAAAACCAAAAACAGTATTAAAGTTTCACAAGTTTAACTTTGAGGCTTTTGATATGTACATGAAACACCGCCATACAGTTGTTTTCAATGATTATCAACAAATACCATGACAGTTTTTAGTAAATGTAGCTATAAACTGCAAAATGTATATGCAATAATAACTGAAGGAAACACTAAAGTTTAATCTCAAAGTTCTTAAACAGACAAAAGTTTCCAAAAAACTGTCAATAGACTGAAATATACTTCAGAAAGTCTGAATGGAATTTATGAATAATTTGCGTTAACCAGTTCAGACTGAATTAATTGCAGATGTTTATTATTGAAGAACAGGAGCTTATAAGAAAGTTTGTAATTAACTACAATGTTTGAGCAATATGAATTCAGTTTGACCTTGTAAGTACTGTAATAATTATACAAGAATAAAAAATGTTGTATAAGTTTTAAATAAAGCAATAAATGATGCCAATCAGCCACATATTTAACAGTCGAATGCAGCACACATAAACACAGTATAACAGACATAAAACCCAGATAAAACAATACTTCTGTGAACCTACGACACAAAAAAGCTGGAAGAATTTTCGAGTTACAGGATCCAGTACAGTCCACAACAGAGAAAGAAAAACAATTGACCTCTTCAGTTCTGTCCTTAATTCAACACGTTTCCTCCATACTGAGTGTTTTTTATTCTTTTGCACCAACACCTAAAACTCCCTGCACTCTTAATGTTTTCTCCTCCCCGCTCTCTCTCTCTATCTTTCTCTCTACAGCTGCAGCTGTCCGTGGTGATTCAGGGCAGATTATATCTGAGCTGTGGAGATAATCATATCTTTGGGAACCTAATGAGGGGGAAGGGGAAAGAGGACATAGGGATTGGAGGCAGGACATTAAAGGGTGGACAGAACAGGCGAATACAAGGAGGCAAACCAATGTGGGTCCTCTGCGGATGGGAGATCTGTTTAAGTGAGGTTTTGAAAGCTTATAGCAGCCACTTGAATGCTGGTTTACTTCTTACGCCCTACTTATATCATTCCTATTATAGCGCAAAAGCAGGATACTGGAAGTATAAACCTAATTCATTTTCTCTGTAGAGTAAATGTATTGATGGTGGTAATATATAAAACATTCAAAACATAAATAGCAGGAGCTCGGATACATATTTTAAAATATAACAGCAAATATATAATATTTATCATTATTATTATTATTATTAATATTAATTGCAACTCTTCCTATACTCTTAAACTGCTTATGTATTATCTTTAAATTCAAACAAAGCTAATTTATTTATCTAGCACAATTTATGAAAAATTAGTGATGAATCCAAAATTACCCCTACAGTCTTAACATGATCATCAAGCTTTGAGGAAAGTGAACCTACTGTAGCTGACCAGCAAAGGTAGGTGACAGAGGAACCTACAATCAGTCTTGCTCTCATTTAATTGAAGATGTTAGAGAGCCAGAGCTTAATGTCACTAAAGCATTAATGCACTTTGTCCAAAGAGCATGATTCATTTAACCACACAGGAAAATAAAACTGAAGATCATTGGCATAACAATGGTAAGACTAAAAAATGGTGCCCAAAGGAAGCATATACAAAGATAACAACAGCGGCCCAAAAATCGATCCCTGTGGAACACCACATAGTAAAGGAGCAGATATAGAAGTAAAGTCACCTAACTACATTGCAACTGTCCTGTCCTTTAATTATAATGCAAACCACTTAACGAACCCAACACTCCAAGCGATTAAGAAGAATCTTATGGTCAGTTGTATCAAAAGCAGCAATTTGATATAAAAAAAACCAAAAACAACATGTGATCCTGAATCCTACGATAATAGGATATCATTAGTAACTTTAAGTAGAGCACAAAGGGAATGTGAAGGTGCAATTGCACTTCTGACCTTCTCAATTTAGTAAAAAAAAAAAACACTAAAATCTCTTCATTACTTTTGGTTGATTCACATTATCGGAATACCCTTGAGATGAATTTCATTTTCACATCCTTTACTGTTTAACTATCAGAAGGCAGTCATTTATTTGACATCTCAAATTAAATTTTAAATGTTTTATCTCTCTTAAAATTGCATTCTGCTCTCCTACACTCTTGTCTGAGAGAACAGGTGATACTGCTTAACCAAGGTTGAAAGACTCCTTTACTTTTTTAAATTAAAGCACAAGTACACACTTATTACAAGCTTCAACCAGCAATCCAATATCGTCCCCACCTGTGACAGTGTCATTAAAACGTGATGAATAGATTTCCAAAAAAGAATTAGCAGTTGAAGACTTAATAGTCCTAGCATAATATGAATTCTGAGAAGAGGTTAGGTGGACAATAGAACAAACAGCATCAGATACCAGTGAATAATGATCGGAGATGCCCATATCTGAAACCTCTAAATTAGATACAGAAAAACCATATGACAACACAAGATCTAATGTGTGACCTCTCTTATGAGTAAGACCAGAACATACTGTATTAAATTAAAAGACTGAGAGAAAGAAATTCATTAACCAGTGGCTTTGATGGGCTACATATATGCACATTATAATCCCAAATGTTTTTCACAGTGAGACACTAGTCCAGACAGAAAACTTAGAAAAATGGTGGATGAACTCATTATTGAGTTTGGGAGGTCTATTAATGAAGGCGCAAAGAATCAGTCTTCCAACAATTGTACGCCAAAGCTACAAAGTAAGACAATTTATATTAGTTCTGTCTTTTCTTGTGGAGCATTGGCCATATATTTTTGTACACTATGATTAATACCATTAACACCCACATCATGTAAACCATTCAAACCGTCCAAATGACCCGAATTACTTATAAAGATATTTGTCACATGTGCTGCTCTGCAAATCAAGGCGCACAATGATGGATATCGCTATAAAGAGTTATTTGAATGATCATAGGAGAATAAGGGAAACATTAGAACTTAGGCCCCGTCCTAACGGAGACGGAGCTTACCCCAATCCGATCTTTTTTTTCCTCGTCTCAAGAAATATCCGCGTCCACACGAAACCGCATAATGATGTAGTACACATGCCAGACCAGTATGTGGCGCTGTAATTCTGCCTCAGAGATAGACTAAAAATTGAGAAGAAGACTTGGACTATGCTCATAAACCTTGCGCGTGGTACTTAAACGAACATGGAACAATACATTTATTAATCGGTGTTAATGTTAGTTAATAAAAAGACATTCGTTCAGTGTTTGTTCATGTTTTTGTTGCTGTTACGTGACGTAGAGGTGTCGGACTAGGGGGGAGACGTGGGCTGATGACATCATCGTTTCAGAAAATATACAGATTAGCCGTCCAGACGAAAACGCAAAGACGGCGTTTTCAAATTTATCCATTCTGGGACCCGGTTTCAAAAAATAGCGGTTTCACCTTATGAAAACGCCGGATCCGTGTGGACGAAACGCCTATCCGATAAAAAATTTGTGCGTATACACAGAAACGCGTCTCCGTGTGTACGGGGCCTTAACATCATCAGAATTTAACATCAATAGCGAACAAAAAGGAACCAAAAAGACAGGGGTTTTAAAACACAAGGAAAGTAATGAGGGGAATGGAAACAGGTGGGGATTAATTAATTAACAAAACAAGGAATGGAACTTGACCAAATAGGGATAACACAAGTCCATGACTGGCAATATTAAACTGAAGTTACGGTGATTCAACTGAGTAGTTTATTTTTCTCTCTCTTTTTTGGGGGGGGGATTTTCACATATTAGATTTTTGATAGATAATAATAATAGTATTAGTCATCTTTTTTATAATAATAATCTACTAAAATACTCAATTGTATTTATATATTATCATTGAAATATTAGTAAAAATATATCTCATCAAATGGAAAATGTTTATTTTTATTATTAACTGCAAATTACATAATCAAAATAATGTTATCTTTTTTATTGAGTAGTTAATTTTTTTGTTCAGATTTTCATTCTCTTTACTCAGAATTTTATTTATTTATTTTTTGCTTTTTTGAACCCCTATGGAAAACACTAATGGGGGAAAAAATCTTATGGAATCAAAGCCACTGAAAACGTAGATGATCAGCGTTGCACTCATCTAGCCCACAAGGATATAAACACAAATCTGAGTCAATTCTCAAAGGCAAATATATGAGCTTCACTTATCAGCTCACACTTTATTACTCACAGGGCTTTGCAGAAGACTGGAAATTCGTTTCTTGAGGCCGCTGGATGGCGTTGACTGCTGGGGAGACTGGATCATTTCTCCCTCCAGACACTCCCCATCTACAGGACTGTGCTGGACCGGAGTCCCTTTAGGGGTGGGAGTTCTACTCATCTTCTTTTTCCCAGTGTGGGAAATAGGAGGAGGAGGATAGAAAGAAAACAGATAAAAAGAAAAAAGATAGGCAAAGCAGGAGCAAGCAAGATGGCTGGAAGGGAGCAAACAAAAAAAGAAATACAATATGTAAATTATTCAGTTATATTAATTAAAGATCCTTATGCACATCATGCAAGAGTTTTATTTTACACATATGTGCATGAGGACATACAGTATAGGCATGTTTGCATATTAATAATGGACACACGTGCAAATGCACACAGACAGGCCTGCAAATACAAGATAAGTATTTCTTCACACCACACCCAAAGTCACGTGGAAGCTGCAATAACTGTCATATATCCAAACAACAAGCATGTAGTAGCTACTTCTTTATGTGCAATAGCAAATGTGATAGATTAGTTTGCTTGAGGAGGCTCGATTTAAGATATTACACATAGAAAAGCCTTTTGTATCAAGACTAACATTGACTAGAGTTATATTATTACTGTTCCAGGATGTATAACAGATGGTTGATGGCACATAATCTAAGACCATACACCTGAATATCTTTTATTTCTAGAAATCCTACTTACATTCACATACAGTACTTAAATGTTCCTTCAGCATGGAGGAAAAAAAATGAGGGCAGTGAACTAGAAACATCACCTGAACTGAAAAATCTAGTTTGTCTGAATTTATGAGTTTAAAAGGTGATGCAATTTTCTTTTGTGTTAAACAATTTATCTTATCCAGGTTTTATCTGTGAGGCAATTAGAAGTAAGATGCTCATATGGGTTCAATTCTCAAAAGTGTAGACTTCAGTTGTGTGGTGCTTTCAAAACAAAGCTCTGTTTGCTTGAACAGCCCATTGGCTTCAGTGACTCAGCAGTAGTCTGAATTTGGAACGTAAATACAGTATGATTGAAAACAATTATTAGTGTTGTTGAGGCTATTACAATCAGCCTTACACCTCAGATTTTCATCTGATGAATAATAAAGCAGGCAAAAAAAAAAAAATATATATATTTTATAGACTCTTTTACAAATTGAAAGTTTCAAATAGAAAAACTAATGTTTTAATCATCTTTTATTTTATTGTCAGTTTTCGTTTTTTTCTTTGGAACAAGATTAATTAGCATGTGAACTACAGCACTGACATACCAAAGTGTCTGAGTTAAAACACTTGCAGTCACAGTATCTTTGTGTTTGGTGGTCTGACAGGGCTCAGGTGCTCTGGGACCCCCACTAAAAGGTCCTCTCTCTGGGGAGACTCTATAATGAGTGGGGCCCCTTTGGATCCAGACACTAAACTGGCTCAGCCCTGTGCTGTCCCTGGATTGGTTTCAAGCTCGGCTTTCCACTCTAGTGGATCCAAATTAATCATGTCCCTCTGCGAGAACAGTGATCTATCCTTAGTCTGCATTCTTATCGTGAACCTACACTTCAATCTGAAAAATGCTCAAAAACTTATACAGCTCTGGGTTCTGCTACAGCAGGATTTTGAGGTCAAGCTGAGAAGGGATGAAAGACATCAGCCTGTTGCACATTGATCAGTCTGAAACAGTTTTTCTGAGCGAATAAGGGCTTTCACCCCCACTGAGAGACCTTAATGCTTGTAGGAAGTGGGGAGAAAGCAAGATGTATATGAGAGAGATGTATAATGGTTAAAGTGATGTTGGATTGATTTGAAATGAATCTTATAATAAAGTTAATGTGTGGTCCTGGGTGCATTAACTTCTGCATAATGTACTGAGAACGCAGTGACCCACACACACAAAAAATAAAATAAAATGCATGTGTGATTTTAAACCAAATCTTGAAATGGAAAATAATGCATTTTCATCAAAGAATAAAAACACAATTTCTGTGCAAGTTGTTTGAAATTTTAATCCCATGTTTGGAGTTTTAATCCCAGTTCCATACTAAATCCACACACACACACACAAAACAAAATATCAGTTTCAGAATCATTCTGAGGGTTCACTGACTTTTTAATTTATCTTTAACATGGTTAAAATCTGTATAGAAAAGAGTCTAAAATCTAAAAGGCATCTTCACAACGCCAAATTAAGGCTGCTCAGTACTTGCACAAATTTCAGTGTAAAGATGCAAGCAATGCCACAAAAGATAAACTTAATTATGCCTGCTCAGACCGTATAGTATTGTAATTGCTTTATAAAGGCATTTGTGTTAGCTATGGGCAGCATAAGACTGTGTATAGCCACTGCAGAGGCACTTCTGTCACATTTTAAGTGTAAATATTGCATAAGCCTACTACATACCCCCAACTCCCTCAATAACAACCCATTCACCCACCCACCCCTTTCAAATAATTCCATCACCCCTGCAAGAACCTCATGGAGAGAAAGAAAGGAGAAAAAAAAAGAGAGAAAATTTAATGAATACATTATGATAATATCCATTAAGTCTTGTTGCACATAAATTAAGTGTGCCGTTTTTCTTAAATCTCTAAGGCTCATTTTCCAGCGGGAAAGACTCATGTGTCACGCCCACCTCTTCCACAGCAAAACACCACCCTCTGAACTGCTCGGAGGGGGTAGATGTAACAGCTGCTGACAAAGGCAGCATTTAACATAGAATGATACCAACAAAGCATAATAGAGTCAGTTATAGGTCCATTCATTGATAAAGTATTATTAAACGCGTCGTGTCGGTCCTTTTGCGCGAGGTTCTTGCGCGGTAGGGCCTGCTCGCGGCTGCCTAGCAACAACACGAGCCCCGCTGCATCAGCACCACCAGCAGCGCGGGGCTCAGCCTCCGGCCATCGGTACAAGAGCCCGCTCTGGAAGAACTCAAGGATGTTGAAGGGGCCATGTCGGGATGCAAAGCATAAACCCAAAACACCACAAACGATATAATCGTGGACATGGTACTCCAATATGAGGGATTTTTTTATAACAATAATAATAATAATAATAATAATAAATAAAAAATGAGAAAGTCTACATGAGAGCCAATATCATGGCGTCTGAAAGTTGAAGAATCGTGCCTTCGTACAGCAAGGCTCTAGGGCCTCGGATTAATAAAATACAGTACGTTTTAATAACATTAGTGCATAAATATGTAGTCTCCATTTAATCTAATCTACTAACGCAATCCGGTTGCATTTTGAGTTTTTAAAACCTCTCTACTCTTTCCGATCATGGTGTAACGAATTTTGGATTATATTCGTGTACTCCCTCAATATCATTGCAATCCGGCATCATATAAACCGTACCGTCAACATGAATGTGATAGATGCGTGGAGTCCAAAAGTCCTTCATGTACCGATTAAATCTTTGGAAATCTAAGATTTTGACTGAAAGAGTTATGGAAAATGAAATGAGGCAAGAGATGCTTACCTTACAACATCTTCTCCTCTTTGTCCTTTACGCACACGGACGCTTTGGATCTGCAATGCAATGTGTCAAAACAGCAGCATGAACGTATAAATCGATAGCTGGGCTTGTTTTCCAGTATGAATGGTATCGTTTTGGGTCTGTTTCCCTAGACCTACGCATCCCCTCTTTTTTGACATTTATTGCAGGATGGACCAGCCTACGACCACGCCTGCCAGATTCATGACCTCCCCACTGTCTACATCCACATACTGCGAGGTTTGTCACGAAAGCCTTGAGTATGTTCGACTATATTGTAAAAATACTGGGACACGTATGCAAAACGAGAGAGTCGGAAGGGTTTTCCACCTTGGAGCAGGGAATAGCGTGTTTTGTCGGGGCACAGATTATTTATTCTGAACGCCTTTTTCTGCTGATTGATGCAGCTGCGGATTAAAGAAGCGTCCACTGGCGCCACATGCTGGCGGTTTTATGATTTTACAACGAGCAATAGGTAGAAAAAAAAAGTCCCATGCTTTTTCTAAAAAAAATATAAATCAATACACCGTTGCTGGTCATATACTTACAATATCATAAAAAGTTGATTTCACTAATTCCATTCAAAAAGTGAAACTTGTATATTATGTTCATTCATTACACAATGTTTATTTCTTTTAATTTTGAGGTTTATAGCTGACAACTAAAGGAAAATCCCAAATTCAGGATCTCAGAAAATTAGAATATTGTGAAAAGGTTCAATATTGAAGACACCTGGTGCCACTCTAATCAGCTAATTAACTCAAAACACCTGCAAAGGCCTTTAAATGGTATCTCAGTCTAGTTCTGTAGGCTACACAATCACGTAAATGCATTACTCTGTGTCCAAGCACATTAGTAGAGAGGCGAAGGGAAGTAAAAGAAGTGGTTGAAAAGAGAGAGAAAAAAAGGGGTCCAAGCAATAGGGATAACCGCACCCTGGAGAGGATTGTGAAACAAAACCCATTCAAAAATGTGGGGGAGATTCACAAAGAGTGGACTGCAGCTGGAGTCAGGGCTTCAAGAACCACTATGCACAGACGTATGCAAGACATGGGTTTCAGCCGTCGCATTCCTTGTGTCAAGCCACTCTTGAACAGGAAATTTTGCATTTCCTTTGGATATCAGGGTCCAAGAGTCTGGAGGAATAGAGGAGAGGCACGGCACACAATCCACGTTGCTTGAGGTCCAGTGGAAAGTTTCCACAGTCAGTGATGGTTTGGGGTGCCATATCATCTGCTGGTATTAGGCCACTGTGTTTTCTAAAGTCCAAGGTCAACACAGCTGTATACCAGAAGTTTTAGAGCACTTCATGCTTCCCGCTGCGGCCCAATGTTATTTAGATGCAGATTTCATTCTCCAACAGGACTTGACACCTGCACACAGTGCCAAAGCTACCAGTACCTGGTTTAAGGACCATGGTATCCCGGTTCTTAATTGTCCAACATACTTGCCTGACCTTAACCCCATAGAAAATCTATGGGGTATTGTGAAGAGGAAGATGCGATATGCCAGACCCAACAATGCAAAAGAGCTGAAGGTAACTATCAGAGCAACCTGGGCTCTTATAACACCGGAACAGTGCCACAGACTGATCGACTCCATGCCACACTGCATAGCTGCAGTAATTCAGGTAAAAGGAGCCCCAACTAAGTATTGAGTGCCGTACGTGCTCATACTTTTCATGTTCATACTTTTTAGTTGGCCAAGATTTCTAAAAATCCTTTCTTTGTATTGGTCTCAAGTTATATTCTTATTTTCCGAGATACTGAATTTGAGATTTTCCTTAGTTGCAAGTTATAATCATCTAAATTATAAGAAATAAACATCAGTCTATGTGCAATTAGGGACTATAATATACAAGTTTCACTTTTTGAATAGAATTAGTGAAAAATCAGCTTCGATGATATTCAAATTACACACACACACACACACACTAAAAAGTACTGCCGGTAATCACGCCATAGACTAAGCATACAATTAAACAAGTTTTTTTTTTTTTTAAGACGATGAATATAGTATTTTTCACTGAAAAAAAAAAAAAAAAAAAAAGTCTAAATGGTCAAGTAAAATTATTACCATTTTACATTTTTAGAAAAGTTTAAAGTCCTTCAGATTTCTGAATTTAGATTATGAATTCATGATTTCAGACAACCACTAAGATCAAAGACAAAGGCTTTTGAACAACATCTTAAACATCCTTACGTCATGCTTTTTACCTTCACTGGATTTAAAAAAAAAAGAAAAAAGTTGTAAACACTTTGTAGGAGCAGAACAAGAAAATGCCTTTTCACATTAAATTTATTTTGAACTTTGTTTCAATGTAATTATTTTATATTTACTAGCAGTTTGAGTGAACTCGTTTCCGGTGTTCATGTTGAAAACACTCATTCTGTAAAAACTGAAAACATTAAGATGACGTTATAATTTATTCATATTGGTGAACAAAGAAAATAACACAAACGTTATATGCATTTTCTTCCATATTTATAGGAGTTTGCACTGAGAAAATAAATCTCATGAAATCTCAATATCAAGATCAACCATCAATCTCATCTTGGTTGTCATTTTAGTAATATTACTAATATTGCAGACAAAGGGCACAAAGCATAAAGTGAAGATTCAAACAGAAGAAAAAAAAAAAAAAGGATTGGTCAGTGGTACGAGGCACCAGAAGGTGTCAAGCTAAGACACCGAAGACGAGAGTGTGCTTGCTACCACAGTTTGTTCCGAGCCAACCTGAACAATGTACATTGGTACGACACACTGCACCGTCATGTTGTTGAGATCAATGTCATCATCCGCTCCTGTTGCCATAGTGACCAGTGGGGCGGCCACACTCACACCCTCAGACAGAAAGGGATTTGACGTCGACTCCAGGACCTGAGAATGAGATGGAGACGACTGCAACAATGATAGCATGCAGAGAGATTTCAGAGGAAACCTGAAGGATTTGTCTTGGGAAAAATTAACCCTAAACAGCTTGCAGTATAATGGTACATTTTACGATGACTTTAATTAGCAGAAAAACAGGTTTGCGCACAATCTACTACATGCCTTTTGTCATCTGTTTGACAGTTTATACTGGTCAAGCAGCGTGCCCATCTTTTTGCAAGATTTTACTGATAATACTTAAATGGAAGAAAAATATATATATTTTTTGGTTTAATAACATATACTTAACTACTAGACTAAAACAGCTTAAGTTTACATAAAATAAATAAATAAATAAAAAACCCACACGATCATGTTGAATTGGGAGTTAAGTGATATCAGGCTTTCGAATAATCTCTAAATTCTGTATTGCAATATACATTTTGCCCTCCACAAAAATACAAAGCTTTTGTGATGTTGGGAGATTTAAATGTATAAGCATTTTATGATAAACATGTTATAAAGACTGATTACTGGCTTACATCACATGCTACCAGAATTTAAACATTGATAAATATCAAAATCCACAGCGGCACAGAACTGCATATTTTTGCTCCGTTTGGGCATCTCCGTGAAATAAAACGATTGAAGAAAAAAGAAGAAAAAAAAAAAAAAAAAAAAAACCCCCCAAACCCATTTTGGAAAATTTACATTCAGATTGTAATATTCCAGTTAAAACCTTAGTTTTCTATGCGTTTTGACCAACTAAAATGCAGCTTTGTTAGGAATTAGACACTTATCTCTTTTTTTTTTATTATTCTCAGCAGCCCCCAAACTTTAGAACAATGGTGTTTTTATATTATATTAGAATGCAATTACTACTCTCTTAAAACACATTTTTTAGACTTCTAGAATTGGGTTAGGGTTAGTTACAGAGAACTCACATCCTCCATGTTCCAGAGATCAGAACAGTCAGTTTCCAAGCTGGAGTAGTTGATTCCAGTCTCCATCAAAACATCTGCATTCCCATTACTCTGCAAAAAAAAAAAAAAAAAAAAAAAAAAAAAAAAAAAAAAAAATGGCTGCACAATATGTACATTTGAATGTTCCGGTAATATCTTGTAGTACAAAAGGGAATGAAGTGTAATCCAGGACTGAATGAGTGACACTGCTATGCCCTTAACCCACAGTGGAAGAGGTGTGATTGAGCACTGCTGACAGAAGCCGGATGTACTCCGTCGCAGCCTTCAGCATGTCCACTTTACTAGGCTTTCGGTCTCGTGGCATCACTGGCACAATACGCCGAAGGTATGAAAACATGCTGTTCAGGCTCCTCACCTGAGTGGAGCAGCACAAGACACAATTTACTGGCAAGATCACAGAACACTTGACTTGGCTAAAAAAAAAAAAAGAAAAGAACCTGAAAACAGAGTGGAAGAACAAACCAGTGTATTTTATTGTAGAGCAAGTGGAACATGACCAGTATTTTGACCAGAATAAAATTACACAGCCTCAATTACTTAGTTCCTGGAAAAGGTCTTCATTTTATATAAATTAACTGAAAACACTGAAATGCCCTAGAGCACAGAATCACCGTGAACGACCATGGACTAAATAAAGTGAATGTGCCACAATGGATTTTGATTTCACCACTCATTACCACTTACCGTAGTTACTTAGTCAAATCAGATATGCATTTATGAAGGAAAATTTTGTATATTTTTAACATGGGACCAAATGTATAAGGATTAAAAAAAAAAAAAAAGTTTAAAAGGGAATTCTGATTGGTTGGCATGAATTTCGGCTGGGGCTTTCAGTGATTAAAGCTGCAAGGCTTTAAAAGGCTCAAACTTTCATAAGCAAGCTCTTGAGTGGAAGCTGAGATTTAAACAATTTCTCTCCTCATAATTTGGACTAAATCAATACATATCATTTCCGAAATTTATTTTTCCCTGTTTGATATGGGCATTGTTTGATTCAGACATACTAAATGGAGGTTTATATAATTTTTACTGAACAATATGGTATAAATTTGTCAAAACAGGACTAAATTAAGGTTCCGAATGCTACCCCATTTAATTTGTTGTTTTTGATGAAATCTTAAAAGTTACACTAACTTCAGCTTAAATACTTCTACATTTTATAAATGGTGTTAATATAATCGGAAGCTAAATGTACGCGTTCATTTGAGAAACTCATTACTAACAATAATTTTGTTATTAAAGCCAAAGCAAAATGGTCCCTATCTTACCCCAACATTATATTCACATTTAATCCATTTTATTAATCGTTCAAAACAATTCTGGCTTCAAATATCTTATTTTTTTGTGTTCCAACAGCTCTGTAGTACCCCATTTCATTGGTATAAGGTTCTTTTCCATTCTGATATTTCTGACAGACTTGGAGGTTTTTTTTTTTTTTTTTACACAAAGCTAGATGCCTTAAAATATTTGCTTTTATTATTGTTGTTGCTTAAAAAAAAACTCCTCTAATAAAAAGAGTTCTGAAGACATCACGTATTAAAAGAACAGCTTAAGTAAATGGATTTTCATAATTTATTCCCCCATCTCTGTATCCCCCATGTGTTCTTTATTTAATCTTTTTTCTAATTAATTATATTTGTGCATAGAAAAGTAAATAAAAGGTTAAAATGGAGGAAGATGACACCACCCCTGGCCCTGAGAATTTGAAGAGAAAATCCTTAGGTGCAAGGGATTTTTACAACATTTTTTTCTGTAAAAACCTTATAAAATCCATTAACACGCATAGTAATGCTGACGTTAAAGATTAAACGGAGTCTGTATGTTTAGCAACAAAGCTTATGGGTTTTCAACTCCATGGAAAAGAAAAAAAGGGAGAGCTTTTCCTCGAACACCAGGCACTTTGATGTGCCGGCAGGGGGGCTTTTCTGTGTGTTATTTTATACTTTTTTTTTGTTTTGTTAAAATGAAAGAATTTCTGGAACCATTTCCCCACAAATTCCAAGTCCTCACCTCATCCCTGAAGTTTTTAATCGAAAGTTAGTGTACTTGAAGTTTTTTTTTTTTAACCATGTAGACAGTGACCGAGAAACATGGGCTACTTAAGATGAAGAGGAAAAAGAAGCGTTAAAAAGGTAGCTAAATAATCTCTTTGTCAGTTTTATCATCGTCAAGCTGCACTGGCAAAGTTATCCAGGGAACGTGTGGGGAGATTTTATTACAAAACAAGCGTTTCAAATGATGTTTCCATCACAGAACGCCTTCAGAATGTAAAACAGCGCATTAACTGACAGTGGATCTACAGAAGAATGATCAAAAACCAAAGCAGCAGGGCTTAACTCGCCAAAAGAGGGCGGCAAAGTACAAACGTGGAGAACCTTACAAACACTCACCCGTAATCTCTCCTTTGCGTTTGCAAGCTGTCGTCTCTTAACAGCTTTATCTCGGTCCTCCGTATCGATATACTGGCCGTCATCCAAACGGATAAATTTACCGATACTCACGTGAACAGGAAGCGAAGGTTCAGAGCTCTCGCGCAATAAAATATCGCCCATAAGCTCGCGCTCCGGGACCTTCATGAGACCCACTAAGGCCCTGAATTTTCTGCCAGTCAAGTCAGCTGACATTCTTGTAATTTACTGATTTATTTATTTACTTTTTATTCCTAAATACTAAAGGAAACAATCGCTCAGCTTGACACATAATCTTATACAGCACAGTCAAAGCAAGCTATATGTGGAGATAAAGCTTTGTAATTGATCATATTGTAATATCTATTGGTCTAGAAGCTGGCCAACCGACTGATTAAAAAATCTATTTCAAACTAGTGCCACCTGTGCGACAACTCCACCCTCTCCTAATATAAGTAGAGCACCTGTCCTGTGATGATTAGGTGCAATATCAGTATCCACCGCTAGATGGCAGGTAATATCTATGCTTGCATCTCTTAAAGAAGATACATTTACCGTACTGAATCTCTCTTTTGATGAATTTGGAAAAGACTTGTGATTGTGGTGTGATTAAATGTGAATCTCTTATTCTGCGAGCCGTAATGTTAATATTATTTGGATCTTTTTTTAATGGGACAGCAGGGCAAGTTTCCTCATGAAGAAGTAAAAAAAAATATCTTATGAGTCAGTCAAGCAGAAATGCATATTTCTGTTGAGTACTCATAATTATACTTAATTATGTGCTTTACTTCAGAGAGGAGATTAATAAATACAAAATACTTCTAGCAAAGTTCATTCAAAATAACCGTGTATGTTAATGCAGATGCCTGAAAAATAAAACAATAATCCAATGTAAATTCAAACATCCTGTTCAGCTTCATTACCTTCTGGTTAGTCATAAAACCACACCCAGGTTTAACACAACTGAAAAGATAACATGATGCATCACCAGACTGAGAATTTACTCACCCCAGGCCTCAGAGGTTTTTTTCTTCATCAGAACAGGTTTGGATAATTGATAAAGCACTGATTAAAACATCAAAATTATGCACTTGTGAAGTGAAAAGTAACATGTTTGAATAAAAAGCTAATGCATCTTTAAAACCTTTGGTTCCAGCTAAAATATGAGTCCTCTATCCATATTGCTTTCTCCATTGAAAAGGTTGTCTTGCCAGAATCAGGAGAGAAATATGCATATATCATGCAATGTTTAAAACAGCTCTAAACAAATATGTCAGTGAATTTTGATCTGAGAGAACATATATACTATACATACATACATACATACATTATATATATATATATATATATATATATATATATATATACATACACACTAGTGGTAGGCTCAGAATCTGCCTCACCAAAATTTATAATTGAAAACCATTACTTCAGAGTTAATCTTTTTTTTCCCCTCAAAATTTAATTAATTTCTCTCCAGTTTGTATTATGAAAACACTCCTCAAAGTAGATTTTCATGACATTGTGACCACCGTTTATTTTTTCTTTTAGAAAATCAATTACATTTTTATTTTCAGCAAGTAAACCAACATTCCTTTGAAGAAACATTTTTTATTATGTTTTATTATTAAGCTTCAGAACAAAAAATATATATATATATTTCCAAACAGTTCTATTTATTCACATATTTGTTTAGCAGTCGGATAAATCATTCTGTATTGCAGTGAAGAAGAAATGACTAACAAATGATAAATAAAATAAAAATACATAAATAACTGTCTGGATCAACAAAAAGCCAACACTGATATGATTTTGGCACAAAACTGAAAACAATTCAAAAAGTGGGCCCATGTATTACAATTGTTCATGCAAGAGGTTGTAGGTGTCCTGATATTCGCAAACAATAGAGTCACATTTGTAGGCTTGGAATCTGATCAGCTGCTGTCTTACATTAATGCACCAGTGGGATGTCAGGAACTCAATCCATGCTAATCTGATGGGACCAGCTCTCTCCAAAGACATTCTGTGAATTTATAATCATACTAATTGTTGTGGGTATTTCAAAATTGTGCCTCAATGACAAGTGGAAACTTACTAACACTAGTCAGTCACTTACAGACACATATTTCTTTGTACAGCATCCCTGCTGCTTTAGTGAACCTCCCAAATGCGTGGGTGGACAAATACAAGATTTGAAATCAAGACACAATGAAAAAGGTCTCAGTGAAAAATAAAGAAGTCATGATGAAATTATTGCTGGTAATGCTATTATTTTGCAATACGGAAGGAGAATAAAGGAGACGTGCCTATAGTTGCACATCTACATTGGGTCATGTTATAATATATATATATATATATATATATATATATATATAGTTACATAGATTAGTTGATAAAGCCCCCCATGTTATAAGAAATTAATTAATTATAAATTCTTCACATAAAACTCTAAAAAAAAAAGTAATTTTCTTATGTTTAAATAAATATGAATTGATTTCATGCTTAAAACAAAAAGAAGAATGACTGCACCTCTAAAGACCCCTCTGACAAGCTCCTGAAGTTCACAGATGACACCACACTTATCGGCCTCATTCAGGACGGTGACGAGTCTGCTTACAGACAGGAGGTAAAAGAGCTGGCTGTCTGGTGCAGTCTAAACAACCTGGAGCTGAACACGCTCAAAACAGTGGAGATGATCGTGGACTTCAGGAGAAACCCCCTGCACCCCCCCCCCCCCCACTCACCATCATGAACAGAACTGTGACTGCAGTGGAGTCATTCAGATTCCTGGGAACCACCATCTCTCAGGACCTGAAGGGGGACAATCACATTGAGTCCATTGTTAAAAAGGCCCAACAAAGGTTGTGCTTTCTTAACAAGCTGAGGAAATTCAACCTGCCACAGGAGCTGCTGAAACAGTTCTACTCAGTCGTCATCGAGTCAATAACTGTCTGGTTTGGTTCAGCTACAAAATCAGACATAAGAAGTCTTCTTATGTCTGATTTTGTAGCTGAACGTTTTTAACAACTGCCACCCTTCAAGAACCATATATATATAAATATATCATATATATCAAAAGTGAGGAAAAGAGCTCAGAAAATCCCTCACATCCAAGTTATCCCCTTTCTGAACTTTTACCATCTGGCCGGACCCTCAGAGCCGCAAATACCAGGACTCTTCTATTCATATTCTATCAAACATAACACAACTGTACTTACAATTTTTTCTATTCTTGTCTATTGATATTTACATATGTGTGTATTTTTATTCTCATCTTATTTTTATTGTCTTTGTTGTCTCTGTGTGCTGGAAGATTGTGACACTAGAACAAATTCCTTGCACAAGCACAATTGGCAATAAAGCTTTTTCTGATTCTGAAAAGAGAGACTGCATTAAGAGAGACTATATTAATTCATATATATATATATAGGCTGAAAGTCTGAGTGGCAGGGTCCCAAAATCTGTTTCACACACACCTTCTTCGTGGCCAATCAACGGAAAGGATCTCAGTGACGCAAGGATCCTCAAATGACTAGTTTGTGAAGTGGGTGGAATTAAGAGTGACATCATTTCGCATCATCATCGCACCGGATAGCGTAAGTCCAAGAAAGAGTTTGAGAAACTTGAAGAACACGAGCAGGAGCCCAAAGTGACTTACAATCAGTTTAGAACACATCCAACTCACTTAAGAAGTTTAAGAGACCCAAGTTGACAGAAGACGATGATCGCCTCTCATTTACTGGCATACTACTTCACTGAGCTTCACCATGATCACGTCCAGAAAGTAAGTAAAGTTAGTAACGTTACAACAGCCGGCTCGCGCTAAAAGCCGGCGTATCGACATCTCTCAAGGTAGGCTGTAGTCACTTAATCAGGCCGATGGATAAGTGGATATCATTATCGGGCAAATACGATGCCCGTCTGTTTGTTGTTATTGTAGGTCATTCACATCCTTTAACATCTAACGATACACGTGTATGTGACAGCGAGGTCGGTGTTACGTCACTTAACACCAGATAACAGCATAATCCTGCTGATACCAGGTACCGGGGTCCGATATTTAATAATAATTAAATAAACAATTCAGTGGTTTTGGTTTCATGTTTCAAATTCCCCAATATCGCGTCTTTCCCGTGCCGCATGAATTCCGTGCGTCAGCCGCAAACCGCCGGTTTCCGCATTTTTGAAGCTCGAAGACTTACGAGTCGTTATAACATCATAGCCTATAGTTTTGGAGTTGATAGACGCTATGATAACCTTGGATGGTATTCGTGCCTGTTTATGTTTAAAGTATATATCATAATTGTCTAGTTGACAGTGTGAAATTCTGGTCTATATACATTCAGTGATAAACATAAATTATTTTGGATGAACTAGCTGGACGAGTTTTCGTGGAGCTTCCTGCCACGACGTACCTTAAACTGCGCGAGTGTTGCACGGAACCTGAGCCACGAGCGCCCTGCTAGTCACGTGATCCACTCCTCGCGCTTCAGTTTATTCCAGTTTATAAAAAAAGCGCGCAGTGTCGCCTTTCTTCTGTGACCCCGGACACGCACGTAGACAATTTAGCGGCGACATTTGACTTCTGTTTTTTTTTTTTTTTTTTTTTTGCTGTGATGTCATGCTTCAGACCATCAGATGACATCTCTGGAATTGCCCAAAATTAGGATGTTTTACCAAAATATTTGTGGATCTCCATATGGACTCCTACAAATGCCATCTTTTTATTCTTCTGGGACCCAGACAAAGACCTTGTCATCTTCACTGTAGAGGACATACTTAGTGAATTTCTCTGCCATACATATCAGAGACATATGATCGTAAACACCGCCTCTCCTTGGTCTTTAAATATGACTGATTTGACAGAATGATCAAATTAAGCACTCTTTAGGAAAATATGATGTTTTGTAATTATCAATTAAATGGCAATTTTTCCAATTATTTTGTCGTACATAAACATCTAATAAAAAAAGATATGTGGTTTCAAATCAGAGTATGACTTTTTGTTACAGAACGGGGCATCATTTTCATTCATGTCTTATGTAGATGACACCAAGACGAACATTGTATTAATAAGGCATTTAGGGAGACATAAGTCAACCAGGAAATAAATTATAGATCAATATTTTGATGAAATATGAGATATTCTTATGAAAATGTTGCTAAGTTATTACTCCTATTGTTACACTTCTTTTTCATTATGGTTTGCCCCAAGATCACATTAATATGCAAATTAGATTCTCAATTCTCACATTCTCCAAGATTTTCAGTTCTATGGAATTTTGTCATTCTAACATTCTTCACATTTTCTCGTGGTGGAGCACAATCAGTGCTTTTAGGCATCCCAGATTACACCATGTCCAAAAATATCAAGATTTTCTAATTCCAGTAACTATTTTTCCATCCACTTATTTTCATGAAAATGTTGTTTTAATAATCCTGAAATGCCTGAGCCAAAGTCCATCATCAAAATGATTTGGTATAATTACCTTCCAGAACCTGGCTATTGATAATTTCTTAAAACATGACCACAGGACTATTTGGTAAAAAGTCATGTAATATCATATGTTTTTATATGTGTCTTAAGTGCTTTATGATTCTAAGGTAAGAGTAGAGTCCTGACCTTTAAGCAATTTTGAAAATTTTGGTTTATTTTTTAGGTTAATGTTTTATACAAGCAATTACGCGTTTTGAACTCTGCTGTTTTGTTGCAAAATCTTGTCTGTCTGTACGTAAAGGTAGTAAACATTCCTCTGCGATTCAGATTCCTCTTTGATTATTCCTTGCAAACACTGACCCTTCTTCATGCCCTGACAGCAAATCAAACGAGTTCCTTTCTCTTAAGGGTCCTCTTTTCTTCTGCATTGTTATTGTGTCACTGCATTTTTAAACCGCATTGAATTGCTGTATGGCCTAGCATGCATTGGGGTCGAAAGCAGGTGAAACGTGATGCTGGTGTTGAAATTGGCTTGCAATTGGAAAAGTATAGAGCTCAGCACTAAATAGAGTTGGCCTCAGGGCACAACAATGATTGAAGTAAATACTTTTTCAGCATTATTGGAGACCTATATTTGAACAAAGTTGTTAACTACTTTAAAAAAGCTTTAAAAAGGGTTAGTTCCCCCAGAGGAACTCTCATTATAACCAAACAATCATTGTAGTTGAGTAGATTTGAATGGAATAAGTAAAATAAAGAAAACTAATAGTACTAATATTATTATTTTATTAAATTAAAATGATCAAGGCACGATTTTCTCTAAATGAGCACAGAGATGTAAAGAGCTGTGAACATTTTGTGATGAAGGCAGTGAATCATTGAATCAGTTTTAAATGGATTTAGTCTAAAGCAGATCAAATTAAATGAAGTGATGCTGTTTTTGCTCCTGAAGTTTAAACCAGACGTTATTAAAATATTGCTGTCTTAACGCGATAATTATATACTTGTTTATTGTAGCACTGCGTACTGTGACATACAGTCTAGGCCTTGCTGTTCGGTCATTGAAACTGATATTTATTGGGCCATTTGAGAGGACCTTGAATTCAAGGTGACCAGCCTGGACTTATACCAGTTTGACTCCCTGTGTGTGTGTGTATGTGTATATATATATATATATATATATATATATATATATATAATTAATATATTAATTTAGGCTATTTAAAGTATATTTCCTTTTGCTGATGTAGTTACCATGTACTTCTAATGTTAATCAAAGTATCTTACTATATTATGGCTTTTTTTTTTTTGCATTGAATCATAATTCATAAATTGTGTTAATTATATTTCACTTTCCACATAAATCGACGTAATTGTGTTGTTTCTTCAATATTTTTGATAATAAAAACAAGTTTCTAGCCCTGTTAAATCCTATACATCAGTTAACATAGGTTGACTTGTTTACCATGTGATCCCTGTTCTTTATGTTGGGCAGCTGTGTGGTGCTTTTGTCCCCCTGTGGTGTCAAATGTCATATTCTAGAAACAGCTTTTGAAGTTTCCCTTCTCCCTGTACTGCTTAGTATTTACCAAGACAAACCATTTGTCCTGCTGAGAGGGAATAGTGTGACTGTAAATGCTGTCTGCATACTATTTGTAGGTCCCTATCAGCTGTATGAATTGTGCCCCAGTATATGTGCTATTTGAGAATCAAACCATTACTGAGCTAAAATTGCAGGCAGAGCTAGTTTAGCTGTCATTCATTAAACATACTACCGCAGATAGAGAGAGCTGCATTTTCTTTACAATCTGGATGTTACCTAAAGAGGCTCTTTCCTCATCTAATGTACTGTAACAGCAATCATTAGCTTCTCTTTAAGTCACTATCTGACCTTTGAGTGAAAGCTAGTATGGTACATTCCAGCTTCCCTTTCTTTTGAAAGATTCTGATGGTTTCAGATTACTGGCCTTCAAAAAAGCAGTTCTTTGCAGTTCTTTGTTATTGGCAGAGCCAGACATTGTGATTACATTTTGAACAAAACATAACTTTGTGTCCCAATGTTGTTTTTTATGCTGATGTATTTTAGTCTATCTTTGTCCTTTTGCTAGTGCTACCATTATCAAGTTTTTTTCACATTTTGTGACTACTGCTATGTTTAGAATAGTACTGCTTAATGCCTGTACTAACACACACACACACACACACACACACACACTGTATACTCTATAAAGAACATTATTTAAAACTATTTAACAAACATTTCAGACTATATCTGCACTGTTATGGTCCCATTATATTGCAAATATAAGTAATTTGATTATTCTGGGTTTAGAAATAAATAATTAAAAGCAAAAAAGATTTAAAAAAAAAACATGATCTTAAAAACTGATGGAAAAAGTCCTGTCAGTATGCTTAAACTTAAAATATTTAATCAGTTAGATACTTTGTTTTGTGTGTGTGCACTGAAAAAATTTAAAATTATATATATTATTTATATTTTGTGAGAAGCCTGGGTTTTTTAATGCTTGCAAAAAAATTAAGAGTTAATGTCACGTTGCGAAATTAATGAGTATAGAAGTGTAATGATATTACATTCCATATATATTTGTATGATAATGTGTAGTAATGGTGTATGTCAAACTAAACCAGATAATACATTTTGTGTTCCTTAGTAGTAAACAATTTATTTAATTATAAGTTAAATTTAACAGTAAACTTGAGAATAGATGAAAACTAGAAAATGTGCATCAGTTTCTCACCCTTCATTTGTTTTTGTTTTTAAGGTGGATAAGTTCCTGTATCACATGCGACTGTCAAATGATAACCTGATGGATGTCTCCAAGCGGTTCAGGAGGGAGATGGATAAAGGACTAGGCAGAGACACTAACCCCACCGCAGCTGTCAAGATGCTCCCCACCTTTGTCCGCTCAACACCTGATGGCACAGGTGATGAGAATGAGATTTTGACACATGCTATTTTGATGTTTTCATCAGCCATATAAGACATTTGGGCTTTCCTTTTACAGTCCCAACAGGTATCTAGACCCTTCAGCCACACTTAGAAATGTACCATGTATTCAGGTAAAATAGGCCACTTTTAGCCCAATTTTCAAAAATTGGCCCCATTGTGCTGAATTCATTGAATTCCAGAGAATTTGAAATGAAAAGATTCTCAAGCCACACCTGTAAACAAATAATTCAAGAGCTTTCCTCTGAACTAATGTCAGTTTGCCTTTGTCATCCAACCAACTGTTCTCCAGTTCTCACAAGTGTGCACTATTTTACACTCGCTGGGCGATATATGAAAAAAAAATATTTCTCGATATTGTCAAATTTTTTACCCTATTTGATATGTATTTCAATATGTTTGCATCTGCATTTAAATAATAATAATAAAAAAAAAGATTTACAAAGATTTTAGCCAAGAACAAAAGACCATCTACTGTCTTTGGTTTAATAGAAGCTCTGTGGCATGAAACTATGTTCCCACTGCCACTAAGAACACTCTCAGATATATATATATATTAATATTAAAGATTAATACACTCTCTCTGTCTATATTATGAAATAAACTGATTAAACTGACTTGAACGCACCCAACGTCATAGTTACAACTTGTCAACTCGTAAGTACGAACTTCCCAGGAGGACTTGAACCAGTACCGCCGCTCCCTATACGCAGAGTACGCAGTCTGCACCAACTCCCAGAGGGGGCACCATCCCAGTTGCTCCAAAAAAAAAACAAGCATAACGTTGGCTTGACGATGTTCGAGAGTCTCAAATTTAGGGACCGTCTCTAAAGTTACATGCGATATTGGTACACACTTTTCTAACGTCAGTAGCATTTGAGGAGAATGACTTACAGTCATAAAAGCCAACTGTAATTGTTCATCTAGGTGTCAGCTATAATGCAAAATTGAATCGAATGTTTGATATTTATTAAAATAAACTGAAAATCATATGTGAATTATGCTACTTTTTCACATGGACTCAAATGCAAATTTGAAGCTCAATAGCATTTGAGGAGAAAGACTTGCAGTCATAAAACAATTGCAATGTCTTCATTTAGGTGTCAGCTACAATGCACACCTTATACATTTTTAATATATATTAAAATAAATTATAAATCATTTAGGTAAATACAAAAGTTTTTTTTCCAGTTTCCCTTATTACCCATGGTTTTAACAATAACACCACAAATCATTGTTCTTGTAGCCATGGTAACTGCAAATTAACCATGGTTTTGTTACTTCAAATAATAATTTACAAAGAAGTATTAATATACTGTAATATTTTTTGTTTTTGTTGATATAAAAACAGACCTAAGCCATCAATAGCCTTTAAAATGACTTAAAATGTATAATATATAAAAAAGAATGAGGCAATAATGAGTGTGTGTGTTTTTGAAAGAATTCTCTTAAGTATTGTTTGGAAATGTTATGCCAGATATTGTGATTTCTATTGTAATGTAAGAGTTGCTTAAATATCCAATTACTTCTGGCCTTTGTATGTGAACAAAAGTGTATTCAAAATACTTTAAGTTCTTACTCAAAGGATGCAATACTCCAAGGCACTCGTACAAACGTAAAAAATACCTTTAATTAACTGAGCTAAATCATTAAAAAAGTTAAAAGTGTAGATCTATGGGTTTTGTGTAGCCAAAATGCATAGATCTACACTTTCATCTTTTATATTTATTTTTTTATGATTTAACCTGGCTAATTAAAGGCTTTTTTTCTTTATCCGAGAGCCTAGGAGTATTTCATCCTTGCAGTTTGATAATTTACCTGTAATCATCCAGAGCACCAGTGGTTACGTAAAGAGACCAGTGCGGCATTCTCAGCTTTTATTACTTTAAGTTCCTAATATAACTGAGAAAAAACAATAAGCGCATATGTGTAATATTGTGAATGGCAAAGCGTTCATATCCTGCGGGAATCTGGTTCCCTGCAGGTCAAGTCATGAGTGGAGGTATATTTTGTCAGCATCTTATAGAGCACATATTGTTCAGTCCTAGAAGTGTTGTGTTCCTGTTTGTTGTGAGATGAAGAAATGATTGATCCAGCTCTCCAGGTGTGGTATTATCACTGGTCACTGTTCATGTGTTTGAGTGTGTGTTTGTCACTCAAAGTGACCAACATCAACCCGATTCTTTCACTGTGCACGCGGGATGACACAATGTCTCAAGCAGGGTGTGAAAAGAATAACTGTACACGGGTTCCTGGAAAGCATGCCTGCTCACAGAAATGTAGTCAAGTGGATGTGAGCCACAAAACGGTGATAGGAAGGGTTGCCAAGGGAACGATGCTGATCTGTGAGACCAAGGTGGATACATGTTCAAATGGATGTCTTCCATCACCACTTACTCAAGGACTTTATTCTCACATCGTGAATATTGAGATGTTCCTGTTTGTTTAACTTCTGCTGAGATACTTTTATTGAGGCTGTAGATTAACTTCCTTCTCACAAACGATTTTGTTTACAGCGTTTTGGTTTTTATTGTGTCATTTTAAAGTGAGATCTCAGGGTTGTGCGCAGGAAGCCTGATGTTGCACTGCCATTGCACAGTATAAAAAAGCCGGTGCTAACAGACATCTGTCCTCACCTTGTTAGTTGAACAAGTGTTTTCTGAAAGACCTTTAAAAGTGGAAAGTCAGGTGTGTCGGGCATATAAACTCATGCTAGGACTAGTTCTAAAGAGGTCATATCATGAGAAAGCAAAATTTCCACTGATCTTTGGAAATTCACTACAAGGTTACAGAAATCTGAGCTTCCTTCCTAGTCTGAAAATGCTTTTTATTGAAATAAAGCTGCAAATACTCATTTTGAAACTGATTATTAGTACATGAGCACAGAGATCATATGAAAATTGTTCAGAAACGTGGCCTAGTGTCCAGTCACAAGGAGGGAACTGCATTTTCAGTTCCACATTAAATATTGTGATATAAGGAAGTCAAAGTGTTGAGAAACGAGTTATAACACAATGTACAGGAGTTGTCTTCCACCTTGGATTATGGTGTGCTTGTTTTGACTAAGGCTGCACAATATTGGAAAAAGGGACATTGGGATATTTTGTTTCTCTGCAATATATATTGCAATATGAAACAAATACAGAAATTTTCACCAAATTACTTGGTTTATTTGGAAAGAATGAGTAACAATTAGTGGGGTGATTTTTGATGAGAAGTGCCTCTGCATAGAAAAATAAATAATAAATAAATTAATTTAAAAAAGAAAAAATGTACACTGCCAAAAATTATACTAGCCCTGCCATAATAAAATATATTTTTCCCCCTTTTCAATACTTTGGCAAAAACTATTACCTAAACTAATATTTACTTCTGACTAGGGCTGCACGATTATGACAATAATCATAATTGTAAATAATTCCCTTGAAATTGTAATTGCGGTTATAAATCATTGGATGATGTTGATACCATTGTTTGAAGCAACTCCAGCTGTTTTTTATATGAAAATAAACACGCTGAAAACACTCTTACTGAAAAACGTTGTGCTTTTCTGTAATATTAAGCCTCAAATGTCAACTATACATCGGATTGGTTTCTTCTTTAAATTATAAAAAAGTAAAAATATGAATGGTATTATATTGTTATACTAAAACTAAAATGAACATAATGGGAAAATCCCTTAAAATAACATGTAGAAAGAAAAAAACGCATCTTTAGCACACCGAATAACATAATTGCCACTTTGAATGATTACGTAATTATGGCATCCATATTTTTTGTGTGTTTGTCCATTCAAGCTCAAGTAGATGTGAAAGAGAATTTGCTGTCCGCGCGGACCATCAGTCAGAGATTTGACTCTATGGTGCACGCTTTGAGGGTGTTTGTTGTAAAACATTAATTTTGTAAAATTGAGGTAACTGTCAGAACATTACTACTTTGCTCGTGACGCTTTCTTTAATTTCAAAATCTGTTATTTTAATATAAATGTACACTTTTATTTGTTTATAGAAACGGGCGACTTCCTTGCCCTGGACTTGGGAGGAACAAATTTTCGAGTTCTGCTTGTCAAAGTGTCCAGTAATGGAGGACAAAAGGTGGAGATGGAAAATCAGATCTACGCCATTCCAGAGAACATAATGAGGGGCAGTGGGTCAGAGGTGAGGAGTGAGTGTGTTTATATATATATATATATACAGTATATATATATATATCCAAAAATAAAAATTTGTCCATCAAATACTCACTTTGGTGTTGTTCCAAACCTGTTTGGCTGATTTTTGAGAATTAATATTTTTTTGTCTTTTTAATTATGCATCATAGATAGCTTTGTCTTGTAGCCTGGATTCATCATTATTATAATTATAAATTGCCATTTTTGTTTTTATGAATATTCTCCAGTTGTTTACATAATCTAAGAGTGAAGATATTGAAATTGAATTTATTAAAGGGTTTAAGATTTCTATCATATTTAATTTCCATTGCAGTATAAGATATTGAAAGCTTTTGCCCACACTTGCAGCGAAGACATCATCTGTCTGCATGAAATTACTAATTAAGACAGAGCCCAAATTAATGAACACATTGTGTGTCTTGTTGTCATTTTAATTTTATCCTAGATGTATAAAACAGACATGTTTTTGTTTTATATCTTCATATTCAAATCGGTTTCATTTCAATCATGAGACATAAACATGCTAAAGTGATGCAAAGAATATCTAATTTCTCTGATAAATGGAGGTCATTGGTGTATTATTAATTTATCAAACAATATAAAGCAATTTGAGATGCTACAATAAACTGTTAAGCATAATAATAAAATAAATGGTCATTAATCTAAGTTATAACCAAATAAATGGACTGTCATGCATAAAAGTGTGTCTTAGGTGGCTGGGAACTGAAACGTGCCTGGTTTAAAAGCAAACCAATGTTTTCTCACATACTTCATCCTTAGTCTCTGTGCTATTCTGGCATTGAACAGTCCTTTAGCCCTCTGCAATAAAGACTGTCTTGACTTCAATCATTGCAATTTGACCATAAGACTCCTTTATAAGTGTGCATGACCTGGAGATTGAAGGTATAGTTGGAACCCAGCTGGCAGAAGATGATGAGTTGCACCTGGTTCCTCACAGCCCATGGCATTATGGCTTTATAATTTCAACGTGTAATGCCTATTGTGAGGAGACCGCACCACATGTTGATTGACAGTCCCTGTTGGATTTTTTCACTTTGCTTGTTTCCATTTTATTATAACCTGAAGAGGTGTTCATGAAGAAAAAAAAGAAAGAAAAAAAAATAGTCATACCTGATGTAATCTGTGCTTATGATTCTGTAGCCTATGAAATATTTCATACTTGTGAGAGGAAAATAACGCCTTTGGCCAACTTGCACATGATATATTTGGTTATTCTGATCAAAGTTATAGATCAGACCATATACTTTTTGGCATGGGACACGTTTGTATGTAATGAATCCTTTAAATCTAAATTAAGAAGTCTTAAAATGAATCGTGTCATTTGATTTCTTTTCTTTTCCAGCTCTTCGATCACATAGCTGAATGCTTGGCCAGTTTCCTCGAAAAATTGGGCATCAAAGACAAGAAGCTCCCTCTTGGCTTTACCTTTTCATTTCCTTGCCAGCAGACCAAACTAGATGAGGTGAGATGCGAAGGATGCAAGGGAAACTAACACTAAACTTAGCAGCTCTTTTGTCAGAATGTCATGTTTCCATGGTTGCCCTTATCTCTCGACAGAGTTTTCTGGTGTCCTGGACCAAAGGTTTTAAGGCGAGTGGGGTGGAGGGGAGAGATGTTGTGGGCCTGTTGAGAAAAGCCATCAAGAAGAGAGGGGTGAGTGTAATGAGTCACTGTGTTCTGTTTTACATTCACAAGCTATTTGTTGTCTTTCTTGTCCTAACAATGTGTGAAACGACTAAGGCAAAAGCTTCTTTATATATTTATGTATGTAATAAACTTGAATCCACCGAATTCAAGTAGTGGTTGCATTTACACTACTGTTCAAAAGTTTGGTGTCAGTGAGATTTAGTTATTTTTTCTGAAACAAAATATTGCTTTTTTTAATACCAGGCGTAAATAGGGTCAGTGATGGAGTGAGCATGCACAACATTTCCAGAAGAGAACAGAGAGAAAATAATTATTTGATTATTCAGAATTGAAGTGTGATTTTTCCATAAAGGCTAGAAAATGTACATCAATCTGTGATGTCTGGCGTAAATTGACCACTTAGTCCTCACGTCAAGATAATAAATGCATGGGAATTCTTACGTGTGACTCAAGAATCATCGTTTTGTTCATTTCTTAAGATACTTCTGAGAACAAAGACTTGATGTTGTGTGTCACAGTGGTAAAAGTTGCCTGTTAGCAGTTCTATTCATCTTGATGTCACTTACAGTACTTGGCAAATGCAGGAAGCAAACGATTTGAATTCTGCTCTTGACTGCATAAAGATTTTTTGAGCCAACGTTCATGTGATTAATTTATGCTATAGCCACGGGCCTATTCTGTGCTCAAGCACACGCATAAAGCTTGCCTAAAGCACTGCCAAAAGTAATGATTGTTGGGAAATAAAGCAAGGAGATATTTTAAAGGGTGTCATATGATGTTGCTAAAAAGATCGTGTTGTGTATTTGGTGTAATGCAATGTGTTTATGCGGTTAAAAACGCATTATTTTCCACATATTGTACACTATTGTTGCTCCTCTATGCCCAGCCCTTTGAAAAGTGTTGATTTTTACAAAGCTCATCATCTTGAAAAGCCAGGTGTGCTCTGATTGGCCAGCTATCCAGTGTGTTGTGATTGGCCGAATACCTCAAGCGAAATGTTACGCCCCTTACCAGACTGTGATGCTGTGTGTTCTGGCACGACGAGACAAAGACAATGAAACCCATCACAAATGAGGCGTTTGTTGCATCCAGTGGGGACATAATTACAATCCGATTCCAATTCTGGGAGTCAGGATCCGATTCTAAAATTACATTTTTTTTTCCTAATTAATTTTAGGCTATTTGAAAGTTTACAGACAGTCCTATTTATGGGTTTTTCTTTTTTCCTCTATTTTTTCCATCTATTACTGATGAAATCACAGACGGTGGTAGTTTAACAGGCTGGATTCACACTAATGCACATTACTATTTCGATATATCAGACGTTTTGTCCTGTTTTGAAAACACAATCGGACTGTGTTTACATCAGTTTCGAATAAAAGTGTTTGGAGATGCAACTGCATCTAACCTCAGCTGTGATCGAACTTCAGGACATCAAACAAAAAGCACACATGAAAGTCTGTCAGCATGTGAGTTTCATGGATCTTATATGTACTGCATTCCAAATGGAATAAATTAAATATCTAAAGCAATGTACATGTCTCACAGCGCATATCGTGTGCAATGAAGACCGCTGCGATTGTCTCTAGTGCACACACGTGCCATATGTGGGGAAAAACCATGCTTCGAATCGATTCTGAAATGTTGAGAATCTTTGAAAGGGGAATCATGGTGCATCAGAGAATCCATTTTTTCCCACCCCTACTGTTAGGCATGGACTACATGTTGGTTCATTCACAGAGACTGAGAGATCAGAAAACGTATCCTGTTTTTTACCCACTTATTTTTACAAAGTCAAAACTGTTCTAAAATTTAGTTGACTATTTGGGGCACAGCCCTACATACCTCGTTCTTTATTTGACCTTTCGTAAGTGTTTCAGCTTGGAAAAAAAATGGAAAACAAGTACCAGCATTTTCTTTTTTGATCTCTACAGGACTTTGACATTGACATTGTGGCTGTGATCAATGACACCGTTGGCACCATGATGACCTGTGGGTATGACGACCATAACTGTGAGATCGGCCTCATTGTCGGTGAGTCACTGTCTTAAATTTGCACTTGTATGCTAGCTGAGATCAGTGGGAAATACCAGCTAGGGTGGCAGTGATATTGTCAGACGTGCTTGCTGTGAATGAAAGGTGCTTTTTTCAAACATAGACCTTTTATTCTGTCATTTGTTTTGGTAATAGGTTGTGGGAATATTAGAGCAAACATTTCAGGCATTTTATTGCCTCTTTAGGCCTATTATTATGGCCTAACAAAATTATTTTGGTGGCATTTTCGTAATGCTAATTCTCAAATGAACTAATTATTTTGATTCATGTTCCCCAATAGTGTGTCAAATACGTGTAATTATAGAGGCTAGAGCAGATGTTCCTGAGCCTTTCACACAACTTGATTTGCTGTGCACAGTCTCAGTTATTACACTCTCCTATTTGTACGTGCTTTCTCACATTAGATGGCAAATATAAAAGTCTAAATTTATAGCTGTACGTGGAAATACAGCCAAAGTTCTTTTAGAGCAAAAGCAGCTAGAGTGAAGCTTTTTTTTTTTTTAAAGCTATTAATTTATAATGCCTTCTATTTCAAATTAATTCTGTTATTTTTATCTTTGTATTCATTGAATAATCAAACGGTGTCATGAGTTTGCTTGTGCTAGTGCAGTACTTTCCAGTATTTCTCAAGTATTTTCCTACTTGAGCTGTTTGGCTGTATATAGTCTTGTATATGTATAAAATAAAATACAAACAGACCTCACTCAAAATCACAGACTTTTGAAGATAAACTTAAAGTGAATGAGCACATTTCACTAATTATATTAAATTAATTTTTTCATAGATCGTTTAATTTAGGAGATTTCACATAAAAAAAAAATCATGCCTTTAAAACTACTCAAAAATATTATGTGTAATATTTTTAACTTAATTTTTAAAGTAAATAGCTCATTCAATTTTTTGCAGTTCAATGAACATGAAAGAACATTTTGTGTAATTTTTCGATCAGTGTTTCAACTGTGGAAAAACATAAATAAAACAGCTTGTAAGCAGAGTGACACGTAGCATTTCATTAACAGCTCATTAGTTTGCTATAAATTAAGTCTAGGGAAGAGCATTTTGTGAAATATTATATACTATATATATTACTTTGCATGTTAGTAATGACTTAATTATTTAATGTATGTTTAAATAAATCTGTTATGAAACAAGTCGACAGCCACTGCATATATTTCAACAACAAA
Organism: Carassius auratus; assembly: GCF_003368295.1. Classification (NCBI taxonomy): domain Eukaryota; kingdom Metazoa; phylum Chordata; class Actinopteri; order Cypriniformes; family Cyprinidae; genus Carassius; species Carassius auratus. The sequence goes on along the minus strand of NC_039247.1, from coordinate 5,009,058 downwards.
AAGAAACATTATAATTTAGAAGTTAATTAAAAAAATAACTTTTGCATTGTGCAATTTACATGTTTGCATACAATTATTATTATTTTTTAAGTATTGATTATTATATTTAAAAATAAATAGTAATTAAATTTAAGGTTGGTTATTTGTTAAGTGTAACCTTTTAGTAATGTAAAAGGTAGGGATGCACCGATACCGATATCGGGCCCGATACTGCGCTCCTGTACTCGTACGCATATTCGTAAAAATGGCCCGTTACCAAAAGCCTACACTACACAGTGTGTGAACATAGCTGTGTTCAGAAAAAAAAGAACTCTGACAACAGAACAACAGAGAGTTGAATGAAGTTATTAGACATTAAGGATGTCTATGGAGAACATGTAAGTAATTAATATAATGTTAAACTTTCAATGTTCATGTCTTTGTAGCAGAAGTAAACGAGCTGATAAGCAGAGCGTGCTGAGTGGATTGAGCGTGCGGCTGCGCAGATGCATGAGCTTGTCGAGTGAATATCTCACACAGACATCTCTGGAAAGTTTGTAGTTCGGTCGGATATGTCAAAAGCAAGCAAAACAGTGTACAGGTTACTAAAGTTATTTGACATTAAGGAGAGCGAGAGAGGGAGTCAGAGAGCACACACTTCTGTTACATGATCTTGATTGTTTAGTGCATGCATTTGGATTAAAACTAAATCATACATATAAAACAAACAAAAATTATAAGGGCATTCCCTATTAACAACATTTATTTTAAACGTCAAGCAAACATGATTACAGCAAAAGTGAAACTGGCAGACTGTGTGAAACACGCTAGGATGGACGTGTCTTCTTCACCAATGCAAACGTGTCTGCGTACAGTACATGTGACGCAAGTTACATCACCAAAATAGTACGGGCGTACTCGTGTAATGTATAAGGAGTGGTTCCCTGCATTACAGTATTGAGCTAATGCAATAGAGTTGCTCTAATGCGCCGTTTAAATGAAAAGTGAAAGTAACAAAAGCTTATACAATACATTTTAACAGGTATAATTAAGTGTGGAAATAACTGAAGGAAATATCTGTTTTTTAACTGAAGCCGACCAACGTGACTTTTCTTCTTCTTCTTCTTCTTTCTCTCTGTAAAAAAAGGAAAAAAAAGACAAATGATGTGAAAATACAGGTATCAGTATCGGAGAATACCAAAAAATGAAAACATCGGTATCGGAAACATTCTGAAAAAAGTGGTATTGGTCCATCCCTAGTAAAAGGGCTTCCTATAGTTTAGAGCAGAAGCTGAGATAATTTTTGCTCCTAAGAAAAGGTTAATTATAATTTAATTTATTTAAAGAAAGAGCAATTTGTTCAGTAATCCCCCCCCCCCCCCACTGTACGAAAAACAATAAAGAACCATGGTGTATAAACTGAGGAATGTACAGAACCGTCATTTTTGTGTTCTTTTTAAACAGTTTTAATGCCAAATTTAAGTGTATAATGTGTAAATAAAATGTTTTTTTTAATTAATATTGAGTAAATAATAGGAACTTAAAATAACAAGTCTGTACTTAATCATGATTACTATCATACAAATGGAGAAAATCCTGTATAGCTGGAGGTAGCTGTTTTTTTTCATCATTATTATTATTTTGAAGACCGTTTTGAGAGACTACAGCATGCTTAGTAGCTGGGGTAATACAACAAGCTTACCTATTTCCCACTGAGACAGACCACTGTTGAGTGTACAATTGAAATATAATTCAACATCGTGAAGATATAATGAATTAAATTCCCCTGTCTGCAGTTTTAAACACAATCTTTAGGATTTTCATGAATCTGTTAAATATGTGCTTTTCATAGTGCTTAGAAAACCAACAGGCTGTAGTTTTAAAGAGGACTTGCATGGCAGAATTTTTGCATTTGCATTCAGTCAACTGCATCGTATAGAATGCAATAAAAATATACCTCCCTGACATTGCATGCCTTTAAGAGTCGTCTCATCATTATGTCAATCATTATTATATTCTTAAATATCTTAAATATTGTGTTTTAGCCTCCTACACAGATACGTTTTCACAATCACAAATCATGAATCGGCTCCACTGCTCAAGTCTTTGTAAGAGTAATAGAAAAAAAAGCCATGTTGCATCAGCAGGCTTAGGTTCAGAATAGACCCACCCAACATCCATCATACCTTTGACATTTTCTTGAACTTCCCAGTTTGTTATCTCCTTTAGTAGTTCAAATACGCAAAGCAAAGACAACCGATAGCAGCCATTCTTATCATGGGACGTGATGGTGATGGAATACTTGCAATACTTCACTTGGCTAGACATTTCAATAACTCTGGTTTCTTCCCATTGGATAAGAGACTATCAGATGATGTTTGTTTGAAGTATAGTTCAGTGAAAATAGCATATACACTGATTATAGATAAGTTATTTCTTATCTTTAAAAATACAGTTAAAGGAAATTTAACTCCAAAAAGAAAATTGTCACTAAATATTCTCCCTCATGTTGTTTCTTGCTGGCTTTAGTATCTACTTTGTCATTCCTTAACGTGCTCCTAATCTGGTCTCAACATGCATCGTGCCTTTGTCATTGCAGGACAGATTTAGCATGTTGACATGCTTCATTCATAAAAAAATGTTACACTCCCCTTTCTTTCATTGCTCATGTGCATTGGCTGCTGCAGAGACTGAGTAAACTTTTTATTCATAATAAGTCACAAAGAGGTCCTTTACCCCCAAAGATTTGACATTGCACTCTAGAGATATCAGAGCCCCTGCATGAATATTTGATATGGTAACACAAGCCTATATAGCAGATTTCTTAGTGCTACATCAAAGCAGAAAATGAATTTGGACAAATATCAGGAAAGGAGGGAGGTACTGACTCCCACAGTCATGGAAAATTCCTACATTTTGAATTCCCAAGCCTCTTGAAAGTTGAAATGTTTGCGTTTAGATCATTAAAATAGGGCCTTCTGTTTCATGCTATGACATTTGAATTTATATATATATATATATATATATATATATATCTGTAAAACATTTTTAATGTGGCTGGAGTTATGGGTAAACAAATCGTGGTATGTTTTACAGGAACGGGCACCAATGCGTGTTACATGGAGGAGATGCGGCACTTGGAGCTGGTGGACGGTGATGAAGGTCGTATGTGTGTGAACATGGAGTGGGGTGCGTTCGGTGATGATGGCTCCCTGGATGACATCCGCACTGAATTCGACCGGGAGATTGACGCTGGGTCCCTGAACCCTGGCAAACAGCTGTGAGTGACAGTCCTGCACCTGACAGTTAGTGCCACTCCCGACAGTTCTTTTGTTAACACAAAAAGTCATTGAAGCCCTTTTGCCTAGAGGGCAGTTGTGTCAGCCGGTTGTACTACTAGGCAATTATGGAAGAAGTTACAAGGTTGTCACCATGGTAACAAAAAGTACAAAGTCCTTGAACAATTCACACACTAGTGTGAACAATTTTGGGAAAACGTATGTTCCTGCAATAGGTAGAAAGAGTAATGAAAATATCATTAACTGTGCATTAGCCTGCTTTTCTGATCATAGCTCATGGGTCCCGAGAGTTTTAAAGCTGCAGTTCCTGACCCTAGTCATATTGACTCCACAGGCGCTTTCATTTTGTGGGTAAGAAGCAGCACTTTGAAAGCTTTGAAAATACAGAAGTGTAATCAAATGCTATGATGCCTTGAGTGCTTGTTGCTGAGCTTTCGAAATGCCCTCAGTGGTGGACTATGGCAATTGATTGCCTTATTGGATTTGCACATGCACAAACTAATAATAATTCAGGATTGATAAAGTAGCTTTGAAACCTATAGCTTTTCCCCCAGAGATCCTGGTTTCAAAAGATCAATGGGAATATGCTGTTTTTTACAGTTGTAAATCAGTGTTATTATTCTCTCGCATACCCTGCTCCTTGAGACGATGAATGTTTAGACTGTGTCCAGATTGAGTACTGCAAACATTTCCCTGTTCCCATAAATAAGAACTCTTAACACCAATGTAGAAAGAGATAGACAGATTTTATTTGTGTTGTACATTGAAGTACAATATGACCTCGTCAATTACTTACTGTGTCTTTATCCAGTTTATTTATAGCAGGATATATAATGGATTTTTTTTTTTCTCTCATTCTCCTTCATAACTGATATGCTACTAAAAATCGACCTAGTTTCTTGTGCAAGTATCGTTTTATAATGCCATTTTAAAAGTTTGAGGTTGGTAAGATAAAAAAAAAAAGGTTTTAAAAAAAAAAAAAAAAAAAAAAAAAGCCTTATGCTCAGCAAGGTTGCATTTATTACTGTATTATTTAAAAATACAAAATCATTTTAAAATGTAATTTATTACAGTGATCAGGTTTCAGCACCATTACTTTGTGAATAAGTTTGTGAAAAACACGATAGTTAGTTCAAGATTCTTTGAAGTATAGAAAGTTCAGAATTAATTTGAAATAGAAAATACATATTTACAATGTTTATGTCATTTTTGATCAATTTAATGTATCCTTGCTCTCTAAAAGCATTAATTTCATTAAAATAAACCAATAACAAATAAATAACAAATAATAAATTGCTTCCACTGTCCTTATTGGTAAGTCGCTTTGGCTAAAAGCGACTACTAAATGAAGAAATGTAAATGTAAATAAAAATAACACATTTTACTGACCCCAACCTTTGAAGATTGGTGTATGTGCGAACAGTATCATTAAAATATTTACAATGACAAAGATATTTATTACATTTAATTTAACAGAAGTATATACTAATTACATAATTCCTTTATACGATTATATAATTCCTTTAATATTTTGTAATATTGCTAAAGAGTTTTTCAGGTTACATAGTACTATCTTTAGCTGTCTTAAGTAAAACAACACCCATAATAAACATCTGGAAACCTAAAACACATAAACAAGAAGATATCAATCCAAGTAGCATTTAATTTTAGGGAAAGACAATGCTCTTTAAAAAAAAAGATGTTTTGTTTTAAATGAATGAAATCCATTTTATTTACTATGTTGATTAAGAATCATTATCAACCAGTTACATTCAAGAAGAAATGTTCATTGCATTTTTTTAAATAATTGTTTTTCATATTCTTTGTCACACTTGCTGCCAGCCTTATGGCCAAGATAAATTCTCATTGCGAGTGACCCCAGTCTGCTCTATATTAATTACTTTCAAGGTCCCTGGATAATAATCATCATTTGTGTGAACATACCACCTCCTCCTTTTTTCACAAATATTACCCACACCCCTGATTACAGGGATAGTCCTCTGAAGCCACCTGAGGTTAAGTATCTCCCTCAAGTTACTAATGATGATTGGGGATCGCTCCAGTTCACTGCTTTCTCCAGCGTGGGATCAATAACCTCTAGGCGACCGTTACCCCATACCTCACACTGTGTCATGACAGACATGTTCATCATGTTCATCGGTCTGACTCTACATGCTGCATGTTTTGATTTTGTGCAGGTTTGAGAAGATGATTAGTGGGATGTACATAGGGGAGCTGGTCAGACTCATCCTGGTGAAGATGGCCAAAGACGGTCTGCTGTTCCAGGGACACACCACTCCAGATCTGCTCACCACTGGCCACTTCCAGACTTCCTTTGTCTCTGCCATTGAAAATATAAAGTCAGTACCTTTTTGTGCTTGTGTGTTTCTTGCCACACTAAAATGGCTGCAGAAGTAAGCTAAATCTGATAAAGTTAATGAATAAAATAGCTAAATCCTATTTTTAAAGGAATGGGTCACACAAAACTGATTTGGATTTGATTTGGAGAATTACATCATTACATCACTTGCTCAAAATGAAATTGAATCAGATTATTATATTTTTTTGCCATGCCACTCATTATTATTTTAGTAGTAATGGTTTATTGCTTTTAAGCGTAATGTTTGGGTTTAGCATTAATGTTGAACTAAGTTTTAAAAATGAGAAAAAAAATGATTAGTGACACTGCCCCAGAACTCAGTAATATGGAGTTAGTACTGTAACTTTTTAGTGCCTTAAAATGACTCGCTTGCCTTTCTGCCTCATTAAATAGAGCCCTCATCACGATGACTGATAGCTGGAAGTCAGTGCAGACCTGTTTCACTTCATCAATTAACTACCCCCATATTTAGTTCTTTCTCCAGCAAACCCAGCAGTTGAGACATCCGTGGGAGAACACCTGTGGTCTCGACAGAAATGACATGCTTCTCAAAAATACTGGCATGGGCTTATCTTAATGTCAAACCCGCTGTCGGTTCACAGACTGAGCACATTTGTGTTATGAAAGAGAGTTAAACTTTTCTTGTTTCTTTAACATTATGAAACCTGTTCAGATATCAGACTTTTTGGAGTTGGAAGTCAGCACTTTTGCATGTTAATTGAAATCTAAAACTATTTTTGTTAATTATAGATTATGAAAATCTAATTGAATCCGAGGCTGATGTTATAATGTCAGCTTGCTTGCACGTTCTTGGCATTTCACTAAATATCACTTAATTAAAACTGTTTTTAAATTTTTGTTACTAAGAACATGATGTATGTGTCTATATGCAGGTGCATCTCAGTAAATTATAATGTTTTGGAAAAGTACATTTATTTCAGTAATTCAACTCAAATTGTGAAACTCATGTATTAAATAAATTCAATGCACACAGACTGAAGTAGTTTAAGTCTTTGGTTCTTTTTATTATGATGATTTAGGCTCACATTTAACAAAAACCTCAACAAATTAGAATACTTCATAAGACCAATAAAAAACTAATTTTAGTGAACTGTTGACCTTCTGCAAAAGTATGTTTATTTACTGTACATGTACTCAATACTTGGTAGGGGGCTCCTTTTGCTTTAATTACTTCCTCAATTAAGCGTGGCATGGAGGTGATCAGTTTGTGGCACTGCTGAGGTGGGATGGAGCCCAGGTTTCTTTGACAGTGGCCTTCAGCTCATCTGCATTGTTTGGTCTCTTGTTTCTCATTTTCCTCTTGACAATAGCCCATAGATTCTCTCTGGTGAGTTTGCTGGCCAGTCAAGCACACCAACACCATGGCCATTTAACCAACTTTTGGTGCTTTTGGCAATGTGGGCAGCTTCCAAATCATGCTGAAAAATGAAATCAGAATCTTCAAAAAGCTGTTTAGCAGAAGGAAGCATGAAGTGCTCCAAAATTGTTTGGTAAACGGGTGCAGTGACTTTGGTTTTCAAAAAACACAATGGACCAACACCAGCAGATGACATTGCACCCCAAATCATCACAGACTGTGGAAACTTAACACTGCACTTCTAGCAACTTGGGCTATGAGCTTCTCCACCCTTCTGCTGCGTTTAATTCCTCCTGGAAAGTTCGTACTTACGAGTTGACAGGTTGTAATAACGACGTTGGGTGCGTTCAAGTCAGTTTATTCAGCACAAGATGGTGGTGTACCTTCTTTTAATAAATTACAAGAAAATACAACAGGTTTTTTTTAACTCCGCATATAGAAAGTGAAGAGCAAAGAATTTGTATAATGTGTTATGCATTTTAACTTTTTAAAAATAATTTATGAAGCAACTTTAATCTGTATCACATATAAACATATTAGTTATTATATTGCAATCCTGTCAATTTCAACTAAAAAATTACCATCAACAACAGACGTTGCATCCACTGATTCTGTCATGTTTCTCATTGATGCCCCCAATTTGGAAACTCTGAGCTTAAAGAAAATTCAGAGTTTCCCACTCGTTATTTCGACTTTGTGGTGGCATTCACGTGGGTTTAACTCGTAACTACGATGTATCTGACATGACTTGAATGCACCATTCCTCCAGATGCTAGAACCTTGGTTTCCCAATGAAACAAAAAACTTGCTCCCATCTGAAAAGAGGACCACTGGGCAACAGTCCAGTTCTCCTTCTCTTTAGCCCAGGTAAGACGCCTCTGACGTTGTCTGTGGTTCAGCAAATCTCTTGACACATCTGTGTGTGGTGGCTCTTGATGCCTTGACCCCAGCTTCAGTCCATTCCTTGTGAAGTTCACTCAAATTCTTAAATCGACTTCCCCATGATTGTGCAACCCAGGGAACCAAACTGAGAGACCATTTTGAAGCTCAGGAAACCTTTGCAGACATTTTGTGTGGATTTAGCTGATTGGCATATCACCATATTCTAATTTGTTGAGATAGTGAATTGGTGGGTTTTTGTTAAATGTGAGCCAAAATCATCACAATTAAAAGAACCAAAGACTACTTCAATCTGTGACTGTGATGAATTTAATTACTACACAAGTTTCACAAATAAATGAACATTTCACAACATTCTAATTTATTGAGATGCCCCTGTATATCTACTTTGTGATCCAAAAGTCTGAGACCACAAGTGGAAATATTTTTTACTTATTACAGATAAGATCAGCATAACAATTTGATTGGAAATTTCAGAGTTTTAATGTCTTAGAATTTCATTTGTTGTTCTTTCCATTGAACATGAATAGTACACAGAAACACACTTCAGAAGGTTTTCCTATAAAACGTAAGACTGATTTCATTCCTGTAAGATTAGATCCAAGAATAGCAGATTTTTGGATCCGTTCAAAAGTTTAGGGTCGGTAATATTGTTTTTGGAGTGGTTTTGAAAGTTTCTTGCTTACCAAGGATGCATTTATTTGATCGCAATTAAAATTAAAACAGTAATACAGTGAAAATATTTATAACTTAATATATGAATATAAGTAATAACAGAACTGCTATTAGAAATAGTTTAGAAATAATTTTTAAATGCTGATTTGGTGACAAGGAAATTAATGTAGAAAACTGTTGTTAATGATTTATGAAAGTTATTTCTAACAGCTATTTTCCAACAGCTAAAGACGTGATGTTGTTCAAGCCTCTGCCCTTAAGGTGATATTCATGCAAACCTCCAAATTAATAAAAATTGACTTTCTCTTCTTCAGGAAAAATGAGGGTCTGGTGAGTGCAGAGAAGGTGTTGAGAGAACTCGGACTGGACCCGTCCCCTGAAGACTGCATGGCTGTGCAGCGTGTGTGTGTGATTGTGTCTACACGTGCGGCCCATCTCTGTGCTGCCACGCTTGCGGCTGTCCTACGGCAGATTCGAGATAACAAAGCCGTAGAGAAATTTCGCACCACTGTTGGCGTGGATGGATCGGTCTACAAAAACCACCCACAGTGAGTCCAGTGTCCAGTACCAATGTCTGCTTTTGTATTTACATGATTAAATTCATGTATGGTAAATATTACATACCAACGATTTTTTGTTGTTTGTTTCTTCTCAGTTTTTCAGATTATTCTAACTAATTACTATATGGTTGAAAATGCATTTAAGGAATGCTCTTGAAACACAAAATTCAACTTGCTCACCAATGCTGTTATTAAACTTTAGTTTTTACCACTTGTTTAACAGCTATACTTAATCCAGTTGAACTGTAGAGAGAAGCATGTGAGCAGAAATGAAACTGAGAAAGATCAAAACAGCTCACTTTTGGTAGGGTTCACCACCAAGGGTTTCTCTGTTTCGTTGTAAGAGATTGACAAGAAAATCGAGTGGTCGCAGCTCGAGAAGTGACACCCTGTAAATGTGTATTTGTATTTTTGTGGATAGTTGAGGAAGTATTTTTGTGCAGCTTTAGAAGTAATCTGTGAAACATGATATACAGTACACTAAAAAACAGATTGTTCCGTCTGCTCTTTTGCATCTTATTTAACTGTTTGACAATGCTAGAAAAATGTTTGTTTACAAATTGACCAAGAATAATTACTGTGGCAAAATTTTAGATGAGACCGAATGAGGGTGATGGCTTGTCAGTTTGTTCATAAACCTGCTGCCGAAAGCCCATCTCCCCATCTCCCCAATAAACGATTCTTCCGGGATGTTGTCAGAGAATTTGGAAAGGCCATAAACGCAGCAGGGAGTTGAATTGCAAGGTCTTTTAACAACCACCTGCTGAGATGCGCTTCATGCATCGATTGCCTCTGATTCCTCCATGACTATGGAAATTGATGACTGAAAAATGGCTGAAAAATTAGCTAGTGGTCATCTAATGGGTGCTACACAACAATAACAACAATAATAATAATTCCCTTTTTTTGTGCTTTTTTTCTTCTTTTAGTAAGTAAAAAAAAAAATAATAATAATAATAATGTCATGCATGCGGTCTTTGTTTTTTCTCAAAATTTATATTTATTTAGATTTCTATAATTTAAATAAATGATGTATGTATGTGTATACACACACATGCATATATGGTAAATTTGTAAGTTATAAATTATAATTTACATATAAACAATTATTTATGTGTACTGGATGGATATTAATATATAAATTATTATTAAAGTATAAATATAGAAAAATAATATTTCATAAATATTTAGTAATACAAATATACTTTTAAATGATATATCGCAGAATTGTACTCTGCATATAACATTTTATTTTTAATTTTGCATGTATTTTGTTTTAGCCCTGGCTGAGACTTCAACAGCTTTATCGGAGATGTTTATTTAATAATACATTCGACAGTAACTTTTCCTCTGTGCTGTACAGACAGCTTGCTTGCATGGCTTATGTTTTATGAAATTAAAGCTGTCTGCAAGCATCGACTTTAATTAGTTGGTTTATTTTAATCCAGCATGACTTCCTCTCCCGGGGTGCTATCCCATGCATTCATAAGAAAGGATCACATTCTGGAAATTTCCTGAAGTGTGGATTGCACTCTCAGAGATGAGTGTACTTCTCTCTCAAGATGCACCTGTGTTGATTGGCTGTGTGCAAGTGCTAGCTCATGCCAGTCATGTGCACAGACATCATTGAGTGAGCTTCTTTTAGGTTGTGACACATTTCTGTGGCACCTGTATCTAGAGGCAAAGATTATTTTCTTTAAAAGCTCTTGAGTTTGTTGTGAAACGTCAGAAATATGAATGATTTCAAGGGACACATATTTTTTCTTTAAAGGGACATTCAGCAATAACAACAGACTGAAATGAAAGAAATACTCTGTAAAGATTTTACCCCCTTTATGTATATCTACAACAGAACGTGTAAACAACTTCAATGATTGCAATGGAAGCAGTCTAGTTTGTCACATTATGCTGCAGCATGTACTTCTGTTGCATGTAAAATTTGCAGCTGAAATGGTTTTTGAAATGGAATTTTTTTGCTTATATATCTTCAAGTTTCATGTGCTTCTACTAATTTAAATGAGTTATTGAATCATATGTCTAAAAATAATCTAAAAATAATACTTTACATTAAGAAAATGCATGTAATCATGATAAAAACGTTTTGTGCTTTTTTTTAATTAAAAAAAAATATATATTTACATTTTATGCATTTTATTCAATTATTGTTATAACTTATAACACTTTTAAAATAACCATGCAATTTTATTTTATATAAAACATGTATTTATTAAATTGTATTATAATTTAGTTGGCTTTTAACAGAACTGTTTTATTTTTTTTACTTGAAATGTAAATTGAAATGATTACAATTCATTATTTTATTTTATGTAATGGAATGGAATGTAAGACCAAGGCTTACTTTTATACAAAAATGTAATATGTCATTACCATCCCACATTTTTTCAAAAAACACTTGAGGGCCATGATCAGAACTTCATTCCAGGATTTGATAAATGTTTTTTTGAGTTTGTCATTTGTTTAACTGAACAATCACCGACCAACAATTGCAAATCACTGCCCAGAGCAGTAATTCTCAGATCTTTAAATGTAACATTCAACCTCCTATTTTATTATAAGCCAATGTTATTTATTTCCTGTGCCCCTTCCTTTCCTTCTTTTGTGCATCATTCACCTTTCCTTACTTGTTCTTACTTTTCATCTTGGCCCTTTTCTCTCTCACCCACACACTTGTTTGTTCTCTGGCTTTTTTTCTGAAGGTTTGCCCGCCGACTGAATAAGATGGTGCGGTTATTGGTGCCTGACTGTGACGTGCGTTTCTTGCGCTCTGAGGATGGCAGTGGTAAGGGGGCTGCCATGGTTACAGCTGTGGCATACCGGTTGGCAAAGCAGCATGCAGCGCGTCAGCGTATCCTGAACACCCTGCGTCTCAATCGGGATCAACTCCTGGAGGTGAAGAAAAGGATGGAGGAGGAGATGAACCGAGGCTTGGCTAAAAAAACACATGACATGGCAACTGTCAAAATGCTGCCCACCTTTGTACGCTCCACACCGGATGGAACAGGTTAGAGTGAGAAACACAGTTTTAACTTATTTTAGTTAACCCAAAAAGAAAGTTCTATCATCTTTTATTCACCCCTTTATGTTCCAAATCTACGGAGTCCCTTAAGGGTCATGGTTGTGGAAAAATACAGGTTGGGAGGATTTAAAAAATATCTATGTATTTTGTGTTCTCTAGCAAAACTTTTGCATTCCCCCGAGTGAACACAAATTATTTCAGGGGAATGCAAATTTTTTGCGACAGAATGCAATGTA